>NC_067405.1:145137269-145476436 GCF_009764475.1 Pristis pectinata
CTCTGGGTGAAGAAATATCTTTGGATTTTCTTGTTCGATTCATCGGACAGTGTCTCATTTTAATGGACACTAGTTTGTCTCCTCACTACCAATGGAAAGTGTCAACTCAGTCCAAACTTTAAAGATACTGGCAACCCCATTACAGGAAGGATGTGGAGGCTTTGGGGAGGGTGCAGGAGAGGTTCACCAGGATGCTGCCTGGATTAGAGGGTACGAGCTATAAGGAGAGGTTGGACAAATTTGGGTTGTTTTCTCTGGAGCGGTGGAGGCTGAAGGGAGACCTGATATTTGTGTGTAAGATTATGAGAGGCATAGATAGAGTAGACAGCCTTTTTCCCAGGGTCGAAATGTCTAATATTGGAGGGCATGCATTTAAAGTGAGAGGGGGCAAGTTCAAAGGAGATGTGTGGGCAAGTTTTTTACACATGGAGTGGGGGGTGCCTGGAATGTGCTGCCAGGGGTGGGGGTGGAGGCAGATACGATAGAGGTGTTCGATAGGCTCTTAGATAGACACATGCATGTGCAGAGAATGGAGGGATATGGATACTATGTAGGCAGAAGGGATTAGTTTAGTTGGACATTTCATTACATGTGTAACTAGTTCAGCACAACATGGTGGGCTGAAGGGCCTGTTCCTGTGCTGTACTGCATCTGTCTTCACCTGGCTATGTCTTCACCTGTTTCCTCAAAAGAAGGGCCCTAGTCTGTTTGTCTTCCCTTGACAGGTATAACGATGCACTAATGATTTTGTCCTTGAAAATCTCTTTTGCATTCTCACTGCTGCCTCCGGGATGTGTCAATCAGAACAGCAGAACTCCAGTGGTGGCCAGGATAAGGCATGACACAAGTTCAATATAACCTCAATACTAGACAATACTATCCCTCAAAAAATAAACCCGTGCTTGATTTGTCTCTTGTTATGGTCTTATTGACCTTGGTCACAACTTTTCGAGATTCTGCATTTGGACTTCCAAATCTACTTTGGATTGACTTTGGGTCCTTATTTTCCTTGCTGTGCTTAACAGAGTAACATTGAGGGCAACTAGGCCATTCGGCCCTTCGAGCCTGCTCTGCCATTCAATACAATCGTTGCTGCTTGTCTACCTGATACCACTTTTCCACTCTCCCTCACACCCCTTGTTGCCTTGTGTATCCAGGTGTGTTAGATGTGCGGAGATTCATTTGATATTTGTATGTCCATTCCTGAGAACTTAACAATGTCTTCTTGTATCTTCTTCCATTTCACCTGCCTTCTAATTTCAAATCTAAAACTTTTAATTTGAATGTTAGTAAGAATTATGAATAACAGTGGTCCTACCTTTGACCACAGTAGATCTCTCTCTCCCTCTCTCTCTCTCACCCTCTCTTTCTCTCTCTCTCCCTCTTTCTCTCTCCCTCTTTCTCTCTCTCTCCCCATCACTCTCCCCCCCATCTCCCCCCTTTCTCTCTCATCCCCTCTCTCTCCCTCTCACTCTCTCTTTCTCTCTCTGCCTTTTACCCCAACAGCTCCCCAACTGACTCCAGATTCTCAACACTGCTTTGTCCTTTATTATTCTATTGGCTCCTTGAAAATCTACGTACATTAAATCTTCTACAGTACCGCTTTCTACTCTCTCTATTGCCTTAAATAACAAATTTCCTTTTGTTCAGTTTGATAAATAAACCAGTTTGATAATATCTCATTATCACATTAATAAATGGAAAGTTACCTTTGAGCTTTCCTTGCCTCCACACTCTGAACCAATCACATCCCCTTTGAATTGTTGGCTGGTGTTGGGGGATCTGGTCTGATGCATTCCCAACTGTTCTGGATGGATATTCAGCTTGGGATCTTCAATATAGGAAAGACTTGGAAGAATATGGGCCAACTGCAGGCAAACAGGATTAACCAACATCATCAAAGACCCCCACCCACCTTGGACATTCTCTCTTCTCCCCCTCCCATCGGGCAGAAGATACAAAAGCCTGAAAGCATGTACCACCAGGCTCAAGGACAGCTTCTATCCCACTGTTATAAAACTATTGAATGGTCCCCAGTACGATAAGGTGGACTCTTGACCTCACAAGCTACCCCGTTATGACCTGAAGATTAAGATATCTTTATTAGTCATATGTACATCGAAACACACAGTGATATACATTTTTTTGCGTAGTGTTCTGGGAGGCAGCCCGCAAGCGTAGCCACACTTCCGGCGCCAACATAGCATGCCCACAACATCCTAACCCGTACGTCTTTGGAACGTGGGAGGAAACCGGAGCACCCGGAGGAAACCCACGCAGACACGGGTAGAATGTACAAACTCCTTACAGACAGCAGTGGGAAATGAACCTGGGTGGCTGGCGCTGTAAAGCGTTACGCCAACCGCTACACTACTGTGCCTGCACCTTACTATCTGTCTGCACTGCACTTTCTCTGTAACTGTGACACTTTATTCTGCAGTCTGTTATTGTTTTCCCTTGTACTACCTCAATGCACTGATGTGATGAAATGATCTGTATGGATGGCATGCAAAACAAAGTTTTTCACTGTACCTCGATACATGTGACAATAATAAACCAATTTACCAATTTAGTGCAGATAGGAACATCTGAAAGACATTTGGACAGGTACATAGATAGGAAAGGTTTAGAGGGATATGGGCCAAATGCAGGCAAATGGGACTAGCAAGAGATGGGAATCTTGGTCGGCATGGATGCATTGGGCCAAAGGTCCTGTTTCGTGCTCAATAAATCAGAGTAACTTAGTTCCACAGGTTGGAACTCTGTTCAGTGCCCTGAACTGATTAAACTCCTGAGCCATCAAAACAGCTTTTTAACCATTTTATTCACCCTCTACTTGAAGTCCTGATGCAGGGTTTCAACCTGAATCTTCGACAATCCCTTCCCCCCGCCGACAGACACACTGTTCGACCCGCTGAGTTCTTCCAGCAGGTTGTTTGTTGCTCCAGATTCCAGAGTCTGCCGTCTCCTGTGTCTCCACAGAGGGAGTGGGGAATGGACTGACGGGATTAGTCCATGAGGAAATTAAAACGGAATGTGCTGGAAACATTCAGCATCCATGGAAAGAGAAACAGAGTTAACACTTCAGTGGACTTGGAGTCATAGAACCATGGATTCTTTGAGTCACAGAAACAGGCCCTTTGGCCCAACACGCCCATGCTGACCAAGATTCCCATCTCTGCTACTCCCATTTGCCCACGTTTGGCCCATATCCCTCTAAACCTTTCCTATCCATGTACCTGTCCAAGTGCCTTTTAAGTGCTGTTAATATACCCGCCTCAACCACTTCCTCTGGCAGCTCGTTCCGTATACGCACCACCCTCTGGATGAAAATGTTGCCCCTCAAGTTCCTATTAAATCTCTCCCATCTCACCTTAAACCTATGCCCTCTAGTTCTTGATTCCCCATGGAAAAAGACTGTGCGCATTCACCCTATCTATGCCCTCATGATTTTATACACCCCTATAAGATCACCCCTCATTCTCCTACACTCCAATGAATAAAGTCTCAACCTGCCCAACCTCTCTCCATAACTCAGTACCTGAAGTCCCGGCAAATCCCCGTAAATCTCCTCTGCACTCTTTTTTTTAAGATAAGATATCTTTATTAGTCACATGTACATTGAAACACACAGTGAAATGCATCTTTTGTGTAGAGTGTTCTGGGGGCAGCCCACAAGTGTCGCCATACTTCCGGCGCCAACATAGCACGCCCACAACTTCCTAACCCGTATGTCTCTGGAATGTGGGAGGAAACCGGAGCACCCAGAGGAAACCCACGCAGACACAGGGAGAATGTACAATCTCCTTACAGACAGCGGCTGGAATTGAACCTGACTTGCTGGCGCTGTAGTAGCGTTACACTAACCGCTACACTACCGTGGCATCTTTCCTATTGCAGGGTGACCAAAACTGGACATGATATTCCAAATGCAGGCTCACCAATATCTTGTACAACTGCAACATTAAATGAGCAATCAATTCTGTTTTTTCTCTCCATGGACGCTGCCTGACCTGCTGAGTGTTTCCAGCATTTTCTGTTTACATTCTGTGGCAGATACTGGGCATGGTTCCTGCTTCATGTGAATGCTGGGGAGGATAGTTGCAGCAGGGAATTGCATCATATCTTTGAGTTCATAGAGGGACATGACTGAAAGAGTTTACAGTTATTCAACAGCTTTCGTGTTCATCTATGTGCCAACCCATCCATTAATATGCAGATGGTGATATTGGATACCACAACTGCTTTATTCAAGCACCAGACCACCAAACCCAATTGCCACAATGATGCTGTTGTGTGTGGATTCCACCAATAGTGTCCTGGTATACTCGTCTTGGTATCTCACCTTATCGCCACATCTCCATCTACTTGTTATTCCATGAAGATTTACTTTTGTTTTGCCAGAATCGCCCTGAAGCCAACATTCAGAGAGCGAGAGAAGGAAGAATAAAAGAACTTTTATTTCTGTAGCGTCGTACCAAAGCCCTTCACCACCCGTGAAGTGGCACCTGAAGTGCGGTCACGGCTGAGATGCAGGGAATATGACACGCAGTGTGAGCACAGTAAGATTCCACAGGCAGCAATGACCAAACAACCTGGATTGGAAATTGGTAACTTGGTTTATTATTGTCACAAGTACCAAGAAACACTGAAAAACTTTGTTTTGCATGCTGTCCATACAGATCATTTCATCACAGTGTATTGAGGAAGTACAAGGGAAAACAATAACAGAATGCAGAATAAAGTGGTACAGTTACAGAGAAAGTGCAGTGCAGGCAGACAATGTGCAAGGCTGTAACAAGGGAGATTGTGAGGTCAAGAGTCCCACTTATCGTACGATAGTCTTATAACAGCAGGATAGAGGCTTTCAGATTTTTGTACCTTCTGCCTGATGGGAGAGGAGAGAAGAGGGAATGTCCGGGGTGGGTGGGGTCTTTGATTATGTTGGCTGCTTCGCCAAGGCAGCGAGAAGTGTAGACAGGGTCCATGGAGGGGAGGCTGGTTTCTGTGATGTAGCTTAAAGGATAAATTCTGGGAAGGGCTCATCGTGTGTTCTCCTTCAAGACAGTGTCACGGGGTCAAAAAATAAAGCACACACAAAGAAATGCAGATGCCAAAAACCTGAAATAAAAACAGAATATCCTGGAAATACTCTACAGGTCAGCAGCTGCGGGGAGGGAAATGGTCAATGGTTCAGGTTGTCGACCTTTCACTAATGCCATCGGATGTTTTACAGATGGTTCCTTGGTTAAAGGCTCATCAGAAGACAGCAGAGGTGTCCCCTGGCACCACACTGCAATGCCAGGATGGGACTCTCTACACATTCTCCCTGTGACTACATGGGTTTCGCCTGGGTGCCCTGGTTTCCTGCTACATCCCAAAAATGTACAGGTTGGAGGTTAATTGGCCACTGAGTGTGTGAGTGAGTGGTAGAATTTGGGGAGAGTTGTGGGAAATCTTGGGAGGATTCTAGTCACCCCATTACACGAAGGATGTGGAGGCTTTGGAGAGGGTGCAGAAGAGGTTCACCAGGATGCTGCCTGGATTAGAGGGCATGTGCTGTGAGGAGAAGCTGGACAAACTTGGGTTGTTTTCTCTGGAGCGGTGGAGGCTGAGGGGAAACCTGATAGAGGTCTATAAGATTATGAGAGGCATAGATAGAGTGGACAGCTGGTATCTTTTTCCCAGGGTGGAAATGTCTAATACGAGAGGGTATACATTTAAAACGAGAGGGGGTAAGTTCAAAGGAGATGTGCGGGCAGGTTTTTTACACAGAGAGTGGTGGGTGCCTGGAATGTGCTGCCTGGGGTGGTGGTGGAGGCAGACACGATAGAGGTGTTTAAGAGGCTCTTAGATAGGCAGATGAATGTGCAGAGAATGGAGGGATATGGGCGTTGTGTAGACAGAAGGGATTAGTTTAGTTAGGCATTTAATTACTAATTTAATTAGTCTGGCACAACGTGGTGGGCTGAAGGGCCTGTTCCCGTGCTGTACTGTTCCGTGTTCAATGTTTAATAAAATGAGATTAGCGTAAAATGGGGCTTGACGGTTGGCTTTGGTCAAAGGGCCTGGTTTCATGCTTTATGAGTCGAGTTTGGAATCTCTTTGTGCAGAACTTACACCCACAACCTCCTGACCCAGAGGCAAGAACAGTTCCTGTAGCCGCGAGGTAGCAGAGTAGAACAATGGGAAGGTAAACAAGCGCACTAACGATCTCAGACGTCTAATATTATTCCACCAGTTTCTTCGCCTTTTTGTTCCCATCAACCCCCAGCCACTAATAACACACACAGAAAAATAAAATCCTTGGCTGCTTGCCTGCCTAACTCTATCAAGCAGCCTAGGAGTCAAAGAAAATTGCTTAAGTCCTTTGCATGAGACTGCTGATTTCAATTAATCTCTTTCAGTTCCTTCGGTTGACAACTTGTTCCACCAGTGATACAGTCGGAGTAGAAGAAACATCGAGATTAAATACCTCACCTCAGCTCGAGCCAAAGTAAATTCTGCTGCGCTTAATTGGCTGGTAATTCATGGCCCTGAGTGCATATTAACCAGGATCAACATCAAGTTTATCTAATAAAGGACGGGCGGTTAGGGGCAGAGATTGAGTCCAGACCCCTGAGGTTCTGTTCACTACTGCTGGTTGAGGTAAATTACTTCATCACAATCAAGAGGAAAAATCAAAAATGATGCTTGAGAGCTCTTTCTGGGAAAGATGATACTTTGGCGGGGGAACATTCCATCAGAGGAGTTTGAATGCTGTAATGTGATTTCAGTGACTTCATTCTAGAAACTGATATTAGCAGTCCTTGGCTCCTTGGTTTGATTGTGATTTAAAACAATTTATTTTGTGATTTTACATCCCATATTATTCTTTAAACATATCTCAAGCAATTTTCCACTGTTACACAGGTCTTTCATTGGCTGCACTGCTTGCTTGCTTGCCTCAAGCCCAGAGGGCCCCGGAGGGTTGTGGAGAGATGGAGGTTAGGGTGGGGAGTTGGAAGTGGAGGCGGGGAATTGTGGGAGGGGAGGTCAGGGTGGTGGGGACAGGGTTCCCAATCTATTGCGAGTAGCCACGCAGAGAAAGAGGGTGATGGGTGAATGGATTCCAAGCTGTGTTCCACTGTGGGTCATGGAGATTGTGGTGGGTTGGGGGGGGGGAAGGGGTTAAATTACACACCCAACAGGACACGGGGATGCAAAGTGAAGGGAACTCACACTGTTGCTTATGAGGTATGAAGTCAGAGAGTCATACAGCACGGAAGCAGGCCCTTCAGCCCAACTCATCCACTCCGAACAAGATGTCTTTCTGGGCTTGTCCCATTTGCTGGCATTTGTCCCATATCCCAATATACCTTTCATTAAGGACCCTCACCACCCAGGACATGCCCTCTTCTCGTTACTACCCTCGGGGAGGAGGTACCGGAGCCCAAAGACCCACACTCAACGATTCAGGAACAGCTTCTTCCCCTCTGCCGTCAGATTTCTGAACGGTTCATGAACCTGTGAACACTACCTCTTTATTCCTCTCTTGCACTATTTATTTATTTTTGTAACATGGTAATTTTTACATCTTTACGTCTTGCCGCAAAACAACACATTTCACAACATACGTCAGTGATAATAGTCTTGCTTCTGATTCTGTACCACTCCATCACATAAACCAGTCTCCCCTCCATTAACTTCGTCTACACTTCTCGCTGCCTCGGGAAAGCAGCCAACATAATCAAAGACCCCACCCACCCCGGTCATTCTCTCTGCATCCCTCTGCCATCAGGCAGAAGATACAAAAGCTTGAGAACACGTACCACCAGGCTCAAGGACAGCTTCTATCTCGCTGTTATCAGACTCTTGAATGGATCTTTCACACGCTAAAAGATAAACTCTTGAACTCTTGATGTTCCAGTTTACCGCATTGTGGCCCTTGCACTTAATTTGTGCACTTGCACCGCACTTTCTCTGTAACTGCAACACCATATTCTACATTTGTTTTCTTTATACTACCTCGACGTACTTATGTATGGAATGATCTGTCTGGATGGCACGCAAAACAGAAGCTCTTCACTGTATCTCAGTACATGTACCAATAATAAACCAATACCAATACCCATAAGCACTGTAATTGTTCCCACCTCCTACCACTTTTCCTGGCAGCTTGTTCCACATACCCACCACCCTCCGAGTGAAAAACTTGCCACTTTAAGTTTTTCCCCTCTCACCTTAAACCTGTGCCCTCCAGTTTGAGACTCCCCGACCCTGGCCAATGACCTTACCTACGTCCCTCATGATTTCATAAACCTCAATAAGATCCCTCCCATGCTCCAGGGAAAAAAAGTGCAGGCAACACACTCGTTTAGTCGATTTGATTTGAACTAACCATGGCATCCACTGGAATATTGCTCGTGTCAGGAGCCCAGCTCAGTTGCTGCTGGGTGAAAGACATTTTCTTGAAAACTTACTTATTTTTCAATGTGTGAGTTATATCAGGGTTGGTAAATTGGTTCATTATTGTCACATGTATCAAGGTTCAGTGAAAAACTTTGTTTTGCATGTCATCCATACAGATCATTTCATCACACAGTGCATTGAGGTAGTACAAGGGAAAACAATAACAGAATGCAGAATAAAGTGGTACAGTTACAGAGAAAGTGTAGTGCAGGCAGATATTAAGGTGAAAGGTCATAACGAGTCCTAATACCTAATACCTAACCTTAATCTCCCAGCCCAGCCTTCAACTCCTGATCCAGGGCAGCACGGTAGTGCAGCAGTTAATGTAATGCTATTACAGTGGCAGTGACCTGGGTTCAGTTCCAGCTGCTTCTGTAAGGAGTTTGTACGTTCTCCCCATGACCGCATGGGTTTCCTCTGGGTGCTCCAGTTTCCTCCCACATTCCAAAGACGTACGGGTTAGGAAGTTGTGGGCATGCTATGTTAGCGCCAGAAGCATGGCGACACTTGCGGGCTGCCCCCAGAACACTCTACACAAAAGATGCATTTCACTGTGTGTTTCGATGTACATGTGACTAATAAAGAAATCTTTTTTTTATCTTACCTTAATCCCTTTGTCTTAAACCTAACACACTGCCCTAACCTAAACCCTAATGTCTTAACCCTAACCATATTGTCCTAACCCTAAACCTAATGTCTTAATTCTAACTATATTGCCCTAATTCGGTATTTCGCTAAAGACTTATGCAAATTTCTACAGATGTACGGTGGAGAGCATTCTGGCTGGTTGCATCACAGCCTGGTATGGAGGCTCCAATGCACAGAATTGAAAGATGGTTGTAGACTCAGCCAGCTCCATCACGGTCACAACCCTCCCCACCACCGAGGACATCATCAAGAGGCGACACCTCAAGAAGGCGGCATCCATCATTAAGGGCCCTCACCATCCGGGACATACCCTCGTCTTATTACTACATTCAGGGAGGAGGTACAGGAGCCTGAAGACCCACACTCAATGATTCAGGAACAGCTTCTTCCCCCCGCCATCAGATTTCTGAATGGTCCATGAGCCCATGAACATAAGATAAGATATCTTTGTTAGTCACAGTGAAATGCATCTTTTGCGTAGTGTTGTGCGGGCAGCCCGCAAGTGTCACCACGCTTCCGGCGCCAACATAGCATGCCCACAACTTCCTAACCCGTACGTCTTTGGAATGTGGGAGGAAACCGGAGCACCCGGAGGAAACCCACGCAGTGACGGGAAGAACGTACAAACTCCTTACAGACAGCGGCCGGAATTGAACCCGGGTTGCTGGCCCTGTAATAGCGTTGCGCTAACCGCTACACTACCGTGCCTGTTCACGACCTCGTTATTCCTCTTTTGCACTAGTTATTTATCTTGGTAACATAATAATCTTTATGTCTTTATGCCTTGCACTGCACTGCTGCCACAAAACAACACATTTCACGACATACGTCAGTGTTAATAAACTTGAGTCTGATTCTGATTAATCCAACTGTAACGTTTTAACTCTCACTATACTCCCCTAGCACTAACTGCGGTATCTTAACCCAAACCACACTATCCGACCCTAATTCTAATGTCTTAAGCCTAATTGCACTGTCCTAACGCTAACAGTAATGTTCTAACCCCAACTCTGAGCTTGAACTTTAACCCTTCATCCACAACCCTCCCCTCACCTTAAAATACCCCCAATCTTATCGTTAGAATGATTTCTCTTTCAACTGGATATACCTTCTTTTGGAAGTCCAATGTGGGCATTGAAACTCAGATCTTGCTGGGACCCCATTGAGAGATGGGTAAATATAATAAATTTGGACAGAGGTTATGAAGAACATAGGTTGATCAAACAAAAGCACATAACAGCAAAAAATGAACTGATTTGACAGAGCAGGAACAAAGGAAGCAACTGCTCTGCTGCCCTAACACGGCAATCTGAAGGAGAGAAGGGTCTCCATGATGGGTTCTGCAAATTGCATCTGAGAAGCAGGGAGAATGGGCACTAGTCCAGGACTTAATGACTTAAAGCCGTCAAAATAAATTCCAATGACATGAAATTGTGTGGATCGTATACTTCCTCCTGGTTATAGGCTACGGTATTTACTTTTATATATATTAAACGATTCATCCTTGCTCTGTCTGGTTACACCTAATGAGGGTAATTATACTGAGGCTTAACTATAATCTTGCATTGATTTCTGGGCTCTTGGAAGCTTTTATTGGCAATAGCAGGTATTCATAGTCAAGTAAAAGTATTGTCATTCTGCTCAAATGCATGGTCCTATCCCAGCCTCCCCTCTCCATTGAACACTCCTGCAGCCCCCCACTCAATCCCTTGACCTCTGAAACTCCACCCTGCAGCTGAACCAAGATGGAACTAATTCTCAACGATAAGTGACTTACAGCAAGTTTAAGTATGGATTAAGAGTGACTCATACTGAAAGGTAGAAGGTTGAATTATTTTCTCTGGACAGAAATATGCAGTTAATTCCATCTTGTCAACAGAGGGTATTAAAGATTATTAATTGGCAGATGCAGTTTGAGTAGAATCACAAAGGACCCACTGTTGATGTTTAATTTCAGTGACAAAGCAATGGATCTGGGATATAAGCAGGGTATCATCTGAATGTGAGCATGTGGGGACTTACTGAGGTGTGGCAGGAGAGTTTCCAGGGGTCATTCGCTGGATAGGGAACTGAGGGAAAGCTCCTGCAGAGTTTTCGAGAAATGTGGTACAGAAACAGTCCCTTCGGCCCACCTTGACCATGACAACCCTCCCCACCATCCATCGAGGACATCTTCAAGAGGCGGTGCCTCAAGAAGGCCGCATTCATCACTAAGGACCCTCACCACCTGGGACATGACCTCTTCTCATTACTACCATCGGGGAGGAGGTACAGGAGCCTGAAGACCCACACTCAATGATTCGGGAACTGCTTCTTCCCCTCCGCCATCAGATTTCTGAACGGTCCATGAACCCATGAACACTACCTCATTGTTCCTTTTTTTTGCACTATTTATTTATTCTTGTCATTTACTGTAATTTTATATCTTTGCACTGCACTGCTGCTGCAAAACAACAAATTTCACATCGTATAAGTCAGTGATAATAAACCTGACTCCGAATCAACCATCAAGTCCACATCTATGCTAATCCACTTACCAGAACTTCATCTGTAGTATGGCAACTGCTCTGCCTGTGACCACAAGAAACTGCAGCGAGTTGTGGACACATCTCAGCACATCATGGAAACCGACCTCCCCTCCATGGACTCTGTCCACACTTCTCGCTGCCTCAGTAAAGCAACCAACATAATCAAAGACCCCACCCACCCCAGACCTTCTCTCTTCTCCCCTCTCCCATCAGGCAGGAGATACAAAAACTTGAAAGCACGTACCACCAGGCTCAAGGACAGCTTCTATCCCGCTGTTATAAGACAATTGAATGGACTTCTTGTATGATAAGGTGGATGCTTGACCTCACAATCTACCTCGTTATGACCTTACACCTTATTGTCTGTCTGCACTGCACTTTCTCTGTAGCTGTGACACTTTATTCTGCATTCTGTTATTGTTTTCCCTTGTACTACTTCAATGCACTGATGTGATGAAATGATCTGTATGGACGGCATGCAAAACAAGGTCTTTCACTGTACCTTGGTACATGTGACAATAATAAACCAATTACCAATTATGTCTTGGCAGATACTTTTTAAGTGTTGTGAAAATCTCTGCCTCCACCGCTCCCTCAGGCCATACATTTCAGTTTCTAACCATGCTCTGGGTGAAGAAATTCCTCCTCGTATCTCCTCTAAATCTCCTACTTGAAACCTTAAATCTTTTGGTATTGGTTTATTATTGTCACATGTACCAAAATACAGTGAAAAGCTTCTGTTTGCGTGCCATCCAGACAGATCATTCCATACGTAAATAAATTGAGGTAGTAAAAAGGAAAACAGAATGCAGAATAATGTGTTACAGTTACAGAGAAAGTGCAGTGCAGGCAGACAATAAGGTGCAAGGACATAATGAGGTAGATTGGGAGATCTACACCCTCTGGTTTTAGATGTCTCCATTATGGGGAGTAGTTTCTCAATATCCAGTCTACCTATGCCCCTGCAATCTCTTCCCTCGCTTCCCACTGTAACCTGGGGTATATCCCATCCCATTCAGAAGCTCCAATACTACCTCTTTCTTAACCTCAACATGTTCCAGCATTCGTCAAAGTCCCTCTCCCTAGTGAACACTGAAGACAAGTACGCATTCAGGACCTCTCCTACCTCCTCCGCCTCCAGGCACATGTTTCCCCCTTTATCCCTCAGTGGTCCTACCCTCACTTTAGTCATCCTCCTGTTCTTCACGTACGTGTAGAGTGCCTTGGGGTTTTCCTAACCTTACCCGCCAAGGCCTTCTCACGTCCCTTTCTTGCTCCCCTAAGTCCCTTTTTAAGCTCCTTCCTGGCTACCTTATAATTCTCAAGAGCCTTGCCTGATTTTTGCTTCCTAAACCTTAAGTATGCTTCCTTCTTCCTCTTGACTAAATGTTCTTCCTCTCTTGTCAACCATGGTTCCTGTACCTTACCATCAGTGGATCAGTGGTGGGACCTCTGTTTGTGATATATGATGAAAATATAGTTCATTGATTAGTAAGTCTGCAGACAACACCAAAGTTGGCAGGGTTGTGGATCATGAGGAACGTTGTCAAAGGATTCAGCAGGGTATAGACCAGATGGAAATGTGGGCAAAGAAATGGCAGATGGAGTTTAATCCAGACTAGTGTGAGGTGTTGCACTTGGAGGTCAAATGTAAGAAGAAAGAAATAGTAAGTAAGACAAGATTTCTTTTTTAGTCACATGTACATCAAAACACACAGTGAAATGTATCTTTTGCGTAGAGTGTTCAGGGGGCAGCCCGCAAGTGTCACCACACTTCCGGCGCCAACATAGCACGCCCACAACTTCCTAACCCGTATGTCTTTGGAATGTGGGAGGAAACCGGAGCACCCAGAGGAAACCCACGCAGGCACGGGGAGAATGTACAAACTCCTTACAGGCAGGACCCTTGGGGGCATTGATGTACAGAGGGATCTTGGGGTGCAAGTCCGTAGCTCCCTGAAAGTGTCAAGACAAGCAGATAGGATGGTAAAGAAGGCGTAGAGCATTCTTGCCTTCATCTGTCATGGTGTTGAGTATGAAAGTCAGGAAGTCATGTTGCAACTGTATAAAACTTTGGTTAGGACACATCTTGAGAACTGCGTGCAGTTCTGGTCACCACATTACATTACAGGAGAGCAGGTGTGAAATCAGTACCTGTGTCCAGCTCCTTGCTCTTGTTCCTTCCGTCATAGAGCACTTTGGGACATCCTGGTGTTTTCGACAATGCTGTAGGGGTGCAAGTCTTTGCTTCTTGCCTCTTCACCTCCCTTCTCCGCACCACACCCCAACTTCAGGACTCAGGGGTGCTGACTGTGGCACTCCGGAACAGAAGCATGTTACCTGAGGTACAGAGTTCAATGGTAGAGACCTCCTCTTCACTGGTCTTTCCTTCCCAGGTATGGCCACCACCAGCAGATCATAACACTGTGCTCAACACTAATTGCTGGCACAGCAGTACAGCTAGTAGAGCTACTGCCTCCTAACTCCAGTGACCCGGGTTCGCTCCTGACCTCAGGTGCTCTCCCTGTGGAGTGTGCATGTTCACGCTGTGACCCTGTCGGTCTCCTCCGGGTACTCCGGTTTCCTCCCACATCCCAAAGACTTGCCGGTTGATTCAACTGCAACAAAAACAGAAGACGCTGGAAACACTCAGCAGGTCAGGCAGCGTCTGTGGAAAGAGAAACAGAGTTAATGTTTCAACTTCACCAGGACAGATGAAGGCACTTGGACCTGAAATATTAACACTGTTTCTCCCTCCTTTGATGCTGCCTGACCTGCTGAGAGTTTCCAGTGTTTTCAGTTTTTATTTCAGATTTCCAGCATCTGCACTATTTTATAATTTTTCTTAATTCTGCTGTTGCCAGTTACACCTCCTTTGGACCCATCCTTCAGTCCCATTACCGACAACTTTCGTCCTTCACTGTCATCTCCGTTGTCCCACAATCCGCCCTTCCTTCCAGTGTATTATTGACCTACCATCTTGTTTATTCTGCCACTGCGTGTCGGTGGCACACATGCTTGTTTTATCTGTACAAGTTCCCAGTAATCCACCTGAAATATTAGCACTGTAGATGCTGCCTGACCTGCCAAGTATCTTTCTGCTTTCATCCTGATCAGGTGTTTTCTCTCTCAAGTAAAAACACAAAATGGTGGAAACACTCAGCAGGTCAGGCAGCATCTGTGGAGAGAGAAACGGTTAATGATTGAGGTCCTGGATTCTTCATCAGTTTCTGTTGATATTATGTACTGTGCTGCTGCTGCGAAAAGCTGATTTTCATCGCATTTATACCATGTGTATGCATGCCTATGAGAATAAACTTGAACGTGAACTTGAACTTGATCTGCATCACCTCCAGTTTGTTTATGGAATTGGCATTGGTTTATTATTGTCACTTGTACCGAGGTACAGTGAAAAACTTGTCTTGCATACCGATCGTACAGGTCAATTCATTACACAGTGCACTGAGGTAGTACAGGGTAAAACAATAACAGAATGCGGAATGAAGTGTAACAGCTACAGAGAAAGTGCAGTGCAGGCAGACAGTAAGGTGCAAGGTCATAACGAGGTAGATTGTGAGGTCAAGAGTCCATTTTATTGCACTAGGGGACCATTCAATAGTCTCATAACAGCGGGATAGAAGCTGTCTTTGAGCCTGGCGGTACGTGCTTTCAGGCTTTTGTATCTTCTGCCTGATGGGAGGGGGGAGAGGAGAGAATGTCCAGGGTGGGAGGGGTCTTTGATTATGTTGGCTGCTTTACCGAGGCAGCGAGAAGTGTAGACAGAGTCCATGGAGGGGAGGCTGGTTTCTGTGATGTGCTGAGCTGTGTCCACAACTCCCTGCAGTATTTTCAGTTCCTCTCTCCACTTCTCTCAAATACATTGCCTATATCTTCTATCTTTTTGTCTCTTTAGTCTCCTCCCCTTGCACAAGAAAACTGGAATGGGTACAAAAAAAGATTTACAAGGACTTTACCGGGGCTGGAGGGCTTGAGTTATGAGGAGAGGCTGGATAGGCTGGGACTGTTTTCCCTGGAGCAAAGGAGGCTGAGGGGTGACCTTGTAGAGGTTTATAAAATCATAGATCAGGTGAATAGCCACAGTATGTTCCCAGGGTAGGGGAGTCCAAAACCAGAGGGCATAGGTTTAAGGTGAGAGGGGAAAGATTTAAAAGGGACCTGTGGGACAGAGAGTGGTGGATATGTAGAACGAGCTGCCAGAGGAAGTGGTAGAGGTGGGTACAATTACATTGAAGTGACATTTGGACAGGTACATGGACAGGAAGGGTTTGGAGAGATATGGGCCTAACGCAGGCAAATGGGACTAGCTCAGTAAAGCAGGTGAAGGGTCTCTACCAAAAACGTCAACCGTCCATTGCCCCGCATGGATGCTGCCTGACCTGCTGAGTTCCTCCAGCTTTTTGCGTGTAGCTCAGTAAAACAACTTGATCGGCATGGACGAGTTGGGCCAAATGGCCTGTTTTTGTGCTGTGAAACCTTATGACTCTGTGCCTCTCACAGCAGAGGCCAATATTATTCGAGAATGTTTGAGAAGAGATTGCAAACCAAGTGATGTGAATATTAATTTTTGATGGACTCGTTGCTTCAGTGAACCGTATAAAAAGGTAGCACCAAAGTCAATCATTTAACACCGTTTCAGCACTGACCAAACTCTCAGCAACAACTATCTACTTATCCTGTGTCTAGGAGGAGAGGAGAGTTGAGGACGGAATGTGTGTGAGAGCTCAGGGCTGGGATTCAGTCTGGAAACAATGAAAGCAAAACTGTGAGGCTTTCCCAGTCACACCCCAGCCCTCTGACCATCATCGAGAAACAGTGGGAAGTCTGAACTTTGGGTGAGATTAAGCCAAGTTAGAGCCTTGAGCAATTTGAAAAACGTCCGGTCCTGTTTTACTTGGACAGACAGAGCTTCAATCAGTGAGGTACATTGCTGTTAAGAATTCCCAGTCCTAACATCTGCCGTTTCTTTGATGCTGTTATCTGTAAATGGGGTGGAGTTTGCACTCAGAACCTTGGGTTGGGTTATGAAGTGGCTTCCAAGTTGCATTATGAATCTGGGAATCTGGCAGTGTTGGGATTTTCCTGAACTGGACAGGGAGATGGAGATTGCAGTTTGAAACATTCCCAGACAAGGACCTTCCCAGTCTCCAGACACTACAAGGTTTCTGACGCAAAAATTGCCTCTTGAACCTGCTGCCTTGCCTTAAATGAAAGAGCACAGGGAGATCTCAGAATGGATGCTGTGCTTGTTGACAGATGGGTGACCCTAGTCAAAGAGGGATTACTTCAAGGGTAATAAATATATTTGGACTACCTCTCCATCAGCACTTGTAACATCAATCATTGAACATCGACTACTTGTAACATTGAGCACTTAAATCGCCTAGGCATAGAAGGCTACAAGCCAAGTGAGGGAAGATGGGATTAAAGTGTTTGGGTGCCCACTGGTCAACATGGACAAGTTGGGCCAAATGGCCTGTTTCCATGCTGCATGACTCTATGATTACATTGGGAATTGGGAATTGGTTTATTATTAATACATGTACCGAGATGTAATAGATGTACTGAGGGGCAGGATTTATGAACATTTGGAGAGGTATAATATGATTAGGAATAGTCAGCATGGCTTTGTTAAGGGCAGGTCCTGTTTTACGAGCCTGACTGAATTTTTTGAGGATGTGACTAAGCACATCGATGAAAGGAGAGCAGTAGATGTAGTGTATATGGATTTCAGCAAGGCGTTTGATAAGGTACCCCATGCGAGGCTTATGGAGAAGGTGAGGAGACATGGGATTCGAGCGGACATTGCAGTGTGGATCCAGAACTGGCTGGCCCACAGAAGGCAAAGAGTTGTTGTTGAAGGGTCGTATTCTGAGTGGAGGTCGGTGACCAATGGTGTACCTCAGGGGTCTGTACTGGGACTCTTACTATTTGTGATTTTTATAAACGACCTGGATGAGGAAGTGGAGGGGTGGGTTAGTAAGTTTGTGGATGACATGAAGGTTGGGGGTGTTGTGGATAGTTTGGAGGGCTGTCAGAGGTTACAGAGGGACATAGATAGGATGCAGAGTTGGGCTGAGAAGTGGCAGATGCAGTTCAACCCAGATAAGTGTGAAGTGGTTCATTTTGGTAGGTCAAAGATGTTGGCGGAATATAGTATTAATAGTAGGACTCGGCAGTGTGGAGGATCAGAGGGATCTTGGGGTCCGAGTCCATAGGACGATCAAAGTGGCTGCGCAGGTTGACTCTGTGGTTAAGAAGGCATATGGTGTATTGTCCTTCATCAATCGGGGAATTGAATTTAGGAGCCGTGAGGTATTGTTTTAGCTATATAGGTCCCTGGTCAGACCCCACTTGGAGTATTGTGCTCAGTTCTGGTCGCCTCACTACAGGAAGGATGTGGAAGCCATAGAGAGGGTGCAAAGGAGATTTACAAGGATGCTGCCTGGAATGTGGAGCATGCCTTATGAAAGTAGGTTGAGGGAACTCGGCCTTTTCTGCTTGGAGAGACGGAGGATGAGGGGGGACCTGATAGAGATGTATAAGATGATGAGAGGTATTGATAGGGTTGATAGTCAGAAGCTTTTCCCCAGGGCTAAATTGGTGGCCACAAGAGGACACAGGTTTAAGGTGCTGGGGAGTAGGTACGGAGGAGATGTCAGGGGTAAGTTTTTAACTCAGGGAGTGGTGAGTGTGTGGAATGGGCTGCTGGAAACGGTGGTGGAGGCGGATACGATAGGATCTTTCAAGAGACTGTTAGATAGGTACATGGAGCTGAGTAAAATTGAGGGCTATGGGTAAGCTTAGTAATTTCTAGGGTAGGGACATGTTTGACACAGTTTTGTGGGCTGTAGGGCCTGAATTGTGCTGTAATTGTTCTATGTTCTATGTTCTATGAGATACAGTGAAAAGCAGTGATGTACATCCAGGTAGAATAAAAGGAAAACAGAATGCAAAACATAGTGTTACAGTTACAGAGAAAGTGCAGTGCAGGCAGACAATAAGGTGAAAGGCTGTGACGAGGTAGATTGTAAGATTAAGAGTTCATCTTTTTCATATAAGTGGTCCGTTCAAGAATTCAAGTCATTGCCAAGGCCAAATGCTATGGTATATTGCCTCGCAGGTGCCAGGGTCACAGACGTCTCGGATTGAGTTCACAGCATTCTTAAGGGGGAGGATAAACAGTCAGAAGTTGTGGTCCACATTGGTACCAACGACATAGCTAGGATAAGGGATGAGGTCCTGAAGAGGGAATATAGAGAGTTAGAAAGGAAGCTAAAAAGCAGGACCTCAAGCGTGGTAATCTCTGGATTGCTGCCTGTACCACGTGCCAGTGAGGAAGATATGACAGACAAATGTGTGGCTAAAAGTTGGTGCAGGGGGCAGGGTTTCAGATTTGTGGATCACTGAGATCTCTTCTGGGGAAAGTATGACCTGTACAAAAGGGGCGAGTTACACCTGAACTTGAAAGGGACCAATGTCCTTGCAGGGCAGGTTTGCTAGAGCTATTGGAGAGGGTTTAAAGGACAGCTTCTACCCCATGATGATAAGACTATTGAATGGTTCCCTTATACGATGAGATGGACTCTGACCTCATGATCTACCTTGTTGTGACCTTGCACCTTATTACACTGCACTTTCTCTGTAGCTGTGACACTTTGTACTGTTATTGTTTTTACCCGTACTACATCAATGCACTCTGTACTAATTCAATGTAACTGCACTGTGTAATGAATTGACATGCAAGACAAGTGTTTCACTGTACCTCGGTACAAGTGACAATAATAAACCAATACCAATACCAACTAGGCTGGCAAGGGGATGGGAACCAGAGTGTTAGGTCAGATGGTGAAGCAGTTGGTGTAAAGGTAGATGCAATGTGCAGAGAGACCATGAGGAAGGATAGACAGAGGATGAGGCATAAATGCAGTCAGCTGGCTGGTTTAAAATATGTTTACTTTAACGTGAGAAGTGTTAAGAATAGGGGTGATGAACTGTGGAATTACGATGTTGTGGCCATTACAGAGACTTGGTTGTCGCAAGGGCAGGATTGGCTGCTTGACGTTCTGGGGTTTAAATGTTTCAAAAGGGACAGGGAGGGAGGTAAAAGAGGGGACCGGGGAGTGGCATTGCTAATCAGGGGCAGTATCACAGCTGCAGAAAGGGAGGATGTTGTGGAGGGACCGTCTACTGAGCCAGTGTGGGCGGAAGTCAGAAACAGGAAGGGAGCAATCACTCTATTGGGTGTATTCTACTGGCCCCCAAATAGCCATTGGGACACTGAGGAGCAGATAAGTAGGCAGATTTTGGAAAGGTGCTAAAATAACAGGGTTGTTGTCATGGGAGACTTCCCTAATATTGATTGGCACCTCCTCAGTACAAAAGGTTTAGATGGGGCGGAATTTGTTAGGTGTGTCCAGGAAAGATTCCTGACACAGTATGTGGACAGGTCGACTAGAGGAGAGGCCATATTGGATCTGGTACTAGGCAATGAGCCTGATCAGGTGACAGACCTCTCGGTGGGTGAGCATTTCGGGGATAGTGACCACAACTCCCTGACCTTTAGCATGGTCATGGACAAGGATAGGAGCAGATGATATGGGAAAGTATTTAATTGGTTGATGGCTAATTACAATGGTATTAGGCAGGAACTTGGGAGCGTAAATTGGGAACAGATGCTCTCAGGGAAATGCACAGCAGAAATGTGGAGGCTGTTTAGGGAACACTTGCATGGGGTTCTGGATAGGTTTGTCCCACTGAGACAGGGAAAGGATGGTAAGGTAGAGGAACCATGGTTGACTAGAGAGGTGAAATATTTAGTCAAGAGGAAGAAGGAAGCATACTTAAGATTTAGGAAGCAAAAATCAGGCAGGGCTCTTGAGAGTTATAAGGTAGCCAGGAAGGAGCTTAAGAAGGGACTTAGGGGAGCTAGAAGGGGACATGAGAAAGCCTTGGCGAGTAGGGTTAAGGAAAACCCCAAAGCATTCTACACGTACGTGAAGAACAGGAGGATGACTAGAGTGAGGGTAGGACCGCTGAGGGATAAAGGGGGAAACATGTGCCTGGAGGCGGAGGAGCTAGGGGAGGTCCTAACTGAATACTTTGCTTCAGTGTTCACTAGGGAGAGGGACTTTGACAAATGTGAGGTCAGTGTAGAACAGGCTAATGTGCCGGAGCATGTTGAGGTTAAGAAAGACATAGCGTTGAAGCTTTTAAAAAGCATTAGGATAGATAAGTCCCCGGGGCCGGATGGCATATACCCCAGGTTACTATGGGAAGTGAGAGAAGAGATTGCTGGGACGTTAACGATGATTTTTGCGTCCTCTCTGGCCACGGGAGTGGTACCAGAAGATTGGAGGATGGGAAATGTTGTTCTGTTCTTCAAGAAAGGTAATAGGGATAATCCTGGGAATTATAGACGAGTGAGTCTTACGTCAGTGGTGGAAAAACTATTGAAGAGGATTCTTAAGGACAGGATTTACAAGCATTTGGAGAAGCATAGTCTTATTGGGATAGTCAGATGTCAGATGTAGGTTCTTTACACAGAGAGTGGTGGGAGACTGGAACCCACTGCCGGGGGTGGTGGTAGAGGCTGATACAACAGGGACATTTAAAAGACTCTCAGATAGGCACATGGATGTAAAAAATGGAGGGTTTTGGGCTGGGTAGGATGGAAGGGTTGGATTGATCATGGAGTAGGTTTATATAGGTCAGCACAACTTCATGGGCCGAAGGCCCCGTACCGTGCTGTACTGTTCTATGTTCAAATATGGCTCCAACGCACCTCAGTGTTCACCAGTAATCTTCATGCACCGGGGCTGGGATTCCATGCTGAACTGGAACTATTTTTACCCCGAGAATCCTACCAAGTTCGGGATTCCAGTGGCAACACAGATGACCTGAGCTTGCTAGCCGCTCAGTAGTGAGGTTTTTCCAACTCCATTCCAACATGAGATGCCTCATGGAGTCCAGCTGCAGAGCATAAAGTGAGGGCAAGTCGCCAGAACTGAAGCTGTGGCTTCTGCTCGTTAAAACCTAGACCTGGTGCTAGAACAGTCAAGTTGAGGTAAGTTAAGTTGAGTTTATTGTCATGTGCACAAGTGCAGTGAGGTACAAGTACAATGAAAAACTTGCTTGCAGCAGCATCACAGGTATGTAGGTACAGGCAACACACGCAATATAAATTAAACATAAGTTATACAAGGCAGGAGAGAAAAAGATGTGTAGACTTTCCTAAAAGTCACCAGTGTTTTAATTAATTGAGTTGAATTAGATGTTTAAGCTTTTTTAGTGTTTTTTAATTCTGTTTTTTTAAGATAATTTTTAAAATAGTTTTTGAATGATTCAGAATAACAGAGATTCACGAGGATGTTACCGGGACTGGAGGGCTTGAGTTATAAGGAGAGGCTGGATAGGCTGGGAGAGTTTTCCCTGGAGCAAAGGAGGCTGAGGGGGGACCTTATGGAAGTTTATAAAATCATGAAGGGCAAAGATAAGGTGAACGGTCATAGTCTTTTCCCCAAGGGTAGGGGAGTCTAAAACTTGAGGGTGTAGGTGAGACGGGAAAGATTTAAAGGAGATCTGAGGGGCAACCTTTTCACACAGAGGGTGGTGGATATGTGGAACGAGCTGCCAGAAGAAGTGGCAGAGGTGGGTACAATTACAATGTTTAAAAGACAGTTGGACAGGTACATGGATAGGAAGGGTTTAGAGGGATAGGGGCCAAATGCAGAGAGTGGTAAATTGTTAAATTGGTTTATTATTGTCACATGTACCGAGGTACGGTGAAAATCTTTGTTTTGCCTGCCGTCCACACAGACCAATTCACCACATCAGTGCATCGAGGAAGTACAAGGGAAAAATAATAACAGAGTAAAGTGTTACAGTTACAGAAAAAGTGCAGTACTGGCAAATAGGACTAGGTCAGGCATGGATGAGTTGGGCTGAAGGGCTTAGCTCCTGTCAAAGTGCCTCTCAGTTGATTTGTGGGTGGGGTTTGGTCTGACAAGGGTGTTATCCTGTACCACACTTGCCGTTACCACCTTGGATCAGGATGTTTTTATTCTTTCGTGGCTTGTGAGTGATGCTCCCCCCTAATTGCCTCTGAACCCACTGCCTGTTCTTTCTGAGAGGTGTTTAATCCATGACATTATTGGGTCCGGAGTCACATAAAGGCCAGACTGGGGAAGGAAGGGAGATTTCCTTCTGTGGAGAATAGCAGTGAACCAGATGGCTTTAGTTTCATGGTCATCATTACTGATATTTTTATTCCAGATTTATTTAATTACTTCAATCTAAATTCAAACTCATGTGTCGCTTCTGAATCCTATCATTGTAACTGTAGCTGCCTCTACCACTTCCTCTGGCAGCTCGTTCTACATCACTCTCTGTGTGAAAAAGTTGCCCCTCAGGTCCCCTTTAAATTTCTCCCCCCTCACTTTAAACCAGTGCCGTCTAGTTCTTGACTCCCCTGCCCTGGGAAAAAAGACTGAGTATCTATTCTGTCAGTGTCCCTCATAATTCTGTAAACCTCTATAAGGTCATCCCTCAACCTCCTACATTCCAGCAAGAACAAACCCAACCGATCCAATCTCTCCTTATAACTACAGCTCTCCCTCCCTGGCAACATCCTGGTGAATCTCTTCTGCGCTCTTTCCATTGCTACCATATCCTTCCTCTAGTGTGGTGACCAAAACTCTCCACAATACTCCAAGTGCGGTCTGATCAAAGTTTCGTACAGCTGCAACATTGCATCCCAACTCTTATACTCAATGCCTCCGCCTATAAGGCAAGCATACCAAATGCCTTCTTATACCAATTACTCCTGAGTTTCTGTACTATTTTTTCCTGTATAGGAAACAAGTAAAAAGGAATGGGTTGCCCTGCTGAGACCTTGCCTGAAGCCAATGGGCTGAATGGTCTCATTTTGTTCCATCGTAGGTAAGTTCTGGATCCAGCGTTCAAACCTCGCTCTGGCAACTGAGGATTTAAATTTAAGTAGTTAAATACATTTGGAACCAAAGCTTGCAACAGTAATGG
Source organism: Pristis pectinata (assembly GCF_009764475.1). NCBI lineage: Eukaryota > Metazoa > Chordata > Chondrichthyes > Rhinopristiformes > Pristidae > Pristis > Pristis pectinata. The sequence continues at coordinate 145,160,954 of NC_067405.1, forward strand.
GAACCTCAAACTACCATTTTGCCTTAACAGCGTTCTTATTTATTTGAGATTCGGGTAACCATGGACACAAAATCCTTCAGATTCCTGAGTCAGCCTCCCCTCCATGAACTCTGTCTACACTTCCCACTGCCTTGGGAAAGCAGCCAGCATAATCAAAGACCCCACCCACCCCAGACATTCTGTCTTCTCCCCCCTCCTGTCGGGCAGAAGATACAAAAGTCTGAGAGCACCAGGCTCAAGGGCAGCTTCTGTCCCGCTGTTATAAGACTCTTGAATGGACCTCATACACGTTAAAAGATGAACTCTGATCTCCCAGTCTACCTCGTCGTGGCCCTTGCACTTTATTGGTCTACCTGCTCTGCACTTTCTCTGGAACTATGACACTGTATTCTGCATTCTGTTTTTCATATGTACGACCTTAATGTACTTAAGCACAGAATGATCTGGATGGCACGCAAGCAAAAGCTTTTCACTGTATCTTGGTACACGTGGCAATAAAAAAGCAATTCTACCAATTGGGCCAATTCTTTTCAGTCGTGGGCTGAAACCTGTCAGGAAGATAAATAGATGTGGAGCTGGAATCCCAGAGGTGTGGTCCAAAAACGCACCTCAGGACCTCTGGACTGGAAGCCAATTTGTTTTGACCTTGACCGTTTCTTTTCCAGTTGGTCCATAATTATTGAAATAATTATTACTTCTATCACTTGAGTCAACGCAGAGGCAACTAACAGCCAGATTGCTGTCTGAAGTGATGCTTGCCAGGTTAGACCTGACACCCCATTAATGGTCAGGATGGTTCATGGTCAATCTACACACGGCACCCTGGATATGGAACTTGTCATGGGTCTGATGCTTCAGGGGATCAAAGGAGGGTGGGTTTGGGGAGAAGCTGCCTCTGCTGGTACCAGACGATGGGTGATTCGGGGGAGAGGAGGTTGTTCAGGGAGAACATCACCACACAAAGGTACATTTGGACTTTGGAGCTCTCTCCCCAGCAAGCTATGACCCTGAGATCAATTTGAAAAGGGTCAGGGTTAGGTGTCAAAAAGACTGACGTGCAGTAGAGACGTTAAGAGTTACGGATAAAGAGGGGGTATCTGGATACAGATCACTGGATCTAATGGTGGAAGAGACAGGAGGAGCAGAATGGGATCTTGCTGTTCCTGTATTTTAAAACCTGCTGCTTAAAAATGTTAACACTCACAAAGCGTGATATTTCTAGTTGTGGACACAGCTCAGCACATCACGGAAACCAGCCTCCCCTCCATGGATTCTGCCTACACTACTCGCTGCCTCGGGAAAGCAGCCAACGTAATCAAAGACCCCACCCACCCCGTGCATTCTCTCTTCTCCCCCCCCCCTCCTATCGGGCAGAAGATACAAAAGCCTGAAAGCACATACCACCAGGCTCAAGGACAGCTTCTATCCCGCTGTTATGAGACTATTGAACGGTCGCCTAGTACGATAAGGTGGACTCTTGACCTCACAATCTACCTCGTTATGACCCTGCACCTTATTGTCTGCCTGCACTGCACTTTCTCTGTAGCTGTTACACTTTATTCTGCATTCTGTTATTGTTTTCCCTTGTACTACCTCGACGCACTGTTGTAATGAAATGATCTGAATGGGCGGCACGCAGAACAAAGTTCTTCACCGTACCTCGGTACAAGTGACAATAATAAACCAATTCCAATTCCAATTCCTTATGACACAGCCCATTTCGGCCAATTAAGTCCACGCTGGTTCACATTATGCCATTCCCCACTAATTCTCCCCATTATAACTTTTTCTCCCCACATCCCCCATCAACTCCCCCCAGATTCTACCAACCTCCCACTCCCCCCTCTCTCTCCCCACCATTCTCTCTCTCTTTCTACCACCTCCCCTTCCTCTCTGCTGTCTCCTTCCCCCACCATTTCTTATTCCACCACCAGAATCTCCCATTCCTTCTCTCTCCTCTGAGCTAGAGAGGGTGCAGAAAAGATGGGGGGGGGGGGTGGTGACGTAGACACAGAGCAAGGAAGGTCACATGGCTGTGGAACTGTCACTCACCCCCCCCCCCCACCACCATGCTTCTTCTCTTCCTCCCTTTCCCAGCCTTTTTTTCCCTCTCTCTCCTTACCTTTGACCCACCTCCCGGTGGATCTACTCTCCCCTCCTCCCCCGCACCTGCCCATCACCATCTCTTACCTGCATATACCTATCACCACCCTGCCTCCCCTCTCCTGTCCACCTATCACTGCTCTGCTTCTCCCTCCTATATATCGGGCTTCCCCTTTTCCTATCTCCAGTCCTGGAGAAGGGTCCTGACCCGAAACGTTGACCGCCTGCTTTTCTCCGCGGATGCTGCCTGGCCTGCTGAGCTCCTCCAGCATCATCGTGTTTCCTCAGGTGGTAATCAAGGGATGGTCAGCTATGATTGGTGGGTGGGTCAGGTCCTGGGGCGAATGGGCCCACCTCTGCTCCTGCTTCCCATTTTTCTATGTTCCTCTGCTTGTTGAGAGGGACGGCAGGGACACAGGCAGGTGGACCCCTCGGTCTTCCTGCATGTGGAAATGTCAGAGAGCCAGGATTGCTTGCAGCCCAGCCCAGAGACTGATGAACTGCTGAACCAGAACAAACTGCCAACAGCTGCAAAGCTGCTGAAACCTAAAATTCCGGCGGGAACAACCAGACAGAGGAAAGGGGAGGAGGGAAAGCAGAGAGACTGCAAACAGCCACATGAAGGTAAACCAGTCTCCAAGCAAAGAGGTTCAAGGGGTAAACGTTTGCACAGAGAATGTTTACCCCTTGGATGACAAGGTGCGATGAGGACAGGATAAGGCAATAAAAGAGGAAATTTAAAGGGGACCGCACAGTGGCGCAGCGTGTAGATCCGCTGCCTCACGGCTCCAGAGACCCAGGTTCGATCCCGACCTCCGGCGCTGTCTGTGTGTGGAGTTTGCACGTTCAATTAGATTAGGAGAGATAAGTACGAGAGGACATGGCTTTAAGGTGAAAGGGTAAAGGTTTAGGGGGAACATTAGGGGGAACTTCTTCACTCAGAGAGTGGTGGGAGTGTGGAACGGGCTGCCATCTGATGTGGTAAATGCAGGCTCACTCTTAAGTTTTGAGAATAAATTGGATAGATACGTGGACGGGAGAGGTCTGGAGGGCTATGGACTGGGTGCAGGTCAATGGGGCTAGCGGAATAAAGTTTCGGCACAGACTAGAAGGGCTGAATGGCCTGTTTTCTGTGCTGTAGTGTTCTACGGTTCTATGGTTCTCCCTGTGACTGTGTGGGTTTCCCCCGGGTGCTCCGGTTTCCTCCCATGTCCCAAAGATGTGCAGGTCGGTGGGTTAATTGGCCACTGTGAATTGCCCCTGGTGTGTTGGTAAGGGATAGAATCTGGGGGGAGTTGATGGGAAAGTGGGAAGAATAAAATGGGATTAATGTAGAAATGGGTGGTTGAGGGCTGGTATGGACTCAATGGGCCGAAGGGCCTGTTTCCGTGCTGTGTGACTCTATGGAGCTTACGCACACAATTCCTTCTTTGCTAACTGTTGATGGATAATTGCAGACAGCATTTAGACAGGCACATGACAGGCAGAGAACGGAGGGGCATAGACCACAGAGGTGCTGTTTCAATTGGCATCATGGTCAGCACAGACATGGTGGGCTGAAGGGCCTGTTACTCCAGTGTTCTATGTTCAATGTAATGTCAGACTGGCAGGGAGCAAGTCAGTGTCCAGTGGTTCAGGGGACAGTGTTGGCAGTAACTGTGGAGTGTTTGCCCCAGAATCCATGACCCATGGACCATTGATGTTGATGTTGTGTTTTTATCTCATGTGAAGATCATAGCTGCCTCGAGCCACAATTCAATCTCCAACAGGTGGGTTAACAGGCCACTGTAAATTGGCCTGTATGTTGGAGGTAGGTAGGAGAATCTGGGGGGTGTTAATGCACATATGTGAGAGAAAAAGTTACAGGGAAATAAGTGGGGGAATTGGACTGATGGGGTTGCTCTGAGAGCTGTCAGATACTTAATGGGCTGAATAGCCTCTTCGTAAATCACAAGGAGAAGAAGCATGAGAAAATGAGCAAGAAGTCCAATGAATCAAAGGAACGTCCAAAGCCATGCTAGGTCAATGATAGAAGAAAATATGGTGGCTGGTAACTTGCCACTGTGAGTAGCCCCTGGTGTGTAGGTGGGTGGTAGTACTTGGTTTTGGTTTATTATTGTCACTTGTACCGAGGTACAGTGAAAAACTTGTCTTGCAAACCGATTGTACAGGTCAATTCATTACACAGTGCAGCTACATCAAGTTAGTACAGAGTGCATTGATGTAGTACAGGTTAAAACAATAACAGTACAGAGTAAAGTGTCACAGCAACAGAGAAAGTGCAGTGCAATAAGGTGCAAGGTCACAACAAGGTAGATCGTGAGGTCAGAGTCCATCTCATCGTATAAAGGAACCGTTCAATAGTCTTATCACAGTGGGGTAGAAACTGTTCTTAAGTCTGGTGGTACGTGCCCTCAGGCTCATCTTCTACCTGATGGAAGGGGAGAGAACAGAGAATGTCCCGGGTGGGTGGGGTCTTTGATTATGCTGGCTGCTTCACCAAGACAGCGAGAGGTAAAGACAGAGTCCATGGAAGGGAGGCTGGTTTCCGTGACACACTAGGCTGTGTCCACAACTCTCTGCAGCTTCTTGCGGTCCTGGGCAGAGCAGTTGCCGTACCAAGTCGTGATGCATCTGGATAGGATGCTTTCTATGGTGCATTGATAAAAGTTGGTGAGTGTCAAAGGGGACATGCCAAATTTCTTTAGCCTCCTGAGGAAGTAGAGGCGCGGGTGAGCTTTCTTGACCGTGGCATCTACCTGATTTGACCAGGACAGGCTATTGGTGATGTTCACTCCCAGGAACTTGAAGCTCTCAACCCTCTCGACCTCAGCACCGTAGATGTAGACAGGTGAATGTACACCAACCCCCCTTCCTGAAGCCAATGACTCTTTTGTTTTGTTGATATTGAGGGAAAGGTTGTTGTCAGGAATCTGGGTGGAGTTGATGGGAACTTGGGGAAAGTAAAGTGGGATTAGTGTCAATGGTACACAAGAGACTGCAGACGTTGGAATCTGGGGGAGCTCAGCGAGGTGAGCAGCATCTGTGTGGCGGGGGAAAGAACTGACAATGTTTCAGGTCGAGACTCTGCATCAGGACTGAGAGTGGAGAGGGGAGATGGGTGCCTGATGGTTGGGGTGAATTGGGTTGGCTGAGGGGCCTGTTTCTGTGCTGTATCTTGCTGTGACTCCAGGGCAGACAGTTAATACAGCAGAAAGCTGGAAGAGTAGAGTGAAATTAGGCAATTGAACAGAGGGCATGAAGAAACACTGGCAAGTAAATCAAAGCAAATGCAACAGAGTTTTATAATTTATAAAATTATGAGAGGCATAGAGAGAGTAGACAGCCAGTATCTTTTTCCCAAGGTAGAAATGTCTAGTACCAGAGGGTGAGAGGGGGAAAGTTCAAAGGAGATGATTGGGGCAAGTTTTTTACAGGGAGAGTGGTGGGTGCCTGGAATGCGCTGCCTGGGGTAGTGCTGGAGGCAGATACAATAGAGGCATTTAAAAGAGGCCCTTAGATAGGCACATGAATGCGCAGAGAATGGAGGGATCGGAAGGGGTCAGGTGTCATTAGCTTAATTAGTTCAGTACAACGTCGTGGGCCGAAGGGCCTGTTCTTGTGCTGTACTGTTCTATGTTGTATGTTTATAAGTTCATAAAGAGTCAGAGGAGAACCAAGGAAAGAGCAGATGCTGCTGGGAACCAGAAAGGTGATCTGTGTGCAGAGGCAGAGGATGTGGCTGAGGTTTTTATTCAATACTTAGTGATTGACCACAGCAAAAGGGATGATGCTGAGGTTGTAGTTGAGGACAATGGTTGTGAATGAGTTGGATGGGGTAAACATGGTCAAAGAGGTAACATTACAGGGTTTTACATCTTAGAACATGGATAAATCACCAAGCCTGGATGAAATATATCCCGGTCTGTTAAAAGAAGCAAAAGGGGAAATTGCAGAGGTTGAGACCACAATTTGAATCATGCCTGGCTATGTGAGTTGTATCAGAGTACTGGAGGATTGTGAACACTGTATGGTATAGATACACCAAGTCATTGCAGTTTAACATCAGCAATGAACAAGTTATTTGGATCCCTTCAAGAGAACAGCATAGACGTCTGTTTAGAAAGACACAGATCAATCAGAGACAGTCAATGTGTATTTGTTCAGGGAAGGAAGCCCCTGGTTATCAGTGAGGTTCCACAGGGCTCTGTCCGCTTTCCGTGCTTTTTTGTGAAATAGGTTAATGATTTGGGTCTAAATACAGGAATGAGGGAGTTTGCAGATGTTGTAAAAGTTGGTTGTGTAGTTGACGGTGAGATGTGAAGCTTTAGATCTAAGGAGGATTCGTTGGCCATGGCACTTGCCTGGGTGAATGCATCTTCAACCACACTCAAGAAGCCCGACACCATACAGGACATTAGCAGCCCACTTGACAGGCACCCCATTCACACCCACTCACTCACTCCACCACCGACACACAGCAGCAGCAGTTTGTACCATCTACAGGAGGCACTGCAGCAACTCACCAAGACTCCTCAGACAGCACCTTCCAAACCCACCACCTCTACCAGCCAGAGGGACAAGGGCAGTAAAAGCACGGGGACCACCACCCCCTGGGAGTTGCCCTCCGAGCCACACACCATCCTGACTTGGAAATATATCGCCGTTCCTTCACCGTCGCTGGGTCAAAGTCCTGGAACGCCCTCCCTGACAGCACTGTGGGTGTACCCCCACCTCACAGACTGCAGCAGTTCAAGAAGGCAGCTCACCACCACCTTCTCGAGGGCGATTAGCGATGGCTCAGCCTGTGAAGTCCACATCCCTTGAATGAATAAAAGAAATTGGACAGAAAAATTGCAAAAGGAAATTAATCCAGAGAAATGTAAGGAGATGCATTTGTGGAGGGGAATAGATGATAAATGGAGGATACTGAGCGATGCAGAGGAACAGAGAGACCTTGGAATATTTACAGATTCTGAAAGAGTGGTCAATAAGATAAGATTTCTTTATTAGTCACATGTACATCGAAACACACAGTGAAATGCACCTTTTGCGTAGTGTTCTGGGGGCAGCCCGCAAGTGTCGCCACGCTTCCGGCGCCAACATAGCATGCCCACAACTTCCTAACCCGTACGTCTTTGAAATATGGGAGGAAACCGGAGCACCCGGAGGAAACCCACGCACTCACGGGGAGAACGTACAAACTCCTTACAGACAGCAGCGGGAATTGAACCTGGGTCGCTGGCGCTGTAATAGCATTACGCTAACCGCTACACTACCGTGCTGTTCATAACATTATGAGAGGCATAGATATCGTAGACAGTTGGAGGGTTTCCCCCAGGGATGGTAGTGCCTGCGGTATGGTAATGGTTAGAAAGGCATACAGGATGCTTCCTTTAATTCTCCAAGGCCTAGAGTATAAGGGCAGAGAGGGTATGCTAGAACTGTATGACCACAGAGTGAGTACTGTGTACAGGTCTTGTCACCACATCAGAGGAGGGAGGTGATCGCACTGGAGATGGGGTAAAGAAGAAAGGGAAAATCTGCAAAAGGTTGACACCAGGCTTATGGCGAGGGTGAGTTACCCAGTCAAGTGGGTTATCGGAAGCAGTTAGAGGGTGATTATGCTTTGTTGTCTGTGCTCTTTGTTGCTAATAACAGAACTGTGGGACGTGGCCAGCAAGTCACGCTGTGCTAATAAATGTTAATTAATAATTGTGATCATTGGTTTATTATTGTCACATGTACCGAGGTGCAGTGAAAAACTTTGTTCTGCATGCTGTCCATACAGATCGTTCCATCACATCAGTGCATTGAGGTAGTACAAGAGAAAACAATAACAGAATGCAGAATAAAGTGTTACAGTTACAGAGAAAGTGCAGTGCAGGCAGACAATAAGGTGCAAGGTCATAACGAGGTAGATTGTGAGTCCATCTTATCGTACCAGGGAACCGTTCAATAGTTTTATAACAGCGGGATAGAAGCTGTCCTTGAGCCTGGTGGTACGTGCTTTCAGGCTTTTGAATCTTCTGCTCGATGGTGGGTGGGGGGGGGGGGGTTGCGGGAAGAAAATGGAGAAAGAGAAAAAAATAACAGGTAAAGAGGGGCAATCACACTCCAGCTGTCCCCATTAACCCATCATGAATATTCCTTTTATTTCCTAAAATGGTAACTCCGATTCTCTCTCCACAGATGCTGCCTGACCTACTGAGTGTTTCTTGAAGCAGATCTGCAAGATTTTTCAGGGGATTTTCTGTAACAGGGGGTTGGCGAACAAGATCATGTGACAAAAGGAATGCGAGTGTAGGGAGAAGGCAGATGGTTCTGGGACAAGTAGAGAAACAAATCTTGGAAAGCATCAAACACTGCAGATGCTGGAAATCTGAAATGAAAACAGACGAGGCAGGGATACACTCAGCAAGTCAGGCAGCATCTGGGGAGTGAGAAACATTTCAGTTAACATTTCAGGTCAATAACCTTTCATCAGGTCACTGACCTATCAGGATGCACTCAACTTCAGTTAAGACTACTGGTGCAATATTGTACATTGCAAACAACACCCCAGGTTAGCAAGTTGGGTCTGGAGTAGTGTGAATGAAAGAAGTAGAATCCTTATCTGAACTCACTGTGTCTAGAAAGCTGTAATGTGCCTAGTGGGAGGTAGTGAACTTCCCTTGGACTGTGTAGGAAGGAGTGGGGTGGAGAATTAAAGTGACAGGTGACTGGAAGCTAGGGGTCAGGTGTGCTGAGGAAATGGAGGTGTTCTGCAAAGCGGTTGTCCAATCTGCATCTGGGTTGCCCCAACACAGTGTGGAGTGAGAAGTCATAAAGCCTTGGAAGGTCATAGAGTTGTATAGTACAGATACAGGCCCTTCGGCCCACCATATCCATGCCGACCATTGTACTTATCCATACTAATCCTATTTACCAGCTCTTGTCCTTTGCCTTCTATGCCTTGGTGATTCAAGTGCTCATCTAAAAGCTTCTGAAATGCTGTGACAATCTATACTAATTTTGTGTAACTCTATCAGGTCACCCCTCAGCCTCCTCCTCTCCAGGGGAAACAAGCCCAGCCTATCTGGTCAATTCTGGTCGCCCCATTAGAGGAAGGATATGGAGGCTTTGGAAAGAGTTCAGGTTCACCAGGATGCTGCCGGGATTAGAGTGCGTGTGCCATGGGGAGAGGTTGGACAGACTTGGGTTGTTTTCTCTGGAGCAGTGGAGGCTGAGAGGAGACCTGATAGAGGTTTAGAAAACTAGGAGAGGCATAGATTAACAGCTGGTATCTTTTTCCCAGAGTCAAAATGGCCAATATTAGACGGCATGCATTTAAGGTGAGAGGCGGAAAGTTCAAAGGAGATGTGTGGGGCAAGTTTCTTACACAGAGGATGGTGGGTGCCTGGAATGTGCTGCCAGGGGTGGGGGTGGAAGCAGGTACGAAAGAGGCATTTAAGACGCTCTTAGATAGATTCATGAATGTGCAGAGAATGGAGGGATATGGACCACGTGCAAGCAGAAGGGATTAGTTTAATTTGGTGTCATTAACTTAATTAGTTTGGTACAACATCATGAGCCAAAGGGCCTGTTCCTGTGCTGTACTGTTTGATGTTCTATGTTCTACATTCTATCCAATCTCCTTGTGACTAAAATGCTCCAATTTCAGGGATGTCTGCACCTCTCCAGGGCAATCAGATCCTTCCTGTACTGTGGTGACCAGAACTGCATGCATTACTCCAGATGTGGCCCAGACAATGTTTTATAAAGATGTGAGATGATGTCCCTGCTCTTTTACTCTGACTGATGAAGGCAAGCTTCCCACATGCCTTCTTCACCACCTGATCTACCTCTGCAGTCACATTCAGACAAATCACTGCTTCACACAGAAAGAGATTCAGGTCCTCAACTACATTATTGTCACGTGTGCTGAGATACAATGAAAAACCTTTGTTTGTGTGTCATCCAGACAGATCATTCCATACATAAGGACATTGAGGTTGTGAAAAGAAAACAGAATGTAGAATACAGTGAATATAGTGAAGAAGGAATTGATTGTGGACTTCAGGAAGGGGAAGTCAGAAGAACACACTCTGGTCTTCATGGAGGGTTCAGCTGTGGAAAGGGTGAGCGGCTTCAAGTTCCTGGGCGTCAACATCTCAGAGGATCTATCCTGGGCCCAACACATTGATGCAATCATGAAGAAGGCACACCAGTGGCTCTACTTCATTAGGAGCTTGAGGAGATTTGGTATGTCTCCAAAGACTCATGCAAGTTTCTACAGATGTACGGTGGAGAGCATTCTGACTGGTTGTATCACCGCCTGGTATGGAGGCTCCAATGCACAGGATCGCAAGAGGCTGCAGAGGGTTGTAGACTCAGCCAGCTCCATCACGGGCACAACCCTCCCCACCATCGAGGACATCTTCAAGAGGCGACACCTCAAGAAGGCGGCATCCATCATTAAGGGCCCTCACCATCCGGGACATACCCTCGTCTTGTTACTACATTCAGGGAGGAGGTACAGGAGCCTGAAGACCCACACTCAATGATTCAGGAACAGCTTCTTCCCCTCCGCCATCAGATTTCTGAACGGTCCATGAATCCATGAACAACACCTCGTTATTCCTCTTTTACACTATTTATTTATTTTGGTACCTCATAGTAATTTTTATGTCTTTATGTCTTGCACTTTACTGCTGCCACAAAACAACAAATTTCACAACATATGTCAGTGATAATAAACCTGATTCTATTACAGTTAGAGACAGTGCAGTGCAGGTAGACAAGTAAAATGCAAGGGCCACGATGAGGTAGATTTGGAGATCAAGAGTTCATCTTTTAGCATACAAGAGGTCCATTCAAGAGTCTGATCACAGTGGGATAGAAGCTGTCCTTGAGCCTGATGGTACATGCTTTCAGGTTGTCCGACGGGAGGGGGGAGAAGAGCAAATGTCCAGGGGTGGGTGGGGTCTTTGATTATGCTGGCTGCTTTTCCAAGGTGTAGATGGAGCCAATGGAGGGGAGTCTGGTTTCTGTGATGGTCCGAGCTGTGTCCTCCTCTCCTTCCCATGGTCCTACCTGGGAAGGAGAGGATGCTGTTGATAGTGACTGAGGGTAGGACTAAGGTTTCCCAAACAGAGTGCAGCCCCTGTGGAACGCACCACGGGGAAAGCCTCAGTAACAGGACGGACAAGAAAGCAAATCTCTTAGCTCTCCCTTCCTGTGCAAGGCTGACTGGTTCAGGCAAGAATTCTCTGTGACTAATTAACTTAATGCTCTGCACAGTAAACCTGCTTACCCCAGTCTCATGGACTATTCAGTCGACGTAAATGGATAGATTTGTATATATTTGGAGAAAAAGAGAAGAAAATTCTGAGCTGGATTTAGGTTAATTTCCTTCCAATTAGACGAAGGGAAGATTTATGCTTTCAGCTCTCCAAATCTATTCTGTTCCATTTATTAAATCAACGATGAAATCCCCAAACCTCTGTTACGAATTCTCTTCCTGCATATACAGTTTCAGTATCTACAGAAGAGTTTGACATGCAAACCCTATTAATTTATCAGGCCCAGCTCAGAATCAAATGGAGGCTTTTCTCTTAAGGCAAACAGCTGCATCAAGGAGAGGCACTTTCTCAGCACAGGGGATCCCGAATGAATCAGTGTGCTCACCATGGCATCCAGGACAGGCAGCAGAATGACGGCTGAGACCTGCTGTTGGCGTGGGTTACCGCGCATGTTGTTTCGGTGTCTCAGTGAAATGGAGGAGAGTCCCTGCGTTTCCGTAGCACCTCTGACAAACTCTGGGCGTCCAAAAGTACAAGGCGTACTTCAGAAGTGTTCCCACTGTCGTAGCAAGAGTGCTGTGGCAACGGGCGATGTGAGATGTGGGATACATATTAGCTGCTCTTCCTCGAAATAGTATAGCTGTGAGGGTGGATGGGACCAGAGTTTAATGTCCCGACCGAGTATAAGGATTGCTTCCATGCTCGTCTAAGTACTTCTTAAATGTTAAGAGAGTCTCTGCCTCCACCACTCCCTCAGGCAGTGCGTTCCAGATTCCAACCACCCTCTGCGTGGTAAAATTCCTCCTCAAATCCTTTTAAAGCTCCTGCCCTCTTACTCTTAAACCTCTGCCCTCTGGTTCACTACCCTACCCATGATGTTGTCTACCTCAATCAGGTCCTTCCTCCACTCCAAGGGAAACAAACTCAGCCTCTCCAGTCTCTCCTCGTAACTGAAACACTTCATTCCCAGGCAACATCCTTTTGAATATCCTCTGCACCTCCTCCAGTGCAAAGTACCTCGGAAATATTCAAAGACTCTACTTCCATCACCTTGTCAGGAAGAGATCCCAAGACGCTATGACCCTCTAAGAGAAAGAAATAAATCTAATCTCTTGTCCTAAAAGGGTATCTTCTTACTTTTAAATAGTGACCACTAGTTCTAGATTCTCCCATAAGAGTCGGAGACTTCAGCAACCCTCTGCCTTTTATTAACCAGTCTCTCCCCCACCGTGGACTCTGTCTACACTGTCTGACAGGCAGGCATGGTAGTGTAGCAATTAGCATAATGCTTTACAGCACCAGCGATCGGGGTTCAAATCCGACCACTGTCTGTAAGGAGTTTGTATGTTCTCCCCGTGACTGTGTGGGTTTCCTCAGGATGCTCCGGTTTCCCCCCCACATTCCAAAGATGTATGGTTTGGTATTGGTATTGGTAGGTATTGGTTTATTATTGTCACTTGTACCTAGGTACAGTGAAAAGCTTGTCTTACAAACCAATCGTACAGGTCAATTCATTACGCAGTGCAGTTACATTGAGTTAGAACAGAGTGCATTGATGTAGTACAGGTAAAAACAATAACAGTACAGAGTAAAGTGTCACAGCTACAGAGGAAGTGCAGTGCAGTAAGGTGCAAGGTCATAACAAGGTAGATCGTGAGGTCATAGTCCATCTCATTGTATAAGGGAACCGTTCAATAGTCTTATCACAGTGGGGTAGAAGCTGTCCTTAAGTCTGGTGGTACGTGCCCTCAGGCTCCCGTATCTTCTACCTGATGGAAGAGGAGAGAAGAGAGAACGTCCCAGGTGGGTGGGGTCTTTGATTATGCTGGCTGCTTCACTAAGAGAGCGAGAGGTAAAGGAGGGGATGCTGGTGTCTGTGATGCGCTGGGCTGTGTTCACAACACCCTGTAGCTTCTTGCGGTCTTGGGCAGAGCAGTTGTCGTACGAAACCATGATACATCCAGATAGGATGCTTTCTATGGTGCATCAGTAAAAGTTGGTGAGAGTCAAAGAGGACAAACCAACTTTCTTTAGCCACTCTAGGAAGTAGAAGTTAGGAAGTTGTGGGCATGCTATGTTGGTGCTGGAAGCATGACCACAATTGCGGGCTGCCCCCAGAACACTCTACGCAAAAGATGCATTCCTTTCTATATTTGCTGCTGCCTTGGGAAAACAGCCAACATAATCAAGGGCCCCTCCCGCCCCTGGTCACTCTCAATTCTCCCCTCTCCCATCAAGCAGAAGATACAAAAGCTTGAGAACATGTACCATAGAGTTATAGAGTCACAGAGTCATACAGCATGGAAACAGGCCCTTCGGCCCAACTGGTCCATGCTGACCAAGATTCCCATCTAAGCTAGTCCCATTTACCCATGTTTGGCCCATATCCCTCTAAACCTTTCCTATCCATGTGCCTGCCCAACTTTTAAATGTTGTTAATGTACCTGTCTCAACCACTTCCTCTGGCAACTCGTTCCATATAAAGACCCCTCTGGGTGAAAAAGTTGCCCCTCAGGTTCCTATTAAATCTCTCCCCCTCACCTTAAACCCATGTCCTCTGGTTCTTGATTCCCCAACCCTGGGAAGCAGACTGTGCACCTTCACTCTACCTATGCCTATCAAGGACAACCTCTATCCCCCTGTTATAAGATTCATGAACGGACATCTTGTACTATAAAGATAAACTCTTGATCTATCAATCTACATCCTCGTGGCCCTTACACCTTATTGTCTGCCTCTCTCTGCAACTGTAACACTATATTCTGCATTCTGTTTTTCTTTCCTTTTGTACTGCCTCAATGTACTTACGTATGGATTGATCTGTCTGGAGGGCATACAAACAAAAGTTTGTCACTGTATCTCATTACATGTGACAATAATTTTTCATCATCCAAAAGTTTTTCAAACTTTTTCCCCAGGGCAGCAATGGCCAATACCAGAGGAGATCTGTTTAAGGTGAGTGGAGGAAAGTTTAGGGGAGATGTCAGAGGTAGGTTCTTTACACAGGGAGTGGTGGGTGCTTGGTGGCCACCCGTCACTTCTACAGCTGGGAGGAGATAGTGTACCACGTGTACGTGGAGTGCGAGAGGTTGCAGCCCCTCTTTGTGTATCTGAAGGGGCTGCTGCTCAAGTTCTGGCTGCACTTCAGCCCGACGCTGCTGATCTACGGTCACCTGGTGCGGCGCGGGGCGGGTCGCGCGGAGATCTCCTGGTGGGTCTTCTGCTGGGCCTGGCCAAGCTGGCCATCCACGGGTCCTGGCGGCTGGCGGTCAAGGATTCTGGCCAGTCTGCCTGCCTGCCCGTCTTCCGGGCTTACATCCACGCGCAGGTGTCCTTGGAGAGGGAGCACGCGGTCTCCGCGGGCACCCTGGTTGAGTTCCGCGATCGGTGGGCCCCTTAGGGGATCGCGTATGTCGCGGACGGTGAGCATGCAATTCTTCTCTGAAGTGTGCGTGGCGCGTTTAGCGGGTGTTGTATTGCATGTGCGTTTCATGGGTGTTTAGTTAATGTTATTTTGCTGTAGTTCTGTAGATGCTTAGTTTGTTTTCTTCTCTTTCTGTATTAGTTGTAGTGTATTGACACTGGTTGTCCTTTTGTAGTGCTTTTAGTTAATAAACGTTTAGATACAAAAAAAGTGGTGGGTGCCTGGAGGCTGATACAACAGGGACATTTAAAAAAGACCCTTAGATAGGCACAGGAATATAAGAAAAATGGAAGATTATGGGTTGTGCAGGAGGGAAGGGTTAGATTGATCATGGAGGAGGCACGACATCGTGGGCCGAAGGGCCTGCACTGTGCTCTACTGTTCTATGTTCTGAACCAATTACCAATTACAATCAATTGCCTTTGAAAAGGTGATGGTGATAGCTGAATTGCTGCAGTGGTCCTGTGAAGGTGCTCCCACAAGCTGTTAGGCAGGCAAATCGATGATTTAGCCCCAGCAACGGTGAAGAACCAGTGATTATACTTTGAAGCCACGAATGTGCGTGACTTGGAAGGCAGGTTTTTAGGCGGTGGTTTTCCTATGCACCCGCCCTTGTCCTTCTTGGGAGGTGCTGTCGGAGTCGCCTGGGCGAGTAATAGCAGTGCCGTTTGCAGTTGGTGCACACTGCAGCCACTGTGCGCGTGGTGGTGGGGGTAAATATTTAGGGTGGTGCATGGGGTGACGAGCAAGCAGGCTACTTGATGGGGATGGTGACCAGCTCCTTGAGGGCTGTTGGAACTACACTCAGCCAAACAAATGGAGAGTGCTCCGTCACATTCCCGCTCTGTGTCTTGTCGACGGTAGAAAGGGAATTGGCGCACCAGGAAGTGAGTCGCTTGCCACAGCATGCCCAGCCTCTGACCTGCTCTGGGGGTCAGTCTGACCCCCTGATCCCCAGGTGTGAGATGCAGTGAGAATTCAGCCATTAAATCTCAACAGTAGGTGGCTGGATGCTCTCTGGTTGGAGACGGTCAATGTCTGCCATTATTATGAGGCAGATGTTATCAGCGGTCAGACTGAATGTTGTCTGGGTCTTGATGCATACAGGCTGCTTCGTCCGCTGAGGAGTTGGGAACACTGTGCAGTCATCAGCGAATGTCCCCACTTCTGACCTGATGATAGGAAAGGGAGGTCACTGATGGAACCGCAGAAGCCACTAATCTGGAACAGCACACGAAACACTGGAGGACCTCAGCTGGTCGGGCAGCATCTGTGGAGGGAAACGGACAGCCGACGTTTTGGGGCGAGAACCTTCATCTGGACTGAAAGATAGAGGGGAGGGAGCTGGTATGATAGAGGTGAGAGGAAGAGCCAGCAAGTGATAGGTGGATCCAGGTGAGGAGGGGTGATAGGCAGATGAAGGAGGGGAGGGTTGAGATAGCGACAGAGGCTGGGAGGTGAGAGGTGGAGGTGACACAGGGCTGCAGATGGTGGGATCTGATAGGAGAGGAAGGTGGGGCATGGAACCAGATAACGGAGGTGGGTACAGTGGGGGGAGGGTACCCAGTGGGGGGGGGGTGTGGGTGATGGGCGTGGAGTGGGTGGGGGTGGGGGGGAAGAGATAGGGTGATGAGGGTTGGGTGGATCAGGAGGAGAGAGAAAAGGGACAGAGGGGGAGCAGTTACCGGAAGTTGGAGAATTCAATGTTCATGCTGTCAGGACGTAAATGACACAGACGGAATACGAGGTGCTGTTTAGTTTGTATTTAACATCACCTTGGCATTGAACTTGGACTGACTTGGTCTGTACCTGACCTGGGCTGTACCTGGTGTGGACTACAGCTGGCCCAGACTGTACCTGACCTGGGCTTGTACTTGGTGCGGACTACAGCTGGCCCAGACTGTACCTGACCTGAGCTGTACCTGGTGTGGACTACAGCTGGCCCAGACTGTACCTGACCTGGGCTTGTACTTGGTGTGGACTACAGCTGGCCCAGACTGTAGCTGACCTGAGCTGTACCTGGTGTGGACTACAGCTGGCCCAGACTGTACCTGGCCTGGGCTTGTACTTGGTGTGGACTACAGCTGGCCCAGACTGTATCTGGTGCGGACTACAGCTGGTCCAGACTCTACCTGACCTGAGCTGTACCTGGTGTGGACTACAGCTGGCCCAGACTGTACCTGACCTGGGCTTGTACTTGGTGTGGACTACAGCTGGCCCAGACTGTACCTGACCTGAGCTGTACCTGGTGTGGACTACAGCTGGCCCAGACTGTACCTGACCTGGGCTTGTACTTGGTGTGGACTACAGCTGGCCCAGACTGTACCTGACCTGGGCTGTACCTGGTGCGGACTACAGTTGGCCCAGTCTGTACCTGACCTGGACTGGCCCCAATTCATCGTGAGCACCCCAAGCAGCTGTACATATAGCTTCCGATCCCACTGAGGGTCAGGCACTTTCCTGTACAATCCTCGCCCCCGCTGTCTGTACTCTAGTGAGGCATTAAATCATTCACTGCCATCTGTGTTGGCATTCCCGTGTAGTTATGAATTTCAGCAGATTTATATATAGCAGAACATTCCAGGAAATATCTAACACAGTATTGGGTGACACACAGTGAGGTGTTAAATCAGCTTTACAACCCACAAGGGTCAGACAAGGAAACTGCTGGCCAGATGACTCAGCCCAGCCACTCTCAGCTGCACCAGCCGAGGCTCAGGGGGTTGTTCTTTCACCTCTGAAGCTACGGCAGGGTCACTCGAGTGGCAGGGTCACAGCGGCACAGTGGGTAGGGCCGCTGCCTCACAGCCCCATCTGCCTGGGTTCGATCCCGACCTCCGGCGCTGTCTGTGTGTGGAGTGTGCACCTTCTCCCTGTGACCACGTGGTTTTCCCCCGGGGTGCTCCCCAGTTCCCTCCCACGTCCCAAAGACGTGCGGGTTGGGAGGTTAAATGGCCGCTGTAAATTGCCCCTTAAGTGTGTTGGCGAGGGGTAGAAGCTGGGGGTAGAGTTGATGGGAATGTGGCAAAGAGTTGTTGTTGAAGGGTCGTATTCTGAGTGGAGGTCGGTGACCAGTGGTGTTCCTCAGGGATCTGTTCTGGGACCCTTACTCTTTGTGATTTTTATAAATGACCTGGATGAGGAAGTGGAGGGCAGAGTTAGTAAGTTTGCAGATGACACAAAGGTTGGGGGTGTTGTGGATAGTTTGGAGGGCTGTCAGAGGTTACAGAGGGACATAGATAGGATGCAGAGTTGGGCTGAGAAGTGGCAGATGCAGTTCAACCCAGATAAGTGTGAAGTGGTTCATTTTGGTAGGTCAAATATGTTGGCGGAATATAGTCTTAATGGTAGGACTCTTGGCAGTGTGGAGGATCAGAGGGATCTTGGGGTCCGAGTCCATAGGACACTCAAAGCGGCTGCGCAGGTTGACTCTGTGGTTAAGAAGGCATATGGTGTATTGTCCTTCATCAATCAGGATATTGAATTTAGGAGCCGTGAGGTATTGTTGCAGCTATATAGGTCCCTGGTCAGACCCCACTTGGAGTATTGTGCTCAGTTCTGGTCGCCTCACTACAGGAAAGGTGTGGAAGCCATAGAGAGGGTGCAGAGGAGATTTACAAGGATGCTGCCTGGAATGCAGAGCATGCCTTATGAAAGCAGGTTGAGGGAACTCGGCCTTTTCTCCTTGGAGGATGAAGGGGGACCTGATAGAGGTGTATAAGATGATGAGATGTATTGATAGGGCAGATAGTCAGAGGCTTTTCCCCAGGGCTGAATTGGTGGCCACAAGAGGACATAGGTTTAAGGTGCTGGGGAGCAGGTATAGAAGAGATGTCAGGGGTAAGTTTTTTACTCAGAGAGTGGTGAGTGTGTGGAATGGGCTGCCGGCAATGGTGATGGAGGCTGATACGATAGGGTCTTTCAAGAGACTGTTAGATAGGTACATGGAGCTGAGTAAAATAGAGTGCTATGGGTAAGCCTAGTAATTTCTAGGGTAGGGACATGTTCGGCACAGCTTTGTGGGCCGAAGGGCCTGAATTGTGCTGTAACTGTTCTATGTTCGATGTTCTAATAAAATAAAATGGGATTCATGCAAAAACGGGTGGTTGAATGGTCAGTACAGACACAGTGGGCTGAAGGGCCTGTTTCCAAGTTCTGTTGCGAAGTTCCATTACCGTGCAGTACTGAGGGGGTGCAACACAGTTGAGGCTCCCCTCTTTTAAATGACTAGGACGTGGTAGAATAGTGGTTAACTTACTAATAACCGGAGACTTGAAGCATTCCCTCAGAGATGTGAGTTCGATTCCCTCATTAGAGTCATGGAGTCATGCCGAGCAAGATTCCCATCGAAGCTAGTCCCTCACCACCATTCAGGGTCCCAGACAGTCCTTCCAGGTGAGGCAGAGCTTCATCTGTGAGTCTGAGGGTGTCATTTATTGCATCCGGTGCTCCCGGTGCTGCCTCCTCTACATCGGTGAGACCCGACGCAGATTGGGTGACTGCTTCGTCAAGCACCTTCGCTCCGTCCGCCGCAACAGCCAGGACCTCCCGGTGGCCGCCCACCAATTCCACACCCCACTCCCACACTGACATGTCCGTCCACGGCCTCCTCTACTGCCACGTTGAGGCAGGATGCAGACTGGAGGAACAACCCCTCATATTCCGCCTTGAGAGTCTCCAACCTTAACATCGATTTCTCTAACTTCCCGTAACCCCCCCAACCTCTTATTCTTCCCCCCCCCCACTCCTTTGTCTTCCCCTATTCCTGTGGCTCTCTTCCCCCACCTTGATGACCTGCCCATCTCCTCTCCTCCCCTCACCCGTCCTTTATTCCATGGTCCACTGCCCTCTCCTACCGGATTCCTCCTTCGTCAGCCCTTGGCCTCTTCTACCCGTCACCTCTCAGCTTATTACACCTTCCCCCCCCCCCTCCCCTACCCACCTACCCTCCCCACTCTCACCTGGACTCACCTCTCCCCTGCCTGCATGTGCTCCTCCCCCTCCCCCCCCCCCCCCCCCACCTTCTTATTCTGGCTTCTGCCCTCTTCCTTTCCAGTCCTGATGAAGGGTCTCGGCCCGAAACGTCGACTGTTTATTTCCCTCCACGGATGCTGCCCGACCTGCTGAGTTCCTCCAGCACTTTTTGTGTGTGTTGCCCATCTACACTAGTCCCATTTAGCTGTGTTTGGCCCACATAGTTCAGAATCAGAATAAATATAGATTTAAATAGCCACTATTAAGAGTGGAGGCCACAAAACGACTGGATTGCTGTTAAACTTTCATCTGTTTCATCCTTCAGGGGAAGAAACCTGCCATCCCTGGCCCCTTCTCCACACTCATGGTAACTTGGTTGACTTTTAACTGAAGCAGTCTCGGCCTGAATCGTCAAGCCTCCACAACTGCTGCTCGACCCCTCGAGTTCCTCCAGCAATTTGCCTTTCACTCCAGATTCCAGCAAACTGCAGTCTCTTGTGTTTCGACTTTTAACCAACATTCAGTACCCTGTTTTAGAACACAGAACACTGCAGCACAGTACAGGTCCTTCGGCCCACGATGTTGTGCTGACATTTTATCCTGCTCTAAGATCTATCTAACCCTTCCCTCCCACATAGCCCCCTATTTTTCTATCATTCATGTGGCTGTCTAAGAGTCTCTTAAATGTCCCTAATATATCTGCCCCCACAACCTCTGCCGGCAGTGCGTCCCATGCACCCACCACTCTCTGTGTAAAAAACTTACCCCTGACATCCCCCTTATACCTTCCTCCAATCACCTTCAAATTATGTCCCCTCATGTTAGCCATTGTCGCCCTGGGAAAAAGTCTCTGACTGTCCACTCGATCTATGCCTCTTATCATCTTGTGCACCTCTATCAAGTCACCTCTCATCCTCCTCCTCTTCAAAGAGAAAAGCTCTAGCTCACTCAACCTATCCTCATAAGACATGCTCTCCAATCCAGGCAGCATCCTGGTAAATCTCCTCTGCATCCTCTCTAAAGCTTCCACATCCTTCCTATAATGAGGCAACCAGAACTGAACACAATATTGGGGTGATTGGGATGGGCATAAATACATGGAGGTGCCTACAATTGGATCCTGCACCCTGAGCAAAGCAAAGCGAAAAAGTGATTGTTGGAGGAACCCAACGGGTCAAGCAACGTCTGTGGACGCAGAAGGATAGTTAACGTTAAGGGGAATTGTCATGTATAAAGAGGTGAGGGGGAGATCCCAGTATCTATCGTGTCTCCTGTTCTCAGTAGAATCCTGGCCAATATTTACAGGTCATCTTGTTTATGGTCACATTACAGGATGTGGAGAAACAAAGGACTGCAGATGCTGGAATCTAGATGAAAAACACGATGATGCTGGAGGAACTCAGCAGGCCAGGCAGCATCTGTGGAGAAAAGCAGACGGTCAACGTTTCGGGTCAGGACCCTTCTTCAGGTCAATGTTTTGGCTCAGATTGTGGAGTTACAGGTTGTGGAGTTGTGCTATGTTCAAATTCCCTGCCCTAAATCTACATTATTACAATGGCCTGCCACATCTTTGTCTGCGTCACATCGTGAAGGGGCTTTGGAAATGCAAGATCTTGGTTGAGGTAGTTTGGTCAGTAGGAGAACTGACAGAGGGGAAGGTGGTGGTACAAGTTTAGCATGCATGTTAGATGATGGCAAATTTTTGGTTAGAGTTATAGAGAAATACTGCACGGAAACAGGCCCTTCGGCCCATCGAGTCCATGCTGACCATCAACCACCCTCTCCAATTTACACCAATCCTACATTAATCCTAGTCCTATTCTCCCACATTGCCACCAACCCCCCCAGAGCCTCCCACTCACCTACCCATGGGACGCAATTTACAGCGGCCAATTAACCTACCAACCCGCGGGTCTTTGGGATATGGGATGAAACCGGAGCACCCGGGGGAAACCCACGCGGCCACAGGGAGAACGTGCAAACTCCACACACAGACAGCACCCCAGTCATAGAATCATAAAATCATAGAGTAATACAGCACAGAAATGGGCCCTTTGACCCATCGTGTCCATGCCAACCTCTCTGCCCATCGACACTAAATATCTTTGCCCACCTCAGGTTTGCATCCTTCTTGACTTTTTAAATGCTTCTTTTAAACGTGGTGACTATATCTGATTCCACCGCCTCCTCTGGCAGCGAGTTCCAGATATCAACCTCTCTCTGTGTAAAAAATGTTCCCTTCAAATCCCCTTTAAATCTCCTCCCACCTTAAACCTCTGCCCTTTAATTTTTTTGATACCTCTACCTTGGGGAAAAGCTTCTGACAATCTATGCTCCTTATAATTTTATACACCTCCATCAGGTCACCCCTTGGTATTGGTATTAGTTTATTATTGTCACTTGTACCGAGGTACAGTGAAAAACTTGTATTGCATATCAATCGTACAGGTCAATTCATTACACAGTGCAGTTACATTGAGTTAGTACAGAGTGCATTGATGTAGTACAGGTAAAAACAATAACAGTACAGGTAAAAACAATAACAGAATACAGAGTAAAGTGTCACAGCTACAGAGGAAGTGCAGTGCAGGTAGACAATAAGGTGCAAGGTCACAACAAGGTAGATTGTGATGTCAAGAGTCCATCTCATCGTATAAAGGAACCATTCAATAGTCTTATCACCGTGGGATAGAAGCTGTCCTTGAGCCTGGTGGTACGTGCCCTCAGGCTCCTGTATCTTCTGCCTGATGGGAGAGGAGAGAAGAGAGAATGACCTGGGTGGGTGGGGTCTTTGATTATGCTGCCTGCTTCACCAAGACAGCGAGAGGTAAAGACAGAATCCATGGAGGGGAGGCTGGATTCCGTGACGTGCTGGGCTGTGTCCACAACTCTCTGCCATTTGTGGTCCCGGGCAGAGCAGTTGCCGTACCAAGCCGTGATGCATCCGGATAGCCTTCTCTCCAGGGAAAACAAGCCCAACCTATCCAATCTCTCCCCTTAACTTAAGCCCTTGAATCCAGGCAACATCCTGGTGAATCTCCTCTGCACTCTCTCCAGCACAACCACATCCTTCCTACGGTGTAGCGACCAGAACTGCACGCTGTACTCCAAGTGCGGTCCAACTGGTGTTTTGTAAACTTGCAAGTGGCAGAGGTCAGGATCGAACCCAGGTCTCCGGAGCCATGAGGTAGGTGGGTCTATCAGCTGTGCCACTGTGCTACCTATCTTTCCCCTTGTGATTGCTGGATGGTGTGGATTTGGATACTGATGGCAAAACTGGATTTTATTGAGGAAATATCCAATGAACTGTAATGTTCCTTCCAATTTCTTTTTGCACCTTGATCACAAAAATTCTGGTGGTGGATGGAAAATTTGTTTCATTGGCTGTTAAGCCACCCAACTGGGTAAAACCAAGAGTCTGTCTCCCTTCCAACTGGCTTTGGGAAGCTGGTTTGCAGAGCGAATGGTGCTGGTGACAAACGGGGGAAATGAATCAGAGGTCTTGTGATAAAATCTCCGACAAGGTATCCAACTGGAGTTGGCGTCACACTCCTGTGGTGGAATGTCGAGAGTCATCTTGGAAAACAAAACTTCCGCTTCCTGTTCAGCCCTTACACTTTGACCTCTGCTTATTCCAGTTTCCCTGCGTGCTGATTGGTTAACCGGTTGAACGACAGCTGCTTATGTGAGTAAAATTCCTCTAACCCCTGTCTACCAAATTCCACTTAAGACGCAGCCACTCACCGGAAGCTCACCATTTGTATTTGGTTTTACGGAACAGTTCCCACATAAATCCCATTAATATGATCTCTGTGCATCACACCGTACAGATTCATGTTTAACTCCCTCTGTCAGACCTCATTTCATGGAGGTCACTGCTAACTTTACTGAGAAAGGATTAACTCTTGATCTCCAGTTAATTCCTCATGCCATTGAATTCTCGATAAAGAAAAGTAGTTTACTTACTTGCTGTTTTAGGGAACAGAATTATAATAACTTTTATGAAGGTTACTTCTGACCAATGTTCAAATCTAGCCCAGACTGCTAAAGTGACTGACTCCTGTGTTACTGACTTCCTTCACTGTGAAAGAGAAGAGAGAGAAGTCACAGTGTTATACAGCACAGAACAGGCCCTTCGGCCCAACTCGTCCATGCCGACCAAAATGTTTTACTGGGCTAGTCCCATTTATGTGCAAAACTACGGGGCATAGGTTTAGGGTGAGAGGGGAAAGATTTAAAAGGGACCTGAGGGGCGACTCTTTAATGGAGAGGGTGGTGGGTATTTGGAACGAGCTGCCAGAGGAAATGTTTGAGGCAGGTACAACAGTGTCATTTAAGAACCACTTGGATAGGTACATAGAGGGGTGGGGCTTGGAGGAATATGGGCCGAACACAGGAAATTGGAACTAGCTGGGTGGGCACCATGGTCGGCATGGACTGGTTGGGCTGAAGGGCCTGTATCTGTGCTGCATTGCTTTATGACTCTATGACATGCATTTGGGCTCATGTACCTCTATACCTTCCCTAGAGGCTTGGGGATCGATAAATTATGGGTTCAGGTCCTGCTCCAGAAAGAGTCCTTCCTCTTTCTTGGGTCAGTCTGAAATAGCCCGACTACTCTTTGAGCCAAAGAGTAACATGGATAATTTGGGAAAGACAATATGGAGGACGAGAGAGTTCTCTTGCCTAAAACACAGTGGACAATTGATACCTTCAATAGTTTGATGTGTTACTTTGAGCTTAGAAAATCAATGGATATTGACCGACAATAGTTAAGCTGAGTTAGAGATGGACACGTGAGGATACAGTAGAACAGCTGGAGTTAACTTGACCTCAAAGGAGTTATGGAATTGAGGTATTACAGTGGCACCTCTGGTAGGAGTTTGTAATTACAGTGTGACTTATTTCAGAAATAATTTTCATGAGACACGTGCACATCCCAGAAATCATGACGTTAACCGCTGACACAAAAGTGTAACAACACAAAGGGCATGAAAGTCAAATATTTTTATATTTTAGATGTACCATAAAGCTCTGATGATCCACCATTCAGAAATCCCAATGGTTTGGTAACTGGGTTCCCGCAAAACTAATTGACCTTCACGTTTCCCAAAGATTCCTGTGTCCCACTTCCCTAAAACTTACCAGTTCACTGGAGAGTTTATTATCATACTGTGTAACATCTTAACAGTGTGTTGGGGTATTAAATAGCAATAACATCCAATGGTCCAGAAAATCTGCTTGTCCAATACCGCCAAAATTCTGCTGGATTATCGGAGGCTTACTGTAGAGTCATAAGAGTCATACTGCACGGAAACAGGCCTTTCAGCCCAACTGGTCCATGCCAACCAAGATTCCCAACTAAGCTAGTCCCATTCACACACGTTTGGCCTCTAAACCTCTCCTATCCATGTACCTATCCAAGTACCTTTTAAATGTTGTTAATGTACCTGCCTCAACCACTTCCTCTGGCAGCTCATTCCATCTACTGACCACTCTCAGGGTGAAAAAGTTGCCCCTCAGGTTTCTATCAAATCTTTCCCCTCTCACCTTAAAGCTACATCCTCCAGTTCTTGATTCCCCAACCCTGGGAAAAAAACTGTGCATGTTCCCTCTGTCTATGTCCCTGATGATTTTATACACCTCTATAAGATCACCCTTCATTCTCCTATGCTCCAATGAAAAAAGTCCCAACCTGCTCAACCTCTCTCCATAACTCAGTCCCTCGAGTCCCTGCAACATCCTCGTAAATCTCCTCTGCGCCCTTTCCAGCTTAATGGCATCTTTCCTGTAGCACGGTGACCAAAACAATATTCCAAATGCATAATGATATACTGTAAAGATATATGATATGATTATATTAGATGTATAAGCTAGCATCATTACATTGATCTACTTACCCACCTGCTGGTCGTTAGCTATCTTTCTATCTTAAATAAAAACAGAACATGCTGGAAACACACAGCTGGTCAGTCAGTGTCTGGGGAAGGGGAAACAGATGACATTTCAGTTCTGGGACACTTCATCTTTCAGATTTCCAGTATCCAGCATCCATCGCCCAAAGATCCCCCCCATCCGGGCCATGCCATCTTCTCGCAGCTACCATCGGGCAGGAGGTACAGGTCCCACACCACCAGGTTCAGGAACAGCTACTTCCCTTCAACCATTCAGTTCTTGAACCAACCGGCACAACCCTAACCACTACATTTTAGAAACACTGATTTTTAAAAAATTGATTTTTTTTTGTTCTAATTGTGTTCTTTCTTGTAAAAATGATGTATGATTTATGTTTCATTTATATTTTTCTTGTGAATGCTGCTTATCTGATGCTGTGTGCCTGTGATGCCCCTGCAAGTAAGTTTTTCATTGCCCCTGTGCACACATGGACTTGTGCATACATGTACTTCATATGACAATGATCTCGACTTTGTCTTTATTTTCTCTCTTGATCTTTCTACCTACATAATCTACTGGTGTTGATCTGTCCATGTATCTACCCATCCAGGTATTTTGTTATCTGAGGTAAAAATGGAAAACGCTGGAGACACTCAGCAGGTCAGGCAGCATCTGTGAAGGGAGAAACAGCGTGAGTGTTTCCGGCCAATGAGCTCTCATCGGAACTGGGAAAACTGGGGCATGTTTCAGGCTGCAGAGAAGGGGAGCAGGTGGAGGGGACACAGGGACTGTCTGTCATAGGATGGTGACTAATGGAGAATCGACTTCAGCGATTGCTAATGGCTGAGAGAAGGAGGTGAAGGTTTGTTGATGGCAATTAATCTGTCTGAAGGATGTCTGCCTGTAGGGGAGGGAAAACCACTGGGACAATGAGACGTGGACCACAGCAGTAACTGAAAATCCCAACAGAACACAGAACAGTAGAGCACAGGAACAGGCCCTTCGGCCCACGATGTCTGTGCCAACCCTGATGCTAAATTAAACCATATCCCTTCTGCCTGCAAGTGGTCCATATCCTCCATTCCCTGCCTGTTCCTGTGTCTGTCTAAATGCCTCTTAAACGAAGACAGCTCCAGGACCAGTGTGGGACACCTTGTCATCAGAATGGAATGCAGTTCTTACGTGTGAGAAGGTATTGGTATTTATTTATTATTGTCACTTGTACCAAAGTCCAGTGAAAAACTTGTCTTGCATACCGTCCATACAGATCAATTCATTACACAGTGCAGATACATTGAGTTAGTACAGGGTGCATTGAGGTAGTACAGGTAAAAACAGTAACAGTACAGAGTAAAGTGTCACAGCTACAGGGAAGTGCATTGAAGGTAGACAATAAGGTGCAAGGTCACAACAAAGTCACAACAAGGAAGAAGGTGTAGTCAAGGTGGCTGTGGGAACTACACCAACTGAGTATCTGCAGCATTTTCTGTTTTTACTTTGGATTCCCACAAGAAAAACATAAATTAAACATGAATTATACGCAATTCTTACAAGAAAGAACGCAATTCAGAACAAAGAAAAGTCCATTTTAGTGCAAAGTGATCAAATTGGTCACTGTTTTGCTAAACTGTAGTGATTAGGGTTGTGCCGGTTGGTTCAAGAACCGAATGGTTGAAGGGAAGTAGCTGTTCCTGAACCTGGTGGTGTGGGACTTCAGGCTTCCGTACCTCCTGCCCGATGGGAGCTGTGAGAAGATGGCACGGCCCGGATGGTGGGGATCTTTGATGATGGATGTTGCCTTCTTGAGGCACCGCTTGAGGAGGCTGGAAATCTGGAAGATGAAGTGTCCCAGAACTGAAATGTCAACCGTTTCTCTTTCCCAGATGCTGACTGACCTGACGTGCAACTTCCTGATTTTCAATACCTCTCTTTCCATTCCTTTCTCTCTGTTATTGTTGTCTATCTACCTACATCCGTCCATCTAAATATTTATAACCTCTTTCTTTCTATAACTGATGCACGGAGGAATCTTGGGGTCCAAGTCCATAGCTCCCTGAAAGTGGCTGTACAGGTTGATAAGGGTGGTGGAGAAGGTATATGGTCTTTGTTCATCAAGGCATTGAGTTGAAGAGTCGGGAAGTTATGTTGCAGCTTTATAAAACTCCGATTAGGCCACATCTGGAGTATTGCATTCAATTCTGGTCGCCCCCATTACAAGAAGGATGTGGAGGCTTTGGAGAGGGCACACGAGAGGTTCACCAGGATGCTGCCTGGGTTTGAGGTATGTGCTATAGGAGAAGCTGGACAAACTTGGGTTGTTTTCTCTGCCGCAGCGGAGGCTGAGGAGAGACCTGATAGAGGTTTATAAGATTATGAGAGGCACAGATAGAATAGACAGCCGGTATCTTTTTCCCAGGGTCGGCACAACATTGTGGGCCAAAGGGCCTGTACTGTGCTGTAGTGTTCTGTTATCTGTGTGAAATGTCTAGTACTAGAGGGCATGCATTTAAGGTGAGAGAGGGTAAGTTCAAAGGAGATGTGCGGGGCAAGTTTTTTTCCACAGAGAGTGGTGGGTGCCTGGAATGCGCTGCCAGGGGTGGTGGTGGGAGGCAGATATGATAAGAGGCTTTAAAAGGCTCTTAGGTAGGCACATGAATGTGCAGAGAATGGAGAGATATGGGCATTGTGTAGGCAGAAGGGATTAGTTTAGTTAGGTGCTTAATTACTAGTTTAATTAGTTTGCAGAACATCGTGGGCAGAAGGGCCTGTTCCTGCGCTATGTTCTATGTATTTATCCATCAGTCTACCTCTCCATCTACCTAGGTGTTATGCTAATTGACATGCATTCTTAAAGGACCTGCTTAAGTTTGTAACACCAGGGGACGTCTGAGAAGACTGAGAAGCAACCAAGTAATCTCTTTCTCTTGTTCTGCGTGTTGATGTGATGCTGTTTCATTACCTAGCTTGTAATGAGCTTTCTCTCACACTAAAGAACTGCAAAGTCTCATTCTTTTCCTCGGGATCCTCTAATACTTTAAGTCCCTGGAGGCCACCTAGGTTGGAGGTCGGTGGAAGGAAAGGCACACAGTGTGCCTTCCAGTTTCCCTCTGCTTCCCATTTGGCCAATGTCCTGGAGAATAGCTATTGAGCCATAATCCCTGCCTTGGCCAGAAAGCTGCTAAACTTGTCCCTGATAATTAATTGGACAATGAACTCATTAAAGGAAAGCTGCTCTGTGTCAACAGCAGGCTCCTTTGTTCAGGTAGCCCCTTGTCAATGGTTGCAGAGGTTGGGGGGGTGGGGAAGTCTGGCAGATGGAACGGGGGTTGATGAGAAGGAGATTGGTGTCGGGAGGGGGGAGGAGATTGTTACTTTCACCTGTGTGAATCAATTGGCGCCTTTTAAATAAAAAGTAATTCCAGCTAGAGCCACACAAGGAACAATGAAGGAGTTGAAATCATTCTTTGACAAAATAGTGTTCTGTTTTACGATGTGATTTTGACTTCTAAAGTGTGCTACAAATCTCATCCTGTCAGAGCCTTGTAAGGTGTTTGAAACTCAGTTACTCACTGTGTTACCAAATTCCACACAGACAGCGCCGGAGATTGGGATTGAACCCAGGTCACTGGAGCTGTGAGGCAGCGGTCCTACCTGCTGTATCACTTATGCCACCTTTGGGTGTGGACAACACTGGTTCTATGGCCACTCGATGCTCTCATATGACCTGTTGGAGTATACAGAATCACCAACCCTCAGAATCATCACTGAGGTTCCAGAAACAAAGGTTTAATCTTTGGGGCATTGATTTAAACAACATCTGGTAGAAAAATCATTTCACAAGAACTGAGAATTTTACTCTTCACTTCCTTTGGAAGTTTTAATTGATTAGTTATTAAAGCATTGGAAGTGGAAAGAGAAGGCTGCTTGATTGAGAGTCATGGTTTGTCCAATTGTAACGATGCACAAAGCTCTGCAGGAACTCAGCGGGTCAGGCAGCATCTATGGAGGGAAATGGACAGTCAACCCAAAACGTCAACTGTTCATTTCCCTCCACGGATGCTGCCCGACCCGCTGAGTCCCTCCAGCATTTTCTGTGGTGCTCCAGGTTCCAGCATCTGCAGAATCTGGTGCCTCCATTGTCCAGTTGTAACACAGCTTTCCAGCTGGCCTTGAGGAGGCAGGGCCTCATGGGATTGGCTGTGTTTGGTGACCAATGGCGGGAGGGGAGGAGCTTTCTTGCTTTTTACTCTCTGGGTGTTGGCAACAAGGGAGTTCGGGATTGAACCTCTCCCTCCACCAATGGACGAGCCCAGGCGCCTGTATAAAGAAGCAGAACGAGTTTACCACCCTAAAAAATAGATAAGATCAGATATCTTTATCAGTCACATGTACATCGAAACACGCAGTGAAATGCGTAGAGTGTTCTGGGGGCAGCCCGCAAGTGTCGCCACGCTTCCGGTGCTAACATATCATGCCCACATTTCCTAACCCGTACGTCTTTGGAATGTGGGAGGAAACCAGAGCACCCGGAGGAAACCCACGCAGACACGGGGAGAACGTACAAACTCCTTACAGACAGCAGCTGGAATTGAACCCGGGTCGCTGGCACTGTAATAGCGTTATGCTAACCACTACACTACCGTGCCTGCCCTACCGTGCCTAGCATAGTCAGCTCCCCACCCCATCTAGAACATAGAACATAAAACACTGAACATTGAACAGTACAGGAACAGCCCACAATTTTGTGCCAAACTAATTAAGTTAATGACACCTAATCCCTTCTGCCTATCCCTCCATTCCCTGCACATCCATGTGCCTATCTAAGAGACTCTTGAACACCTCTATTGTATCTGCCTCCACCACCACCCCTGGCAGCACATTCCAGGCACCCACTGCTCTCTGTGTAAGAAAAAGCCCCGCACATCTCCTTTGAACTTTCCCCCTCTCAGCTTAAATGCATGCCCTCTGGTATTAGACATTTCGACCCTGGGGGAAGAAAGATTCTGTCTACCTTATCTGTGCCTTTCATGATTTTATAAACCTCTATCAGGTCTCCCCTCAGCCTCCACTGCTCCAGAGAAAACAACCCATGTTCGTCCAACTTCTTCCCTACAGCACGGACTATGACCTCACGTTCTACCTGGTTGTGACCTTGCACCTTATTGCACTGCACTTTCTCTGTAGCTGTGACACTTTACTCTGTACTGTTATTGTTTTTACCTGTACTACATCAATGCACTCTGTACTAACTCAATGTAACTGCACTGTGTAATGAATTGACCTGTACGATCGGTTTGCAAGACAAGTTTTTCACTGGACCTCGGTACAAGTGACAATAATAAACCAACACCAATACCAATGCCCTGTAATCCAGGCAGCATCCTGGTATCTGTGTAAGAGTGTACTTATGCAGTTGCTGCATTTGTCCTCATTTGCCACCACAGAACCCATAGAACTGGAGGGGAAGCAGATCACCCTCGATCCTCGGGACTGCCTCAGACGAAGAAGACGTAGAAGGAATATATTTTTAACGAGTCTGATCATTGCTGCCCAGCCTACTGTGTCCTGGCAGCAGTCACAAGCCGGGAAGGGCCCCTGACGTTTCCTCACTCTGCGATGTGTGTGCAGCTACAGGGCTTCAGGGGGGAAATTCTGTCGGTCCCATACACCTTGTAAATAAACGCACACTCACAGTCGAGATCCCCGGAGAACCACGTCAGGATTGGCAGCTTTTATGAAATGTTTGATCCACAGCCCCAGCTTCTTCTGAGTCAGAGCTGGCTCCTGAGGTTACTCATGGGCTGGAGGAAGGGAAGGATGGAGGGAGGGTGTCTGAATTGTTGTTAGACGTTGAGGTACTCTCCCCCATCATCTGACACTCTCTCTGCCAGTGATCAGAATAAACCCAGACGTTTGGGTGCACCTGCCCCCTGATACAGAGACAGTAACAGGCACTTGGTATTGGTGTTGGTTTATTATTGTCACTTGTACCGAGGTACAGACAAGATATCTTTATTAGTCACATGTACATCGAAAGTGAAAGACTTGTCTTGCATACCAATCATACAGGTCAATTCATTACACAGTGCAGTTACATTGAGTTAGTACAGAGTGCATTGATGTAGTACAGGTAAAAACAATAACAGTACAAAGTGTCACAGCTACAGAGAAAGTGCAGTGCAATAAGGTGCGAGGTCACAACAAGGTAGATCGTGAGGTCAGAGTCCATCTCATCGTATAAGGGAACCGTTCAATAGTCTTATCGCAGTGGGGTAGAAGCTGTCCCTAAGTCTGGTGGTACGTGCCCTCAGGCTCCTGTATCTCCTACCTGCTGGAAGAGGAGAGAAGAGAGAATGTCCCGGGTGGGTGGGGTCTTTGATTATGCTGGCTGCTTCACCAAGACAACGAGAGGTAAAGACAGAGTCCAAGGAGGGGAGGCTGGTGTCTGTGACGCGCTGGGCTGTGTCCACAACTCTCTGCAGTTTCTTGCGGTCCTGGGCAGAGCAGTTGCCGTACCAAGCCATAATGTATCCAGATAGGATGCTTTCTGTGGTGCATCGATAAAAGTTGGTGAGGGTCAAAGGGGACAAACCGAATTTCTTTAGCCTCCTGAGGAAGTAGAGGCGCTGGTGAGCTTTCTTGGCCGTGGCATCTACGTGATTTGACCAGGACAGGCTGTTGGTCATGTTCACTCCCAAGAATTTGAAGCTCTCAACCCTCTTGATCTCAGCACCATTGATGTAGACAGGTGCATGTCCATCAGTGTCCTGTGTACAGCTGACACACTGAATGAAGGTTTCTTAGCAATGGAGAGCAATCCATTGATCTATTCATGGACGGGAGCACGTAATACCTGCTGTGGGTGCTGTCATTAAACCAAAGGCCCTTTCTTCCCTCTTGAAGAAGACCAGGCAAATTCTCCCTCCTGACCTGGTCCTTATTATCATTGTTGAAGCAGCTTGTCAGGTCAATATCACACTGTTCGTGAGTCGTGGAATATCCAAACTGATTCCCGTCTGACATAGATCCATAGATTTCCAGCTTGGGAGTGCAAGAATCAGGTTGGGACATCGAGCTTATCACAAAAGCCTCAGTGAGGTGGTAAATCTCATTCTGACTCTGATTTTGATGGACTTGTGCATATGACAATAAACTCGACTTTGACTTCGACTCTAGTGTAACGTTATTACAGCACCAGTGACCCGGTTCAATTCCGGCCGCTGTCTGTAAGGAGTTTGTATGCTCTCCCCGTGTCTGTGTGGGTTTCCTCCGGGTGCTCCGGTTTCCTCCCACATTCCAAAGACGTACGGGTTAGGAAGTTGTGGGCATGCTATGTTGGCGCCTGAAGCGTGGCGACACTTGTGGGCTGCCCCTAGCACATTCTCAGTAACGCAAAAAGATGCATTTCACTGTGTGTTTCGATGTACATGTGACTAATAAAGAAATCTTATCTTATCTGGCAACACTGCACTTTGTGGGATCTTGCTGTGTCCTAGTTGGCTGTGTTGCCACAGTGACCCTGGTCCAGGGCGTCCCATGACTGTTGCAGGCTGTGTGTGCGTGTGAGTGTGCGTGAGAGTGAGTGAGTGTGTGTGCGTGTGTGTGTGTGCGTCTGTGTGTGTGTGTGTGAGTGTGAGTGTGTGTGTGAGTGTGAGTGTGTGTGTCTGTGTGTGTGAGAGTGAGTGAGTGAGTGTGTGTGTTTGTGTGTGTGTGTCTGTGTGTGTGTTTGTGTGAGAGTGAGTGTGTGTGTATTAGTGTGTGTGTGCATTTGTGTGTGTTTGTGTGTGTGTCTGTGTGTATGTTAGTGTGAGTGTGTGTGTGAGTGTGTGAGTGTGTGAGAGTGAGTAAGTGTGTGAGCGTGTGTGAGTGTCTGTATCTGTGTGTGTGTGTTGGGGGGAGGGGGGTAGCCCGTTTGGCATGGGAAGGGTTACAGATTCCATTGGACAGCCAACGCTCAGATCACAATGTGGCCTCTGCTCTCAGCAGTACAAGGTCAAGCATCAGGAAACATTGGCAGGCAGAGAAATAAACAGATTAAAATAAATCCAGTGCCATTAAACCTGGGTGGGAGATAATTGCAACATATGCATTTCTGCTTATTTACCTTGCAATTGTTGGGCGTGTGTAAGATGCTCTCAGCCTGATTGCTGCTGGTGTGCTGATTACCTACCCCATTGGCCGTCCTTGTAAAACAGCTCAGCTCCAACTGAGTGCATGGAAGTGGGAGTCGAACATTCCCAGGCTCTACTGTCCCATTGGAACCCCTGTGAACTCAGCTTCCCAGAAGGTAAAGGACACCTAAGTTGGAGGCATTTTAACCCTGTGCAGCCATTGAAAGGGATGCCTGCTCTGTGTCTTAACTCAGTCCACCTGCCTCAGCTTCCACATTCCCCAACACTAACGGGAAAATTGTCACTTTCAGACGTAACTTTATTAAGTGAGGGACCAGGTTATGTTTTCTGTGGATGAGAACTCCACCCCCACACCCTCCCCCTTTGTTTCTACATTTCCCTGGGCAGACTGGAGCTGATTTTGCTAATGGTTCCCTTGTTTCTCGTTGGCTGGTCACACTTTGTGAAGAGCCATCGCCTGCTTTTGATGCACTAAAGGTGCTACGCAAATGGAGGTGGTTGTTGGCGTTGAAGAGTGAATTAACTCTTGGGAAGGCGGAAAGAATAATCTTCACTGTGGCCAAGAAAGCACGCCAGCGCCTCTACTTCAGAGGAAATTGAAGGCAAAGGAAATTTGCCATCTCCACGTCGAACCTCACCGATTTTTATCGATGCACCATAGAAAGCATCCTATCTGGATGCATCACGGCTTGGTACGGCAACTGCTCTGCCCAAGACAGCAAAAAATTGCAGAGAGTTATGGACACAGCTCAGCACATCACGCAAACCAGCCTCCCCTTCACGGACTCTGTCTGCACTTCCTGCTGCCTCGGTAAAGCAGCCAACGTAATCAAAGACCCCACCCACCCCGGACATTCTCTCTTCTCCCCTCTCCCATCGAGCAGAAGATACAAAAGCCTGAAAGCACGTACCACCAGGCTCAAGGACAGCTCCTATCCCGCTGTTATAAGACTATTGAATGGACCTCTTGTACAATAAAGATGGATTCTTGACCTCACAATCTACCTCGTTATGACCTTGCACCTTAATGTCTGCCTGCACTGCACTTCCTCTGTAACTGTGACACTTTATTCTGCATTCTGTTATTGTTTTCCCTTGTACTACCTCAATGTACTGATGTGATGAAATGATCTGTATGGATGGCATGCAAAACAAACTTTTCAACTTCACCTCAGTGCATGTGAGAATAATAAACCGATTTACCAATTTTAAATTTACCCACTGCCCCACTGTCTCCCCACAGCCCTGTATCAATCCCAAACTAATCCCACTGACCCACTCTCTCCCCACAGCCCTGTATCAATCCCAAGGTAATCCCATTGCCCCGCTCAGTGGCGTCTAAGATGCTATTCATCAGAAGAGATGTTATTGTGAGATCCAAACTATTTTCTCCAGCAGACGTAAGAGATCCAAGGTACAATTTTGAAGAAGAGCAAATGTGTTCTCTCAAGCGTGGAAGCCCGATAGTTAACCCTCACACAAAGTTACAAATGCAGATGATCAAGCTATTACCATAACGTTGTCTGTGGGATCTTGCTGTGTGAAAACTGGCTGCCATGCATCCTAAGTTTAAGCAGTGACTACACTTCAGAACTCCTGCATTGGCCTTAGGAGGTGGTGAGGTTGTGAGAGGTTCTGCAGGGTTCTGTAGAGGCTCAGTGAGCGTTCTGGAGCAGGGTGGCAGAGTGGTACAGCGGTCACTGCTGTCTCCTCACAGCCCTGACCTCTGGCAATCTCTGTGTGGAGTTTGCACGTTCTCCCTGTGCGGGATCCCCCCCACCCGGGTGCTCCAGTTTCCTCCCACGTCCTAAAGACGTGCGGGTCGGTAGGTTAATTGGCCGCTGTAAGTTGTGGGTGAGAGGTAGAATCTGGTGGGTGCCGATAGGGATGCCAGAGAGTAAAGGTCATAGGGAAATAGGTGAGGGAATGGGGAAGGTTGCCACACAGGTCGATAGGGTAGCTAAGAAGGCATATGGTATGTTGGCCTTCATTAGTCGGGGTATTGAGTTCAAGAGCCGCGAGGTAATGTTGCAGTTTTATAGAACTCTGGTTAGACCACACTTGGAATATTGTGTTCAGTTCTGGTTGCCTCATTATAGGAAGGATGTGGAAGCTTTAGAGAGGGTGCAGAGGAGATTTACCAAGATGTTGCTTGGATTGGAGGGCATGTCTTATTGAGTGAGCTGGGGCTTTTCTCTTTGGAGAGAAGGAGGATGAGAGGTGACTTGATAGAGGTGTACAAGATGATAAGAGGCATAGATCGAGTGGACAGTCAGAGACTTTTCCCAGGGTGACAATGAGGGGACATAATTTGAAGGTGATTGGAGGAAGGTATAAGGGGGATGTCAGGGGTAAGTTTTTTACACAGAGAGTGGTGGGTGTGTGGAACGCACTGCCGGCAGAGGTTGTGGGGGCAGATACATTAGGGACATTTAAGAGACTCTTAGATAGATACATGAATGATAGAAAAATAGGGGGCTATGTGGGAGGGAAGGGTTAGATAGATCTTAGAGCAGGATAAAATGTCGGCACAACATTGTGGGCTAAAGGGCCTGTACTGTGTTGTAGTGGTCTATGTTCTATGTTCTAATGGGATAGCCCCATGAGCAGTAACTAACTCAACTGGCCGAATGGTCTTGTTTGATGTCATATGAGGAAACCCATGATTCCTCAGTCAGAGCTGAGAGGCAAACCATTGAAGGGACCTAATACAACCATCAGGCCTTGTCCCATCGCTGCTGACCTCAAGAAAGGAGAGAGTCATAACTTTAACCCCTATAGATCCGACGTTTGGAGGGAGGTTTAAAATGGCGACCAATCCGTGCACAGAAAGATCCCAACGCAAAACAGGCAGAAAGCAATGTTCAAATTTCACTCAAGAAACTAGACCAACACCCTCAATACAGAAGTGAGGGGAAGTGAGGGAGTGCCACACTGCCTGAGGTGCTTGTCCTTCAGCTGAGATCTTGTCCCACTTCCGCTGTTTAGACACTGGTGAAAGATCCCAGGAGAGGAATTGTAGAGGAATATCCCCTGTGTCCCGGAAAACCCACCAAAACAACAAAATGATCTGGATTTTATCATGTTAGTGCTAATGGACAAAGTAGCCCCTGTGTCTCCTACATTACAACATAGATCACAGTTCAAGGGCATTGGAAAGGCCTTAAAAGACCATGCCATTGGATTGGCAGCACTTTAAGATAAGATTTCTTTATTAGTCACATGCACATTGAAACACACAGTGAAATGCATCTTTTTGCGTAGAGTGTTCTGGGGGCAGCCTGCAAGTGTCGCCACGCTTCCGGCACCAACATAGCATGCCCACAACTTCCTAACCCGTACGTCTTTGGAATGTGGGAGGAAACGGGAGCACCCGGAGGAAACCCACACAGACACGGGGAGAACGTACAAACTCCTTACAGACGGCGGCCAGAATTGAACCCGGGTCACTGGCGCTGTAATAGCGTTACGCGAACCGCTACACTAAAGAAAATGTTGGGGATAAGGAAAATGCTTTGGGAAAGGCAGGGGTTGGGGTTGCAATAGTGGGATGCAGGGGGATGGGAGTACTGCTCAATTCCAGCAGATTTGGACTGATGAAGATTAAATAATGAAGCTTTGATTTAATTGAAGAATATAGATGGTATCTCAAACCACAAGTTCTGGAGCTCAATTGCTTAATGACTGTCATCTACACTCGCAGATTATGTTTCCTTCCCGTTGCTTGCTCCTAATCATCTGTAATTTTTTTATTTTATGGTTTCAATAAAAAATAGAAAATCATGCTAATGACAAATGAAAGCAAAGTCCAAAGTCCCCCCCGACGGTATTCCAAGAGGTTATCTGAAAGTCAAGATGGAATTGGATGCAAGAGTTTATTAAAGGGTTATGTTGTCTCTTCAAGGTTCCATCCAGCTACCGAAATGGTCACTAAACATCCCAGTAGGGGCAAGGGCTTCCTACCACCAGCCGTCACGAATAGTGTCTGGCCAATATAGTGTCTGGCCAAACCTGGATTGCTTTCTCTGGAGCGGTGGAGGCTGAGGGGAGACCTGATAGAAGTTTATAAAATTATGAGAGGCAGAGATAGGGTAGACGGTCAGAGTCCTTTACCCAGGGTAGAAATGTTGAATACTGGAGGGCACAGGTTTAAGGTGAGAGGGGGAAAGTTTAAAGGAGATGTGCGGGGCAAGTTTTTTTACATAGAGAGTGGTGGGTGCCTGGAACGTGCTGCCAGGGGAGTGGTGAAAGCAGATACGAGAGTGGTGTTCAAGAGGCTTTTAGGTAGATACATGAATTTGCAGGGAATGGAGGGATACGGATCATAAAATAAGATAAGATAAAATCTTTATTAGTCACATGTACATCGAAACACACAGTGAAATGCATCTTTTGCGTAGAGTGTTCTGGGGACAGCCCGCAGGTGTCGCCACGCTTCCGGCGCCAACATAGCATGCCCACAACTTCCTAACCCGTACACCTTTGGAATGTGGGAGGAAACCGGAGCACCCAGAGGAAACCCACGCAGACACGGGGAGGACGTACAAACTCCTTGCAGACAGTGGCTGGAACTGAACTCGGGTCGCTGGCGCTGTAATAGCGTTATGCTAACCGCTACACTAACGTGCCAGCAGAAGGGGTTAGTTTAATTTGGCATCGCGTTAGGCACAGACATCTTGGGCCAAAGGGCCTGCTCCTGTGCTGTACTGTAGCTATGTAATATTTATCCCTCAGCTGAAATCATGACCACATTGTTGTTTGTGGGATCTTGCTGTGCAAACACTGCTTGCTGTGCTACCAATGCATTTCATTGCTGTAAAGGGACATCCTTAAGCTTACGAAACGTGATGATGAAACTGCCCTTCTGTTTTCTTCCCACGCATAATAATGAGAAAACTGCGGGGGGATTTTATAATTGTTATTTGTTGCTTTGGCGAGACTATACTCATGGATGTTCTCCAGGGGCCCTGGCGAGATAGGGCTGCCCGATCACATCAAAAGGAACTGAGAGTCAGCTATCTGTGGGGTTGAAGCCATGGGGAGGCGAGCAGGGGGTTACTAAAGAAAGGTCTTCACTCTCCCACATTGTTTCCCACCTCAGCACGTCCCAGAACAGTTCACAACCAAAGTACTTTAAAAATCAACACTCTTGTAACGTGGGGATCGCCAGAGCCAATTTGTTCGTAGCAGACTCCCACATGGAGAAGTATGATCATGTCTGAGGAGTCAATGTTGGACGAGCCACGAAGAATTTCCCTGCTTTTCTTAGAGTCATGAATCATGAGTCACACAACACAGACACAGGCCCTTTGCCCCAACTTATCCATGTGACTCGTCCCATTTGCCTGTGTTTGGCCCAGATCCCTCTAAACTTTTCCTATGCATGTACCTGTCCAAATGTCTCTTAAAACACTAATTGTACCTGTCTCTACCACTTGTTCTATATACCCACCACCCTCTGTGAGAAAAATTTGCCCCTCAAGTTGTTTTTAAATCTTTCCCCTCTCATCTTAAACCTATATCCTTGAGTTTTAAGACTCCCCAACCCGATGAAAAAGTCTGTGGCCACCCACCTTATCTATGCCCCTTTAAAATTAGATTCTTCACATCCGCACATTGCTCCCCTTACCTGAAAGGACGCCACCTCAGACTGTCAATCACATCCTCATTACAGACCTCGATTGTCAGCCTACACTTTTATGTTGATGCCACTCGTGTGTAACTCACTGCTGTGCCACTGCCTCTCATCTCCAGTGATCCCAGGTTCAATCCTGACCTCTGGTGCTGTCTGTGTGGAGTTTGCACGTTTTCCTCATGGGTTTCTCCCAGGTGCTCCAGTTTCATGGCACGTAGAACATGGAGCATTACAGCACAGTTCAGGCCCTTCGGCCCACGATGTTGTGCTGACATTTTATCCTGCTCTAAGATCTATCTAACCCTTCCCTCCCACATAGCCCTCCATTTCTCTATCATTAATGTGTCTATCTAAGAGTCTCTTAAATGTCCCTAATGTATCTGCCCCCACAACCTCTGCCGGCAGTGCGTTCCATGCACCCACCACTCTCTGTGTAAAAAACTTACCCCTGACATCCCCCTTATACCTTCCTCCAATCACCTTCAAATTATGCCCCCTCGATCACCTTCAAATTATGCCCCTTCATGTTAGCCATTGTCGCCCTGGGAAAAAGTCTCCGACTGTCCACTCGATCTATGCCTCTTATCATCTTGTACACCTCTATCAAGTCACCTCTCATCCTGTGTCACTCCAAAGAGAAAAGCCCTAGCTCGCTCAACCTATCCTCATAAGACATGCTCTCCAATCCAGGCAACATCCTGGTAAATCTCCTCTGCACCCTCTCTAAAGCTTCCACATCCTTCCTACAATGAGGTGACCAGAACTGAACGCAATCTGTTTCCTCCCACATCCCAAAGATGTGCAGTTGGTAATTGGGTTATTATTGTCACATGTACCAAGATACAGTGAAAAACTTTGTTTGTGTGCCTTCCAGACAGATCATTCCATATTTGAGGAATATGGTAGGGAAAAGAAAACGGAATGCAGAATTACAGTTACAGAAAAAGTGCAGTGCAGGCAGACAATAAGGTGCAAGGGCCATGATGAGATAGATTGTGAGGTCAAGAGTTCACCATTAGTGTATGAGAGGTCCGTTCAATAGTCTTATAACAGCGGGATAGAAGCTGTCCTTGAGCCTGGTGGTACGTGCTTTCAGGCTTTTGTATCTTCTGCCCGATGGGAGTGGGGAGAAGAGAGAGTGTCTGGGGTGGGAGGGGATCCTGATTCTGTTGGCTGCTTTCCCAAAACAATGGGAAGTGTAGACAGAGTCCATGGAGGGGAGCAACACTGGAAGGTCTCAGCGGGTCAGGCAGCGTCCGTGGAGGGAAATGGAAGGTTGACGTTTCGGGTCAAGACCCTTCATCTGGTCTGGAAAGAGGGGAGAGAGCCGGTATCAAGAGATGGGGGAGGGGGAAGGGGTGGACCAAGAGTCTGGGTGAGTGCGTAGTCAAAGAGGGGAAGCAGTGAGAGAGGGCCTCACACAGCTCCCATCGGAGAGAGGAGGGAAACCTCTTCAAGGTAGGCGTACCTCGAAGACACTTCGCAGTGGAGCCTTGAAGTTTTCCACCTTCTTATACTGGCTACTTCCCCTCTTTCTTTCCAGTCCAGATGAAGGGTCTCGACCCGGAAACGTGGACTGTCCATTTCCCTCCACAGATGCTGCCCGACTTGCTGAGTCCCTCCATCGTCTTGTGTGTGTTGCTCCAGATTTCTAGCATTTGCCGTCTTTCCTGTGTCTCCATGGGAAGGGAGGTTAGCTTTCATGACGGTCTGGGCTGTGTCCACAACTCCCTGCAATTTCTGCTAGGTTGACTGGCTGCTGTATATTGCCCCGAGTGTGTAGGTGAGGGGTAGAATCTGTGGGCAGAGCTGGCGGGAATGCGAGGGAGAGTAAGTTGCAGGTATGCAGAGAGATAAGGAGAGAAGGAATGAACCGACGAGGTTGCTCTGCTGGCAGCCAGCATTAATCCAGTGGGCAGAAAGGCCTCCTGTGTGACAGCGGTAAAATTCCACAACATACTGACTCAGAGATACGGGAGTGCTGCCCATTGAATTCCAGCTGAAACATCAGTAAATCTTCCGAGCCCTTAAAGGTAATTGGGTCAGTTCTTGTGGTGTGGAGACTACCCACAACAGTAGATTTAACTGGATTTAATGTCACACTTACTACAGCACCACAGTCATTCCGAATAGGCTAGGGACCATACAGTCTGTAGGCTAGTACGTCTACCCAGAACGCCAGAGAGAAACTAACCCTTAAAGCGAGTAACACACAAGACTGTTGTTCAATAGTAGGGTCATGGGATGGCCCACAAATTGCTTAAGGCATGTTGTGCTGAACATGACATTGCCTTAGAAACCCCACGATTGAATTACAGCCTTGTACACACTCCTGGCTATGTGTCATTCTATATTTATTCAATGATCCTAAAGGCAGTGAATGGAGAATAATATATTTCTGGAGCACCTAAACCATCTGGCAGTAGGAATCCCTCTGATAAAAATCAACTCAGGTCAGCCAAAGAAAGAGAAAGTGATCGCATAAATGGGCAGCCAAGGATGTGGAGACGGGTGCTCTGTGCTCAGGCACACTCTGCAGATACAAGGGGTAAACTGGGACCCATTGCCCTGCCATTCATAAATTATTCAGGAACACAATACTCACTCTTTGGGCTTCTGGGCAAAGGCCGCTGTTCATCAAAGGTTTTTGAAGTCACCCAGCACATTCCTTTTATCTTTTACCACCAGCATATCCCCAAAATTATATCCCCCTACAGACAGGTCATGGAGTCAAAGAGTCATACAGCACAGAGACAGGCCCTTCGGTCCAACACATCCATGCTGACCTTTTTGTCTATCTACACCAATCCCATTTGCCCGCATTAGGACCCTATCCTTCTATGCTCCATCTATGTAAGTGCCCATCTGAATGTCTTTTAAATGTAGTGACTGTACCTGATTCCAGCACCTCTTCTCACAAGATCACAAGACAAAGGAGCAGAAGTAGGCCATTCGGCCCATCGAGTCTGCTCCGCCACTTCACCATGAGCTAAACTATTCTCCCATCTAGCCCCAATTCCCGGCCTTTTCCCCATATCCCTTGATCCCCTGACTAATTAGATACCTATCAATCTCCTCCTTAAACACCCCCAGTGATCGGGCCTCCACAGCTGTACGTGGCATCGAATTCCATAAATCCACGACCCTCTGGTTAAAGAAATTTCTCCACATCTCTGTTCTAAATGGGTACCCTCTAATTCTAAGACTGTTCCCTCTTGTCCTGGACTCACCCACCAAGGGAAACAGCTTAGCCACATCTACTCTGTCCAGTCCTTTCAACATTCAAAATGTTTCTATGAGGTTCCCTCTCATTCTTCTGTACTCCAATGAATATAGTCCAAGAGCCAACAAACACTCATCATATGTAAGCCCTTTTATTCTGGGAATCATCCTCGTAAATCTTCTCTGAACCATCTCCAACATTACATCCTTCCTAAGATAAGGGGCCCAAAACTGCACACAGTATTCCAAATGAGGTCTCACCAGTGCCCCATCAACACATCCTTTTGTACGTTATTCCTCTCGAAATGAATGCCAACATGGCATTCGCTTTCCTTACTGCTGATCCAACCTGGCGGTTAACCTTTAGGGTATCCTGCACGAGGACCCCCAAGTCCCTTTGCACTTCTGAATTTTGAATTTTCTCCCCATCTAGATAATAATCTGCCCGTTTATTTCTTCTACCAAAGTGTACAACCGCACATTTCTCAACATTGTATCTCATCTGCCATTTCTTTGCCCATTCTCCTAAACTGTCCAAGTCTCTCTGCAACCTTCCTGTCCCTTCAACACTTCCTGCTCCTCCACCTATCGTGGTGTCATTTGCAAACTTAGCCTCTTCTGGCAGCGAGTTCCACATATCAACCACTCTCTGCAAAGACCCCTCAATGTAGCGGTTAGCATAACGCTATTACAGCGCCAGTGACCCAGGGTTCAATTCCAGCCGCTGTCTGTAAGGAGTTTGTATGCTCTCCCCGTGTCTGCGTGGGTTTCCTCCGGGTGCTCTGGTTTCCTCCCACATTCCAAAGACGTACAGGTTAGGAAGTTGTGGGCATGCTATGTTGGCGCCGGAAGCACGGCGACACTTGCGGGCTGCCCCCCAGCACATTCTCAGTAACGCAACAAGACGCATTTCACTATGTTTCAATGTACATGCGACCAATAAATAAATATTATA
Organism: Pristis pectinata; assembly: GCF_009764475.1. Lineage (NCBI taxonomy): Eukaryota > Metazoa > Chordata > Chondrichthyes > Rhinopristiformes > Pristidae > Pristis > Pristis pectinata. Next base: position 145,204,578 of record NC_067405.1, read on the forward strand.
GGATAAAATATAAATAAAACTCCTTCCTCTCACCTTAAACCCACGCCCTCTTGTTTTTGACAGCCCCGCCATGGGAAAAAGATTCTGACGGTCCACACTACTCTATGCCCTCTTATCACCTCTATCAGGTCACCCCTCAGCCCTCCTTCGCTCCAGGGAAAAACAAGCCCAGCCTGTCTCAATCTCTCCATCTAACTAAAGTCCTCCAATCCAGCAACATCGTGGTGAGTCTCTTCTGCAGTATCTCCAGTGCAACCCCATCCTTCCTACAGTGTGGAGAATAGAATTGCACCCAATTTTCCAAGTGAAGTCTAACCAGTGATTTATAAAGCTGCAACATTACGTCCCAGCTTTTGTACTCCATGCCCCCAACCTATGAAGGCAAACACTACATTGCCACTTTCAGGGAAACTATGTATGTGAATCCCAAGATCCCTCTGTTCCTCAACATCCTTAGCACCCTACCATCGACTGTATATGTCCCACCTTTATCTGACCTTCCTAAAATCCCATCTGCCAACCCTTTGTCCAACTTTCCGTCTTTAATTTTAATTGGTCCTAATTTGTTTTATTATTGTCCACTTGTACGAGGTACAGTGAAAAACCTTGTCTTGCATACCGATCGTACAGATCAATTCATTACCACAGTGCACTGAGGTTAGTACAAGGAAAACAATACAGAATGCAGAATAAAGTGTTCATCTGCCTTTTCCAGGTTTTGCTTGGCTGTAATTAAGGCTTTTTCAAGTGAATGGAGTTTGGCATCTCTCTCTTTACCAGCTTGGTCGAGTTCAGCAATTAATTGCCTTTGTTTGGCATTCTCCTGGATAAGAGTATTTTGTTTGTCTTCAAAGTCTTTTAAAATAGACTTCAGTTCGGCAAAGTTCCAATCAAACTTTCTGTCCAGATTAGAAATAGCTTCCAAAGTAGATTGGTCTCCAATACCTTTACCATGAGCAGAGGCTTTAAGATCTGGTGGTCATTTTCACAGTTAAAATTCAAGATTAAACTTGTGCCAGTATTGTAAAAGACTTGTTAAAGGGTGGTAAATAATAGATTGAAAAGTGCCTGGACCAAAACCAAGTTATGACTTAGTCCATCAAGCTCCACCAACAGACTCCTAATGTGTTCATCTGATCTAAAGATGGACCCTTGACCTCACAATCTACCTCGTTATGACCTTGCACCTTATTGTCTGCCTGCACTGCACTTTCTCTGTAGCTGTAACACTTTATTCTGCATTCTGTTATTGTTTTACCCTGTACTACCTCAATGCACTGATGTGATGAAATGATCTGTATGAACGGTAAGCAAAACAAGTTTTTCACTGTACCTCGGTACAAGTGACAACCTTCTTAACTGTTTATATGTTGACTATATTGAGCCAGACCTTGCTGGAGATGGGAATTGAACAGGTGAAGCAAAGAAGACCAGCAGAGAATTTGTCTGAGTTTGTGAGAACTTTCGTGTCATCCACAAACTTACAAATCATACCTCCCCCACTTACATCCAGGTCACAAACAACAAGGGCCCCCACACCGATCCCTGTGATATACCACAGGTCACAGACTTCCACTCGGTTTCTTTGGTTTATTTCAGATTGCCAGCATCTGCAGCTTTTTGCTTTTTGTTAACAGTGTTTCCCGTTCCTTACAGGGATGGATGCAGTGGAATCTGGGACAGGAAAAGAACCTCTGGTATGACCCCATTGAAATAAATCTGTACCCATTGTGATGGTTCTCTCTCAGGCTCATATCTCCTCACTAGTCTTGACACACACACCCCTAATGTCCAGCCTTGATTTCCAGCCCAATCATCCATCCCCACCATCTCTAGATACCCCCTCTGCTGTTGCAGAGAGCACGGGGAGGACATCTGTTCAGACCTATGCTAGTTAGGCCACATCTGGACTACTGTAATCTATTCTGGTCGCACCCTTACAAGGAGGACATGGAGCCTTTGGAGAGGGTGCAGAAGAGGTTCACCAGGACGCTGCTTGGATTAGAGGGTACGTACTATAAGGAGAGGTTGGACAAACTTGGGTTGTTTTCTCTGGAGCGGCAGAGGCTGAGGGGAGACCTGATAGAAGTTTATAAGATTATGAGGGGCATAGACAGAGTGCACAGCCAGTATCTTTTCCCCAGGATCATAATGTCTCATACTAGAGGGCATGCATTTATGGTGAGAGGGGGTTAGTTCGAAGGAGATGTGCGGGACAAGTTTTTATTTATTACACAGAGAGCGGTGGGTGCCTGGAATGCGCTGCCAGGGGTGGTGGTGGGGGCAGATATGATAGGGGCGTTTAAGAGGCTCTTAGACAGGCACATGAATGTGCAGAGAATGGAGGGATACGGACGTTGTGTAGGCAGAAGGGATTAGTTTAGTTAGGCGTTTAATTACTAGTTCGGCACAGCATGGTGGGCCGAAGGGCCTGTTCCTGTACTGTACTGTTCTGTGTTCTATGTGTTCTATAGCGTCCACACCTCATGCCTCACGAACTTAGACAAATTCTTTGATGATATTCTTTGCGTTACTTGTTCAATTCCCGTCTCCAGCAAGGTCTGGCTCAATATAGCCAACATACCAACAGTTGAGTAGCATCCAACAAGCATTTGAATCACCAAGGCATCGAAGGTTATGGACCAAGGGCTGGTAAGTGGGACTGGTGTAGATGGGAACACGCTGGTCAGCATAGACATGGTGGGCTGAAGGGCCTGTTTCTGTGCTGTCTGGCTGTATTGGCTCGAGAAGTATGGGATATGGGGTGAGTAATCTCACCTCGATTGTATGTGAGAAGGTAATACTGCCCAGAAATTCGACAGCGCCCACAGGGATTGTGGAACCCCAAGCCCCAAGGTCCCAAGTGTGTGGGTGTTGCACCTCCCCAGGTTTGAGGCTGGGTTTGTGGGGGCTGGCTGGGGTGGGTGGGAGATGGGCTCATTGAAGGGTGAGTCAAAGTGTGGAGGTGGGGTCAAGGGGAGGGTTCAAAGTGAGGGAACAGGGTGAAGAGTCATGGTGAGGGGGTCAGGGTGAGGTGAGGGGTCAAGGTGAGCAGATGGGGTCAGGGTGAAAGGTCGGGGTGAGGGGTGAGGGGTGAGGGTGAGGAGTGGAGTCATGGTGAGGGCGTCAGGGTGAGGTGCGGGGTCGCGGTGAGGGGTCAAGGTGAGCAGGTGGGGTCAGGTTGGTGGGGTCTGGGTGAAAGGTCAGGGTGAGGGGTGAGGGTGAGGAGTGGGGTCATGGTGAGAGGTCAAGGTGAGCAGATGGGGTCAGGTTGGCTGGGTCAGGGTGAAGGTTCAGGGTGAGGGGTCAGGGTGAGGATTCAGGGGGTCATGGTGAGGGAGATGGGTCAAGGTATGGGGTTCAGTGTTAGGGGCTGGTGTGAGAGGGTCAGGGTCAGGGGTTGAGAGGGGGCCATGCCGTGGGTGTGTGGAGTGGAGTCTTTCACAATAAGAGCCCGGGATGGGGAGGGGGAGGGTTATTCCTCACTCAGGACGATGCCGGGGACAGGGGAAGGAACACGGTGCCTGGCTGGGGGGCAGAGGATCAAGAGATTGAAGGCTGAGAAGTCCAGAGACTGGTGCCTCCAATGGGAGCCCTGGGGCGGCACAGTGGCGCAGCGGGTAGAGCCGCTGCCTCACAGCTCCAGAGACCTGGGTTCGATCCCGACCTCCGGCGCTGTCTGTGTGTGGAGTTTGCACGTTCTCCCCGTGACCCCGTGGGTTCCCCCCGGGTGCTCCGGTTTCCTCCCACATCCCAAAAACACGTGAGTCAGCAGATTAATTGGACGCTGTAATTCCCCCTGGTGTGTAGGGGAGGGGTAGGAGAATCAGGGGGTGTTGATGGGAATGTGGGATTAATGTAGGATCAGTGTAAATGGGTGATTGATGGTCGGCACAGACTTGATGGGCTGAAGGGCCTCTTTCCGTGTTGTGTGTCTCGAGGACAGAAACAATGGAACAGGACTTGGATGGACTGGAGGGTCAGGGGTTTTGGTGAAGTGATCCTTGGGGGTGTGGGGGTGACATTATTGGGGGAAAGTAGGGGTGAGTGGGATGGCTTGACAAGGGCCCCACTCCAATGATATATTGGCAAAGACAGGGAAAGCATCCTATCCAGATGCATCACCACTTGGTACGGCAACTGCTCTGCCCAAGACTGCAAGAAACTGCAGAGAGTTGTGGGCACAGCCCAGCACATCACGGAAACCAGCCTCCCCTCCACGGGCTCTGGCTACATCTCCCGCTGCCTCGAGAAAAGAGCCAACATAATTGAGGACCCCACCCACCCCGGACATTCTCTCTTCTCCCCCCTCCCAGAAGAAACAAAAGCCTGAAAGCACGTACCACCAGGCTCAAGGACAGCTTCTATCCTGCTGTTATCAGACTCTTGAACGGACCTCTCACACGCTGAACTTTTGATCTCACAATCTACCTCATCGTGGCCCTTGCACTTAATTTATCCACCTGCACTGCACTTTCTCTGTAGCTGCAACACTATATTCTGCGTTCTGTTTTCCTTTTGTACTATCTCGATGGATTTATGTACAGAATGATCTGTCTGGATGGCGCACAAACAAAAGCCTTTCACTGTGTCTTGGGAAATGTGACAATAGTAAACCAGTACCAAGTGTCCAAGGGGGCGACCTGCTCAGCACTTCCCCACAATTCACTGGAAGGAGTGTTGCTCAAGGAACATGCAGAAGAGATGTGCAAACCGGACGGTTGTCCGGTTAGGGAGTGTGCAGTCGAATTCCTCGAGTAGCCAAAGAATAGTCCTGCCCACAATTCACTTCTGGTGGAAAAATTATTTTCAATGATACAATGCTGAAAGAAACAATATGACATGAGTGATTACACAGGTACCCAAGTGTATTGTTGTCCGCTCAGGAAACTTCATTGTATTAACTTCACTGGAAGCTAAATTTGGAAGCTGCAACAATGTGCATGTGCTCATACAGTAAGGGTTCAGTTTGTACATCTGAAGGTGCATTTATGTCAAGCGGGAGCCTCAGGTCTGATAGCTTCATTAGCGCAGCAGAACACGGGCCTGTTCCTGTGCTGCACTGTTGTATGTTCCATTCATGTTCTATGTTCCATGTTCCAACTCATCCCATCCCTGGTATCCAAGCCTAGCCATATCCTGACTGACATTCTGGCTCTTCTGTCTATCATGTGTCTGCTTCCCTCTCAGGTAGCCCTGCAGTTGTAAAATATTCATCCTTGTTCTCAAATGCTGACCCCTCCTCCACCCCCCGTAATCTTCTCCTGCCCACAGCACCCCAGGAACATCTGCACTCCTTGCATTCTGCCTGCTTGAAGCCCCAGTGGTGATCAGTCCACCACGAGCAGTGAGACCCTCTGAGCTCTGGAACTCACTCCCGAAGTGTCTGAATCTCCCTCCTCCTCCTCTTAGACTTACATTGGCCAGACTTTTGGTCACGTGTCAAAATACGTTATTCAATTAGCACCAAATTTTGTTTCGTCACACTCCGGTGACCATCTTGAGACTTTTTACTGTACTTAAGGCACAACATAAATAAAGATAATTTGGATTCATATAGTTAGACAGGCCCTTCAGTCCAACTTGTCCATGCTGACCAAGATGCCCATCTAAACTAGTCCCAAAGACCACACCCACCCCGGACATTCTCTCTTCTCCCCTCTCCCATCAGGCAGAAGATATTGGAGCCTGAGGGCACGTACCACCAGGCTCAAGAACAGCTTCTATCCCACTGTTATAAGACTATTGAATGGTTCTCTTATATGATAAGATGGACTCTTGACCTCACAATCTACCTTGTTGTGACCTTGCACCTTAATGTCTACCTGCAATGCACTTGCCTGTAGCTGTGACACTTCACTCTGTATTCTGTTATTGTTTTTACCCTGTACTACCTCAATGCACTGTGTAATGAATTGATCTGTACGAATGGTATGCAAGACAAGTTTTTCACTGTACTTCAGTACATGAGACAATAATAAACCAATACCAATACCATTTGCCTGCATTCGGCTCATATCCCTCTAAACCTTTCCTATCCATGTGCCTGTCCAAGTGTCTTTTAAATGTTGTTATTGTACCTGCCTCAACCACTTCCTCTGGCAGCTCGTTCCATATACCCACCACCCTCTGTGTGAAGAAGTTGCCCCTCAGATCCCTTTTAAATTTTTCCCCTCTCACCTTAAACCTATACTCTCTCATTTTTGGTTCACCTTCCCTGGGAAAAAGACTCTGTGCTTTCACCCTCCATGATTTCGTACCCTTCTGTAAGTTCACCCCCACCCCCCAAGTCTCCTACTCTCCAACAAATAAAGTCCTCACCTGCCCAACTCCCCCCCCCCCCCCCCCCCCCCCCCCCCCCCCCCCCCCCCCCCCCCCCCCCCCCACCACCGAAACCTTCCTGATCATCACGGGGGACTTCAACCAGGCCAGCCTGAAGAAATCTCTGATAAACTACCACCGACATGTCACCTGCCAACACACTCAATCACTGCTACACCACCATCAACAATTCCTGCTGCGCCAGCCCACGCCTGCGCTTTGGCAAGTCCAATCACCTGGCTGTACTTCTACCCCTGACCTACAAGGAAAGACTGATGACTGCAGTACCAGTGGGGAGGACCGCAAAGTCCGGTCAGGGGAGGTGGAAGAGCGTTTACAGGACCGCTTTGAATCAGTGGACTGGACCATATTCAGGGATTCATATTCGGATCTGAATGAATATGTCACGGCCGTCACCGACTTCATCAAGACCTGCGTAGATGAGTGTGTGCCATTGAGAACGTACCGAATTTTCCCAAACAGAAGCCCTGGATGAACCAGGAGATTTGCAGTCTGCTGAGGGCTAGATCTGTGGCATTCAAGACCGGCGATCTAGAACCCTACAAGAAGTCCAGGTACGACCTACGGAAGGCCATCGTGAGAGCAAAAAGGCAATTCTGTGTGAAGTTAGAGACACAATCGGATGCACGACAGCTGTGGCAGGGTTTACATGACATTACTTCCTATAAGGCAAAACCTAACAACATAAATGGCAGTGGTGTTTCACCCCCCCGATGAGCTCAATGCCTATTAAAAGGGAGAATAACACTACACCTGTGCGAATCCCCACAGCATCTGGCGACCCTGTGATCTCTGACCCTGTGAACCCTCGCAAGGCTTCAGGCCCGACGGTGTACCTGGCAGAGTACTGAAAGTCTATGCCGACCAACTGGCTGGGGTGTTCTAGGACATCTTCAACCTCTCACTGCTGCAGTAGGAGGCTCCCACCTGCTTCAAAATGGCAGCAGTCATACCGGTGCCCAAGAAGAGCAGGGTGAGCTACCTCAATGACTATCGCCCAGTAGCACTCACATCTACTGTGATGAAGTGCTCTGAGAGTTTGGTCATGGCTAGGATTAACTCCTGCCTGAGCAAGGACCTGGACCCACTGCAATTTGCCTACTGCCACAACAGGTCTACAGCAGACACAATCTCACTGGCTCTCCACTCCGCTTTGGAGCACCTAGACAACAGCAAAATATAAGTCAGGCTGCTGTTTATCGATTACAGCTCAGCGTTCAACACCATCATCCCCTCAGTACTAATCAACAAGCTTCAAAAGCCTCTGTACCTCCCTCTGTAACTGGATCCTTGACTTCCTTATCGGGAGACCACAGTCAGTGCGGATCAGTAGTAACACCTCCTCCTCGCTGACGATCAACACAGGCGCACCTCAAGGATGTGTGCTTAGCCCACTGCTCTACTCTCTCTACACTCACGACTGTGTGGCTAGGCACAGCTCAAATGCCATCTACACATTCGCCAATGACACCACTGTTGTTGGCAGAATCTCAGATGGCGATGAGGAGGCGTACAGGAGATTTAGTATATTAATGTTACAGTGAGAGCTTTAATATCTCAGAATATTACAGAGTGATTTAATATATCAATGAGAGATTTTGTATACCAATATCACAATGAGCAATTTAGTATATTAGAAGTTTACCATGACAGATCCAATTAAATCAATGTTACAGTGTGAGATATTGTACATCAGAATGTTACAGTGAGAAATTTAGTATATTAATGTTACAGCAAGGGTTTTTAACATATTAGAAAGTTACAGTGAGAGAGTTAATATATCCTAATGTTACAGTGAGAGATACAATATGTTAAAATTACAATGAGGGATTAGTATATCAATGTTACAGTAAGAGATTTAGTATATCAGAATGTTACAGTGAGTGGTTTAATATATCAATATTACAGTGCCAGTTATAAAAAAATTACAGAGATTTAGTGTATCAATGTTACAGTCAGAGATTTAATTTATCAATGCTACAGTGAGAAATTTACTCCCATATTACAGTGAGAGACTTGACATGTCAGAATGTTACAGTGAGATTTAATATGTCAAGGTTACTGTCAGAGATGTAGTACATCAATGTTACAGTGAGCAATTTAGTTTGTCCTAACATTACAGAGTGAGAATTAGTATATCGATATTACAGTTATTATAGTGAGACATTTTGTATATCAATGTTACAGTGAGAGCTTTAATATCTCAGAATGTTACAGTGAGTGATTTAATATATCAGTGTAACATTGAGAGATTTATGTTAATATATCAATGTTACAGTGTGAGATATCGTTTATTAGAATGTTAGAGAGAGATTTAACACATCAATGTTACAGTGAGAGATTTAATATATTGGAACATCACAGTGATAGGTTTAATATGTCACTGTTACACTGAGAGATTTGATATATCAGAATGTTACAGTAAGAGATTTAGTGTATCAGTGTTGCAGTGAGAGATTTAATAGGTCAATGTTACAGTGAGAGAGTTAATATATCAAGGTTACAGTCAGAGATTTAGTGTATCAGAATGTTACAGTCAGAGATTTAATTCATTGATATATTGCAGTGAGCGGTTTGGTATGTCAATGTTACAGTGAGTGATTTACCATGTCAGAACGTAACAGTGAATGTTACAGTTGAGAGTTAGTGTAGCAATGTTGCAATGACAGATTTAGCATATCAATGTTACAGTGACTTGTTTAGTATATCATTTTTACAGTGAAAGATTTAAAATATCAATGTTACAGTGAGAGATTTAACATATGAATATGTTACACTGGGAGATCTAACATAAATGACTTGGATGAGGATGTGGAAGGGTGGGTTAGTACATTTGCAGATGACACGAAGGTTGGTGGTGTTGTGGATAGTGTAGAAGGTTGTCGAGGGTTACAACGGTACATTAATAGGATGCAAAGCTGGGCTGAGAAGTCGCAGATGGAGTTCAACCCGGAAAAGTGTGAAGAGATTTACTTTGGAAGGTCGAACGTGAAGGCAGAATACAGGGTTAATGGCAGGATTCTTAGCAGTGTGGAGGAACAGAGGGACCTTGGGGTCCAAGTCCATAGATCCCTCAAAGTTGCTTCGTAAGTTGATAGGGTTCTTAAGAAGGCATATGGCATGATGGCCTTCATTAGTTGGGGAACTGATTTCAAGAGCCACGAGGTAATGTTGCAGCTCTATAAAACCTTGGTTAGACCACACTTAGAATATTGTGTTCAGTTCTGATCGCCTCATTATAGGAAGGATGTCGAAGTTTTAGAAAGGGTGCAGAGGAGATTTACTGGAATGCTACATGGATTGGAGAGTATGTCTTAAGAGGATAGGTTGAGTGAGCTAGGGCTTTTCTCTTTGGAGAGAAGGAGGACGAGAGGGGACTTGATAGAGATGTACAAGATGATAAGAGGCATAGATCGAGTGGACAGTCAGAGACTATTTCCCAGGGCGGAAATGGCAAACACGAGGGGGCATAATTTTAAGGTGCTTGGAGGATATCAGAGGTAAGATTTTTACACAGAGAGTGGTGGGTGTGTGGAACGCACTGCCGGCAGAGGTTGTGGGGGCAGATACATTAGGGACATTTAAGAGACTCTTAGATAGACACATGAATGATAGAAAAATGGGAGGCTATGTGGGAGGGAAGGGTTAGATTGATGTTAGAGTAGGTTAGAAGGTCGGCACAACATTGTGGGCCGAAGGGCCTGTACTGTGCTGTAATATTCTATGTTCTATGTTTAATATCAGAATGACATAATGAGAGAATTGGTATATCAATGTTAAAGCGAGAAATTTAATATGCAAATGTTCACAGTGTTGCAAATATTCAATATATCAGTGTTGCAGTGAGAGATTTAATATTTCGGAATGTTGCAGTGAGAGATTCAGTATTTCAGAATGCTACAGTGAAATATTTAGTATATCAATGTTACAGTGAGAAATTTAATATGTCAATGCTACAGTTGCAAGATTTAGTACATCAGAATGAAATAGTGTGATTTTTAGTATGTCAATCTTACAGTGATTACAAAGTTACAGTTCAGTATGTCATTCATATTAGAGTGATTTAATATATCAGAATGTTATGGTGGGAGATTTCGTATATCAGAATCTTGCAGTGAGAGATTTAATATATCAATGTAACAGTGTGACATTTAATATATCAAAGTTACGGTGATAGATTTAGTAAACCAATGCCACAATGAGCAATTTAATATATCAGAAGGATACAGTGAGTGATTTTATAGAGCTCATCTTTATAATACAAGAGGTCCATTCGAGAGTCTTATAACAGCGGGATAGAAGCTGTCCTCGAGCCTGGTGGTACGTGTTCTCAGGTTTTTGTACCTTCTGCCCAATGGGAGAGGGGAGAAGAGAGAATGCCCGGGGTGGGTGGGGTCTTTGATTATGTTGGCTGCTTTACCAAGACCTCGAGAAGCGTAGACAGAGTCCATGAAGGGGAGGCTAGTTTCCATGATAGACTGGGCTGCATTCACAATTCCCTTTAATTTCTTGTGGTCTTGGGTAGATCAGTTGCCATACCAAGCTGGGATGCGTCCAGACAGGATACTTTCTATGGTGCATCTGTAAAAATTGGTGAAGGTCATTAGGGACATGCTGAATTTCCTTAGACTTCTGAGGAAGTAGAGGTGCTGGTGAGCTTTCTTGGTGTGGTTGGACCAGGACAAATTGCCGTTGATATTTACACCTTGAAACTTGAAGATCTCAACCATCTCCACTTCAGCACCATTGATACAGACAGGGGTGTGTGCTCCACCCCACTTCCTGAAGTCAATGACCAGCTCTTTTGTTTTGCTGACTTTGAGGGAAAGTTTGTTGTCATGACGCCACGTCACTAGGCTCTCTATCTCCTTCCTATACTCTGCCTTGTCATTATTTGATATCCAGCCCACTACGGTGGTATCATCTGCAAACTTGGAGGTGGAGTTAGAGCAGAATCTGGCCACACAGTCACAATGTATAGGGAGTAGAGTAGAGGGCTGAGGACGTAGCCTTGTGGGGCACCAGTGCCGAGGATAGTCATTGAAGAGGAGTTGCTGCCTATCCTCACTGATTGTGGTCTGTTGGTCAGTAAGTCAAGGATCCAGTTGCAGAGGGAGGTGTTGAGTCCCAGGTCTCGGAGTTTGGAGATGATAGTGCGAGATTTAATATATAAATGTTACAGTGAGGGGTTGAATATACTCGTGTTGCAGTGAAAGATTTAGTGTATCAGAATGTTACAGTGAGAGATTTCAAATATCACTGTTACAGTGGGAGATTTAATATGTCAATGTTATGGTGAGAGATTTAATATTTCAGCGTTACACTGAGAGACTTAGTTTATCAATGTTACACTGATAAATTCAGTATATCAGAATGTTACAGAGAGATTTAAAATATCACTGTTATATAGTGACAGATTTAATATATTAGAATCTGACAGTCACAGACAGCCCTTTAGTATTACAATGGGAGATTTTGTACATTAACATTTTAGTGAGAGGTTTAATATATCAGAATGCAATGCTGAGATATAGTATATCAGACCTGCAGTGAGACATTTCATGTATTAGAATGTTACACTGAGAAATTAAATATATGAATGTTGCTGTGAAAGATTTATAAGTCAATGTTATAATGAGAGATTTAATACATCAATGTTACTTGAGATTATTATATCAATGTTATAGTGAGGCATTTAATATATATATGTTACATTGAGATATTTAATATATCATATATAAGAATGTTACAGTGAAAGAGTTAATATGTCCATGTTACAGTGAGAGATTTAGTATTTCAGTGTTACAGGGGGTATTTAATATATGAATATTATAGTGAGCAGTTTAATATATCAATGTTCCAGCGAGAGAATTTATGTATCAGAATGTTTCACCGAGAGAACGTAGAACATAGAACAATTACAGCACAATTCAGGCCCTTCGGCCCACAAAGCTGTGCCAAACATAGAAATTACTAGGCTTACTCATAGCCCTCTATTTTACTCAGTTCCATGTACCTATCTAACAGTCTCTTGAAAGACCCTATCGTATCCGCCTCCACCACCGTTTCCGGCAGCCCATTCCATTCACTCACCACTCTCTGAGTAAAAAACTTACCCCTGACATCTCCTCTATATCTACTCCCCAGCACTTTAAACCTATGTCCTCTTGTGGCCACCATTTCAGCCCTGGGGAAAAGCCTCTGACTATCTATACTTCTCATCATCTTATACACCTCTATCAGGTCCCCCCTCATCCTCCGTCTCTCCAAGGAGAAAAGGCCGAGTTCCCTCAACCTGCTTTCATAAGGCATGCTCCGTATTCCAGGCAGCATCCTTGTAAATCTCCTCTGCACCCTCTCTATGGCTTCCACATCTTTCCTGTAGTGAGGTGACCAGAACTGAGCACAATACTCCAAGTGGCGTCTGACCAGGGACCTATATAGCTGCAGCAATACCTCACGGCTCCTAAATTCAATTCCCTGATTTAATAATTTAATATTACATTGTGAGAATAATATATCAATGTTATAGTGAATGTTGCAAAATATCAATATTACAGTGAGGGGTTTAATATATATCAGTGTTACAGTGAGAGATCACTGTACATCAGAGTATTATGGTGAGAAATCTAGTGTATCAATGCTTTAGTGAGCGATGTAGTATATCAATGTTACAGTGAGGGATTTAGCATATCAGAATGTCACAGTGAAATAATTAACATGTCCATGTTACAGTAAGAGATTTAGTGTATCAATGTGAGTTTTAATATATCAGAATATTACAGTGAACAAGTTAATATGTCCATGCAACATGAAGAGATTTAGTATATCATGGTTACAGTGAGAGATTTAGTATATCAGTGTTACAGTGATAGTATATCAGAATGTTCAGTGAGTGATTTAGTGTATAAATGTTACAGTGAGAGATTTAGTATCAGAAGGTTACAGTGAGGATTCCTTATATCAGAATGTTACAGTGATCGATTTAATATATAAGAACATTTCAATGAGAGAGTTAGTATATCAATGTTACAGTGAGAGATTTAGTATATCAGAGTGTTACAGTGAGGGATTTAGTATATCAATGTTTCGGGGAGAGATTTCATATAACAGAATGTTACAGTGAGAGAGTTAGTATATTAGTGTTACAGTGGGAGAGTTATTGTATCAGAATTTTACAGTAAGATATTTCGTATGTCAATGCTATGGTATGAGAATTAGTATACTAGAATGCTACAGTGAGTGATTTAATATATTAGGATATTTCAATGAGAGATTTGGTATATCAATGTTACGTGACAGGGTTAGTGTATCAACTTAACAGCAAGGTATTTATTATATCAAAGTCAAAGTCGAGTTTATTGCCATCTGCACAAGTCCATGTGTGCACAGGTGCAATGAAAACTTACTTGCAGCAGCATCACAGGCACAGAGCATCAATATTACAGTCGTCTATCGGAATGTTACAGTGGGAACTTTAATATATCAAAGTTGCAGTGAGAGATTTAATATGTCAACATTTTACAGTGAGAGATTTAATATAACGTACCACAGTGAAAGATTTCAAATATATCAGAATGTTACAGTGAGTGATTTAGTATAGGGGAATGTTGCAGTGAGAGAGTTAACATATCAATGTTGCAGTGAGAGTTTTAATATGTCGTTGTTACAGTGACAGATTTAATGTGTCAATGTCACCATAAGAGATTTAGTTTATCAGTTTTGTAGTGAGAATTTAATATGTCAATGTTACAATGAGAGGTTTAGTGTATCAATCTCGCAGTGAGTAATATAATAATAGCAATGTTACAGTGAGAGATTTTGTATGTCAGAATGTTACAGTGAGAGATTTAATGCATCAGAATTTTATATTCAGAGAGTTAAGATATCACAATGTTACAGGGATAGATATTGGATATCGATGTTAGTGAGAGATTTAGTCTAAGGAATGTTACAGTCACAGAGTTACTATTTCAGAATATTGTAGTGAGAGGTTTGATATATGTGAATTTTATATTGAAAGAGTTAATATATCAATGTTTCAGTGAGAAATTTTGTATATCAGAAAGTTACAGTGAGAGATTTAGTATATCAGTTTTGTCGTGAGAATTTAATATTTCAATGTTACAATGAGAGAGTTAATTTATCAGTGTTGCAGTGAGAGATTTGGCATATCAGATTTAACATAGCAATGTTACAGTGCGAGATATTGTATATGAGAATTTTACAGTCAGAGATTTAGTGTATCAGAACGTTGCAGTGAGAAATTTACAATTGGGTACTTGACTTCCTCATTGGCAGACCTCAATCAGTGCAGATCAGTGACGACGTCTCCTCCTCGCTGACCATCAGCATAGACGCACCTCAAGGCTGCATGCTTGGCCCCCTGCTCTACTCTCTTTGCACCCACAAATTTGTCTCTAAGCACAGCTCCAATACCATCTACAAATTAGCCGAGGACACCACTTTTCTTGGCCGTATCACAGGTGCTGATGAGTCCACATGCAGGAGCAAGATAGAACATCGGATTGAGTGGTGCTATGTTCACAACCTCATGCTTAATGTCAACAAGACGGAGGAGCTAATCATTGACTTCAGAAAGGAGAAGTTGGGAGAACACATTCCAGTTCTCATTGGTGGGTTAGAGGTGGAGAGTGTTGGTAGCTTCAAATTGCTGGGTATTAACATCTTGGATGACTTGTCCTGAGCCCAGCACATTCATGCAATAGCATTTCTATTTTCTTAGAAGCTTAAAGAGGTTTGGCATGTCACCAAACACTTTAACAAACTTCTAGAGATGCACTGTTGAAAGTATCCTGACTGGTTGCATCATGGCCTGGTAGGGCAATTCCAACGCACAGGAGCGCAAGGGGCTGTGGAGAGTAGTGGACACAGCCCAGTCCATCATGGGCACAGCCCTCCCCACCGCTGACAGCATCTACAGGAGGCGCTGCCTCTAGAAGGCGGCATCTATCATCAAGGATCCCCACCATCCAGGCAATGCCCTCTTCTCACTGCTATCGTCAGGCAGGAGGTACAGAAGCCTGAAGTCCCACACCACCAGGTTCAGGAACAGCTACTTTCCTACAACCATCAGGTTCTTGAACCGACCTGTACAACCCTAACCCTACCCCAGCAACGGGACACTACAGACCACCTCTTGCACTGCCATGGATTTGTCTCCGATTGTGGGTTTTTTGCACTAATGTTTTGTTTTGCAGCCTCTTTTTCTTCACTGTTTTGTATAATTTATATATGTTACATATAACTTATGTTCCGTGTGTTGTCTGAATCTACTCTGCCTGTGATGCTGCTGCAAGCAGTTTACTATACTTGAGCACATGACAATAAACTCACTTGAGTTGATTTAGCATATCCATGTTACAGTGAGAGATTTAACATATCCACGTTAGATTGAGAGATTTAGTATATCAGAATATTGCAGTGAGATATTTAATATATCAGAATGTTACAGTGAGAGATTTAATATATTAGTGTTACAGTGAGAGATTTAGTTTGTCAGTATTACAGTGAGAGATTTAGTATATTAATGTTACAGTGAGAGATTTAGTCTATTAATGTTACAGTGAGTGATTTAGTGTATCAGAATGTTACAATAAAATATTTAGTATATACGAATGTTACAGTGAGAGTCTTAATACGTCAATGTTGCTGTGAGACTTTTAATGCATCAGTGCTACAGTAAGAGATTTTGTATTTCAGTATGTTACAGTGAGAGATTTAATATAATCAATGTTACAGTGAGAGTCACTATTTCAGTGCTACTGTGAGAATTATCAGAACTTTACTCTGGGATGTTTAACGTATCAGAGAGTTTTACAGATAGAGTGTTTTTTTTTATCAGATTCTAACAGTGAGAGCTTTAGTATATCAGAATGTTATAGTTAGTGATTTGATATATCCTAGTGTTAAAGTTAGCATTAAATATGCAAGAACATGTTGAAGAAGGGAATTTAATATTTAACAATTCAACACGTAGTAGATCAGATCATTAGAATTGCATGTTTAATATCAAAGATTGCTACAGTGGGTGCTTTAACTTATCGGTGTTATAGTAAGCAAATTGGTAAATTAAAGGTAATTGGTAAATCCGTTTATATTGTCACA
This sequence comes from Pristis pectinata, assembly GCF_009764475.1. Taxonomy (NCBI): domain Eukaryota; kingdom Metazoa; phylum Chordata; class Chondrichthyes; order Rhinopristiformes; family Pristidae; genus Pristis; species Pristis pectinata. Next base: position 145,221,048 of record NC_067405.1, read on the forward strand.
TGTACCGAGGTACAGTGAAAAACTTTGTTTTGCATGCCATCCATACAGATCATTTCATTACAACAATACATTGAGGTAGTACAAGGGAAAACAATAGCAGAATAAAGTGTTACAGTTACAGAGAAAGTGCAGTGCAGGCAGACAATAAGGTGCAAGTTCATGATGAGGTGGATTGTGAGGTCGAGAGTCCATCTTATCGTACCAGGGAACCGTTCAATAGTCTTATAACAGTGGGATAGAAGCTGTCCTTGAGCTTGGTGGTATGTGCTTTCAGGCTTTTGTATCTTCTGCCCGATAGGAGGGCGGAGAAGAGAGAATGTCCGGGTGAGGACTTTGATTATGTTGGCTGCTTTACCGAGGCAGCGAGAAGTGCAGAGATAGTGTTACTTATCAGATATTGTGCAGATAGAATTTTATATCAATTTGTTATAGTAAGAGATTTATTACAATGACTTGACAAACTTTTACAATGAGATTCAATACATCAGTGGATTGAAATGGTCTTAATCGTGCCAGTAACTGCTTTTACCAGAGCGTTATAGGGAAAGTTTTAATATATCAGAAAATGGTGAGATTTAGTTACAATTGGCCATTTATCAAATCTACAGCGAGAGATTTAATAGATGAGATTTTAATAGAGGCCGCTATCAAGATTGGTTGTGAGAGATTAAATATATCAAAGAAAGTTACACTAGGATTTAATAATGTTAAAAATTTGATATATCAGATTATTATAATGGGAAATGTTATTTATCGGGGATTGTTATAAAGGGAATAAATACCTCAGAAAGTGTTATAACAGACAACTATCAAGTGTTATGCAGTAAGATTATATATATATCAGTGTTACAGTGAGAAATGTCCTGTATCTGGGCATTTTAGAGAGCTAGTAAATCAGTGTTAATAAATCAAAGATTTCTACCACCTCATAGTTGGGGTGAATGATTTAATAGACGAGATTATTAAAGTAAGTTTTATATATCAGAGAGAGTTTTGCTGAGAGATTCAATCTGCTGAGGTGTTACATTGGGGCATTGAACAAATTGTTGGAGTGAAAGATAATCTGTCAAATTGTGTTATAGTGAGAGGATAATTAGGTAACTAGTTAGAAAATGGTTAACTGAAATTAGTTGAATCAGAAGAAGTTGTGGCTGGGCTAATAAATCTGTGGAGGTCTGTGAAGGAATTGAACATTTCACTGGGAGCAGATCCCATGGCTAGGTTTTCTGAACATTGTAGTTTTTAATTTAATTCTTAAGTAGTCAAAAATGATATACCAGTCACCTGCTAGTGTCCGAGCAGATTAAGTAACCAGCCAGTAATGGTCAACTGAAGGTACTGTAAACTGGCTCATCGCTGGGATGATAAGTTTGTGGGTTCTGCTGTGGCACAGTGTGAACCTTGTTAACTAAGGGACTTCAGTAACGTAAGGGTGCAGGTTAATTGATAAGATGAGATATCCTTATTCATCACATGTACAGTGAAACACACAGTGAAATGCATCTTTTGCGTAGAGTGTTCTGGGGGCAGCCCGCAGGTGTCGCCACGCTTCCAGCGCCAACGTAGCATGTCCACAACTTCCTAACCCGTACATCTTTGGAATGTGGGAGGAAACCGGAGCACCCGGAGGAAACCCACGCAGACACAGGGAGAACGTACAAACTCCTTACAGACAGCAGCTGGAACTGAACACAGGTCGCTGGCGTTGTAAAGCATTACGCTAACCGCTACGCTACCGTGCCTGCCACACGTCACCGAGATACAGTGAAAAGATTTTGTGTGAGTGCCATCCAGCCAGATCAGTCCATTCATGAGTATGTTGAGATAGTAAAAGGAAAAGCAGAATGCAGGATATAGTGTTGCAGTCACAGAGAAAGTGCAGTGCAGGTAGACAAATAAAATGCAAGGGCCAAATGTAATTATATCTACCCCCACCACCTCTTCTGGCAGCTCGTTCCAGATAACCACCACCCTCTACATGAAAAACTACCACTCAGATCTCCTTTAAATTTCTCCATTCTCATCGTAAACCTATGCCTTCCAGTTCTTGCCCTTGGTAAAAGACTGACTATGCATCCTATCTATGCCTCTCTTAATTTTATAACCCTCTGTAAGGTCACCCCTCAGCCTCCCACATTCCAGTGAGAACAAACCCAGCCTGTCCAATCTCTCCTTAAAACTTCAGCCCTCCATTCCAGGCAACGTCCTGGTGAATCTCTTCTGCGCTCTCTCTATCGCTACCACATCCTTCCTGCAGTGTGGTGACCAAACTGTACACAGTACTCCAAGTACTCGACTGCAAGAACTTGGCTTGAGGCACAGCTAGTTCTGGTGCACAGATCTTCAGTGATGTATCAGTGATGTTGCCTGGTTCCAGTGTCTTTGCCGTATTCAGTGCTTTCTTGATCACATGTGCAGTGATTCCAATCGGCTGAAGAGCGACTTCTGTCTGAAAGTGGTTGAGAATGTGTCAGCCTTGACTTTAGCTCTGTTGATATCGGTATTGGTTTATTATTGCCACATATAGAGAAAAGCTTTTGTGTGCGTGCCATCCAGACAGATCATTCCATACATCAGTACATCGAGGCAGTAAAAAGAAAACAGAATGCAGAATATAGTGTTACAGTTAAAGAGTGCAATGCAGGCAGACAATAAGGTGCAAGGGCCACGACGAGGTAGATTGGGAGCAAAGGTTCGTCTTTAGCATTTGAGAGGTCCGTTCAAGAGTCTGATAACAGTGGGATAGAAGCCATCCTTCAGCCTAGGGGTATGTACTCTCAAGTTTTGTACCTTCTGCCCGACAGGAGAGGGGAGACGAGAGAATGTTGGGGGTGGGAGGGGTAACAAAGAATCTGCTGGAGGAGGTCAGCGGGTCGAGCAGGATCTGTGGGAGGAAAGGAATTGTCGACGTTTCCAGGACGCTGCCTCAGGACTCAAGGGGTCCTTGATTATATTGGCTGCTCTACCCCTCCCATGTTGAGGATGCGGATGTTCTTGCAGCCCCCATTTACTTGTCTACCACTGTACACAACTGGACATTGGACGCTTGTAGAACTGTGATCTGATCCGTTAGTTGTGAGAATGTTTAGCTCTGCCTATTGTGTGTTGTTCAGTATTTAGTCCAGGACTGCAGTGTCAATGGCCTGGCACCTCATCCTTTACTGATATATTTGTTGCTGATCCTCGGCACTCCTCATTGGACAAGGTTTGATCCCCTGCCTTGGGGCAATGGTAGGATAAGGGATGTGTCGTGTCCATGAGGTTACGGATTGTGGTGATGTTCACTGCTGATGGCCCACAGCACTTCATGGACCAAACACATGCTGCACTGTGGGAGGGACGGTACTGAGGGAGTGTCACTGTGGGAGGGGCAGTGCTGAGGGAGGGTCACACTGTGGGAGGGGCAGTTCTGAGGGAACACCGCACTGTGGGAGGGGAGATACTGAGGGAGGGTCACACTGTGGGAGGGGCAGTTCTGAGGGAACACCGCACTGTGGGAGGGGCAATGCTGAGGGAGGGTCACACTGTGGGAGAGGAGGTACTGCGGGAACACCGCACTGTGGGAGGGGAGATACTGAGGGAGGGTCACACTGTGGGAGGGGCAGTTCTGAGGGAACGCTACACTGTGGGAAGGGCGGTACTGGGGGAGTGTTGCCTCAGTGAAGGGGCTATTGAACAAGAGGTGTATGGAATGAGTGGGAGAGGATGGTGTGAGTCAGTGGGGGAATGCGTTTGCCACACATCAGACTGAAGGGTGCTGGTCACTGCAGCCAGTGCTGTCATGGACAGGTGCATCTGCCACAGGTAGAATGGTGAAGACAAGGCCCAGTAGGTTTATCCCTCACTGCCTGCCGCAGACCCAGTTTACCAGCTCTGTCCCTCGATGGCCAGCCATTGTGCTGTAGGTTTTTCTATGTTTCTATAGCCTCGTAATCTCTAGGGTAGGGACATGTTCGGCACAGCTTTGTGGGCCGAAGGGCCTGAATTGTGCTGTAGTTTTTTTCTGTTTCTATGTTTTCTATCCCAGGCAGTGGTGGAGCTGCCAAACCACTCTTGGATACTGAGGTCCCCACCCAGAGGACATTCTGCACCCCTGCCACCTCCAATGCTTCTTCCAAGGGTGGCTCAGCTTGGAGAAACACTGATTCAAGGCTTGAGTCCCACTCCTCAGTGCCCAGTGTACACAATCTCTCACTGGAACCATCTCCCAATGTAACACACTAATAAATCAAATCCCTTAATACAACTGTCTTTAACACACCATATATTTGTATGTTATAGAACATAAACATCTCCCAATATATACTAAAACTCTCACTATATCACACTAAATCTCCTACCACAATTTTGTCAGCTGAGGGAGGACGGCAGGTGGTGATCACGTTTCCTTGCCCATGCTTGACCTGATGATGTGGGATTTGATAAGGTCTAGAGTCAAAGTTGAGCACTCCCAGGGCTACTATATCACTGCTTCTGGTGGGGCAGTGTGTACACAGCGATTGTGATCGAATACTCTCTCTACATCCCACTGTACCAGGGGCACAGAATGTATGCAGAGTGGGGGAGTTCAGTAACCATGACCAGTTCAGTATCCAAGCCAGCCAAGTCCAACAGTACATTGGAATGTTATTGGAAGGGCCTCAGTATATAGGGGAATTCCAGTGATAGTTTTGGTATATTACAAAATTACAGTGGGAAATTTAGTGTAATAGAGACTAGAATATATTGGATCTCCCACTATAACAGAATAACAGTGGAAGATTTGGTATATTATTGTTACAATGAGAGATACACTGTGTTAGGACGTTTTTGTGAGATACTTAATATGTTAGACTTGTACGGGAGAGATTTAGTTTTAAGGATGTTGTGGGTAGAGATTCAGTGTATTCGAATTTCACAGTGGGAAATTTAGTGTGTTAGAATGTGGGGAGAGATTTAATATGCCAGGATATCACAGTGAGAGATTTAGTACATTGGGGTGTCACAGTGGCAAAATTGTGGTAGGAGATTTAGTGTGATACAGTGAGAGTTTTAGTATATAGTGGGAGATGTTTAGGTTTCTATAACGTACACATATATGGTGTGTTAAAGACAGCTGTAATAAGAGATTTGATTTATTGTGGTGTTTCAGTGGGAGATGGTTCCAGTGAGAGATTGTGTAAACTGCGGAGTGGGACTCAAACCCTGAATCCAGCTGCCTACTGTACTACCTCCCAGTGTAACACCCTAATGCACAAACTAGAGGACAGAGCAGGTAGGGAGAAGGATTATCTTCCCCACAGAACATTAATGAACGATGTGGGTTTCTGTGACACCCCAACAAGTATTGCAACCACTTTCAATTAAACGTTTTGCTGAATTCACATTTCCAAATTGCCTGAGCTGAATTTTGGTCTCCAGACCACCCCTTGACCTCAGTCCAACATTACTCTGTGTTAATTGGTGTTATTGACTAGATGCTATCCCTGATTTCGGGGGTGTTTACCCTCTTCCCCTGAAAAGGGCCAGGCCAAGATTCCGCCACCTCGTCCACCCATTCCAGCATCCCACCAGCACACACAAGGCCTCCAGGGTTAGTTGGAATCCTTTAGATATTGATTCCCAAGAACGTCCCTGATCAAAGACAAGTTGCAACTGTAAACCCAACAGACCTGCAAAATATGGAAGGGGAATTTCATCCATGTTTACCCCAGCTGCAGTAGATTTTCTCTCACTCTAAGTATCTGTTTCAATTGTACATGGATGAAGTGGTAAGAGTTCATGCCAAGCTCGTTATTATAATCTTAATAACCCAGGGCTGAAGAAACGGGTGGATTTCACCAGAAAGAAGAGGTTTCAGGCATCTTCCCATAACTTCACTACAAATCTCTTGCTTTTCTTGAAATTAAGAACTCACTTAAGGTATTAATGGGAGTTTCTGTTCGAGACTGGAAACGCAGTTGTGACTGATCCCAGTTCCTATTAACCGTCTGGGCTAGCTTCACTTGGAATGCAGAGTAAGTTCAGATCCTGTTCTCTCTCTCTCTCTCTTTCTGTCTGTGAGTTTAAAGTCTGTGGCAGCTGCAGAAAAGCCCCACATGCAGCTCGTGTTTTGGATTGCAAAATAGGATTATTGCGCTAAAGTGTGATTAGGATGGTTAAACGCAATTAATTGGAACAGACCTGAGCCGCAAGGGACTATGACTGCCTCTGGCCACCGTCCAATTTGTGAAGTGGAGCGAGGGGTAACAGTCCGAGAGCTTTTCACATCTTGCTATGCTCCAGATTTTTTTTTCGCTTTGCAGCCTCTCATAGCCAGCTTGTCTCAGCGCAGATTAAATGCAGCTGAGAATGTTGGTCCAAGCCTGCTGTGTGCGATCCCTGGGGAATAGGCAGGAACCGTGAGCCCAGACTGAGCTTATGCAAGTGCTGGGTGAAAACTGCCATATACCCAGGGCAAGTATCCAGGTGGAACAACGAGAAAGTGGGAGTTGTTTTACAAAAAAAACCTATGAAACTCCTGAACTTTAATCAGGATTGCTACCAGGCTGACAACTGTGATTTACTTGTATATCAGTAGCTGGGGAGCTAGTACTTTGAGGGGGTGGGATTGTGTTATTGCTGCATTTCCTTTTTCTTTTTCTCATTAGTTTATCACGACAAACAGTTTAAGACTTAACACCTCTTATTAAGCATAGGTACACTGTGAAAACACAGTTGTGAGAGTGTATGAAGGCAGCAGTAATTGTGGAGATTTCACTGTTTGCTGTACCCACAGTATGCATTTGCTGGTTTGGTCAGTGCTAACTTTATTTCTAGGTCAGTGTTAATATGCGCCAATTCCACACCATTGACTTCATTGCATAATCTAGGTGTGTAGGATGCTGTGGGAGTCCCACACTGTTGCGGGAGCTTCTGGGACTACGTTGTGCTGTGGGAGGTGCAGTACTGAGGGAGCGCCATGCTGTGGGAGGGGCGGTGTGAGGGAGCAGTGCAATGTGAGAGAGGCAGTGTTGAGGGAACACCACGCTGTGGGAGGGGTGGTGTGAGGGTTTATTGTAGGATCAATGTAAATGGATGGTTGGTGCTCAGTGCAGATTGGAAGGGCCAGTTTCCATGCTGCAGCTCTGTATGACTCAGATCTGAAGTAGTGATCCCTGCACCCTCATTTGTTAAGTATACGGGGAAGTTTCCCTGACTATGAAACTCGGTCACCATTAGAGATGAAGGAACGGCGATACAAGTCAGGCTGGTGTGGGGCTGGGAGGGGAACCTGCAGGTGGTGGTGCTCCCCTTCACCTGCTACCCTCGTTCTTCTGGGGGAGGGGGGATGGTGGAGGTCACGCGTTTGGGAGGTGCTGTCGGAGTGGATGAGTAATTGCAGTGCGTTTTGTAGACGGTGCACACTGCAGCCACAGTGTGCTGATGGTGGAGGGAGGGGTGTTCAGGGTGATGGGTGGTAATTAGTATTTGGTTTATTGTTGTCACATGTACCAAGATGCAGTGAAAGACTTTGTTTTGCATCCCATCCAGACAGATCATTTCATACATCTGTACATTGAGGTAGTACAAACAGAAAAGCAATATCAGAGTGTAGAATATAGTGTCGCAGTTACAGAGAAAGTGCAGTGCAAGTAGACAATAAGGTGCAAGGGCCACGATGAGGTAGGTTGAGAGATCAAGAGTTCCATCTTTAACATACAAGAGGTCCATTCAATAGTCTTATAACAGCAGGATAGAAGCTGTCCTTGAACCTGGTGGTACGTGCTTTCAGGCTTTTGTACCTTTTGCCTATTGGGAGGGGGGAGAAGAGACAATGTCCGGGGTGGGTGGGGTCTTTGATTATTTTGGGTGCTTTCCCAAGGCAGCAAGAAGTGTATACAATGTAAATCAAGGGGAGGCTGGTTTGGTATTGGTATTGGTTTATTATTGTCACTTGTACCGAGGTCCAGTGAAAAACTTGTCTTACAAACCGATCTTACAGGTCAATTCATCACACAGTGCAGTTACATCAAGTTAGTACAGAGTGCATTGATGCAGTACAGGTAAAAAAAAGTACAGAGTAAAGTGTCACAGCTACAGAGAAAGTGCAGTGCAATAAGGTGCAAGGTCACAACAAGGTAGATCGTGAGGTCATGAGGTCATAAGTCATAGTTCATCTCATTGTATAAGGGAACTGTTCAATAGTCTTTTCACAGTGGGGTAGAGGCTGTCTTTAAGTCTGGTGGGACATGCCCTCAGGCTCCTGTATCTTCTACCCGATTGAAGAGGAGAGAAGAGAGAATGACCCGAGTGGGTGGGGTCTTTGATTATGCTGGCTGCTTCACCAAGACAACGAGAGGTAAAGACAGAGTCCAAGGAGGGGAGGCTGGTGTCCGTGATGCACTGGGCTGTGTCCACATCCCTCTGTAGCTTCTTGTGATCTTGGGCAGAGCAGTTGCCATACCAAGCCATGATACATCCAGATAGGATGCTTTCTATGGTGCATCGGTAAAAGTTGGTGAGAGTCAAAGGGGACAAACCAAATTTCTTTAGCCACCTGAGGAAGTAGAGGCGCTGGTGAGCTTTCTTGGCCGTGGCATCCACGTGGTTTGTCCAGGACAGGTTGTTGGTGATGTTCACTCCCAGGAACTTAAAGCTGTCAACCCTCTCGACCTCAGCACCATTGATGTAGACAGGTGCATGTACACCGCCCCCTTTCCTGAAGTCAATGACCAGCTCTTTAGTTTTGTTGACATTGAGGGAAAGGTTGTTGTCATGACACCATTCCACTAAGCTCTCTATCTCCTTCCTGTACTCCGACTCACTGCTGTTTGAGATACGGCCTACAACGGTGGTATCATCTGCAAACTTGTAGATGGAATTAGAGCAGAATCTGGCCACACAGTTGTGAGTGTATAGGGAGTAGAGTAGAGGGCTGAGGACGCAGCCTTGTGGGGCACCAGTGTTGAGAATAATCGTGCCGGAGGTTTTGCTGCCAATCCTCACTGATTGCAGTCTGTTTGTTGCGTGTGGGACTGGGCTGCGTCCACAACTCTCTGCAATTCCTTGAGGTCTTGGGCAGTTGCCGTATCAAACTGTGATGTATCCGGACAGGATGATGTTAATCGAGTGGGCTGCTGTGGCAGGCACGGTAGTGTAGCGGTTAGCGTAACGCTATTACAGCACCAGCGACCCGGGTTCAATTCCGGCCGCTGTCTATAAGGAGTTTGTACGTTCTCCCCGTGTCTGCGTGGGTTTCCTCCAGGTGCTCCGGTTTCCTCCCACATTCCAAAGACGTACGGGTTAGGAAGTTGTGGGCGTGCTATGTTGGCGCCGGAAGCGTGGCGACACTTGCGGGCTGCCCCCAGAGCACTCTACGCAAAAGATGCATTTCACTGTGTGTTTCGATGCACATGTGACTAATAAATGGTGTTGGTACTGCATTCGTACGTGGAGGTGGAGAGTATTCCATCGTGCTCCCAGTCCCCGCCTTGTAGATGACATTGGGAGTCAGGAGGTGAGCCACTCATTAAAGAGCAGCTGATCTCACAAACCTTGTAGCCACAGTATTGACAGGTCAAGTTGACCTGTCGCCGTATGGCACTTTTCCCATCTTCAGGATGTCCCACACATTGAGGGGCACATGAAGTGTACTCACTGCAACGTGGGAGCACATGGCAGCCAATGTCTGCACTGCATTCTTCCTCAGTGTGATAACCAACATATCGTCTCCACTGTGGCACCTCCCAGGGCACTAAAGGAGGACGGTAGCCAGCTGAGCCCAATCTGCCGCTGCAGCTGAGATCGACTAACTCGGAACAGACCAGGAAACAATCCGTGGGCCTCCAGCTTCACTGGAGAAGGCTAGAATTTTCCTCTAAGTAGCAGGGTGAGGTTTAACCACCATTGTTATCTGTCCAACAGCTAAAGGCTGATTTGTATAACAGTTTAATATACTCCAGTCTACTGTGTGTCTGCTCTGAGAATTACACGATGCTTGCTTGTGTTACTGTATGTAACCTTAAACTAACTCCTGCTGGGCAGAAGACCTGTGGGGAGACTGTGGAGACATCTACCTTGAAACACATATACATCGCTACAGACACCCACTCACACTCGTCCACTTCCATTGGCACATGTACACGCATCTGCACAAGAACATTGCTAGTATAGTTCCGAGTAGGCCATTCAGCCCCTCCTGATTGCCTGCCATTCTATCAGATCATGGCCAATCCCACCCATTCCTCAGATTCCCCTGCATCCAATGGTCAACCAATCTTGGATATACAGTCGGTGGCTGGATATACACACCTGGGTATTGGAATTGGTTTATTATTGTCATCTGTACCGAGATGCAGTGAAAAGCATTTGTTTACGTGCCATCCAGACAGATCATTCTGTACATAAGTGCAGCGAGGTAGTAGGAAGGAAAGCAGAACGCAGAAAATAGTGTTGCATTTACATGGAGAGTGCAGTGCAGGTAGACAATAAGGTGCAAGGGACATGACGAGGTAGATTGGGAGATCAAGGGTTCATCTTTTCGCGTATGAGAGGTCCATTCAATAGTCTTATAACAGCGGGATAGAAGCTGTCCTTGAGCCTGGTGGTACGTGCTTTCAGGCTTTTGTATCTTCTGCCTGAAGGAGGGGGGAGAAGAGAGAATGTCCGGGGTGGGTGGGGTCTTAGATTATGCCGGCTGCTTTCCCGAGGCAGTGAGAAGTGTGGACAGAGTCCATGGAGGGGAGGCTGGTTTCTGTGATGCGCTGGGCTGTTTCTACAACTCTCTGCAGTTTCTTGTGGTCCTGGGTAGAGCAGTTGCCATACCAGCCATGATGCATCCGGATAGGATGCTTTCTGTGATAGAGAATTCCAAAGCTTCACCGCTCTCAGAGTAAAGACATTTTCCCCCTTGAATCCAAAACACCCGCCCCTTTATCCTGGGACCATGCATGGACGTGCTCACAAACAGCCAAAGGTGGTTAACGTGTTGATTCAAAGATACTTGCCCCAAGAGGAAAGTATGTTTGTCCTTGTTGGAAATCCTCCTCAAATCCAACAAAACAATATGAGCTGCTGGTGAGATTCCACCTGCTGTTGGATTGGAAGACCCTTTCACCTCCGGGAAGGATCCAAGAAATCTGAGCAGGAGTAGGCCACTTGGCCCCTCGAGCCTCGCCCACCATTCATCCAGATGAATGGACCCTGGGGAGTGTTGCAGAACAGAGGCACCTTGAAGTACCAGTACATGGTTCACTGAAAGTGGAGTCACAGGGTGGTGAAGAAGGCTTTTTTTTTAATAATAAACGTTTATTCACTAAAAGCACTACAAAAGACAACCAGTGTCAATACACGACATCTAATACAGAAAAGAAGAAACTACACAACGACATACTATGGTAGAGAATGCAAACTAATACTACCGAAACACACACGCGACTCTACACCCATCAACCCGACACTTCAAATAAGAATCGCATCCGTACCGTCCACGACACACGCGATCCCTGAGGGGCCCACCGAGCGCGGAACTCGGCTAGGGTGCCCACGGAAACCTCGTGCTCCCTCTCTAAACACACCCGCGCGCGCACATAAGCGCGGAAGACGGGCAGGCAGGCCGACCTGCCGGGACCCTCGGCCGCCCGCCGACGCGTCCCGTGGATGGCCAGCTTGGCCAGGCCCAGCAGGATACCCACCAGGAGATACGCCGCGCGCCCCTCCCTGCGCCGCACCGGGTGCCCGTAGACCAACAGCGCCGGGCTGAAGTGCAACCAGAACTTCAGCAGCAGCCCCCGCAGATACTCAAAGAGGGGCTGCAACCTCTCGCACTCCGCGTACGCGTGGTACACCGTCTCCTCCCGGCCACAGAAGTGACAGGCGGCCGGGGTGTCGGTGAACCGGCTCAAGAATCGGTTGCACGGCACGGCCCGGTGCAACACCCTCCACCCCAGGTCCCTGATGTACAGCGAGAGGACTCCCGCGTAGAGAGACCCCCACCGGGGACCGCCCTCGCTGCCCGCCGGCAAGACGGACTGCAACGGCGTGTCCGGCCGGCAGACCAGGGCGAGGAAGTGAAAGGTGTGCAGGAGCAGCCCGTACAAGAACCGCCTCGGCGCCTCGCGGAACGGCACCGTCGGCGTGTCCGCCAGGCGGCTCAGGTTGTGCCGCGCCGCCTCCCGCGAGAGACGCCGGGCCCTGGGCCCGACCAGCAACTCCGGCGGGGCCAGCGCCGGCGCGGCCGGGACCCCCCCGGCGCCCGCCGCGACCGGAGGGGGAGCGGCCGCGCGCTCGCCACGTGACACCGCGCCCCACACCCGCATCAGATCCCGGTAGAACCCGGGCAGTTCCCGCGGGGCGGCTCGGCCGCCGCCCGCCGCCGGGAGACGCACCCCCTCCCGGAGGCAGCGTCCCCGGCGGAGGAAGTAGGTGGCCAGCGTGTGCCACCGCGGGGGATTCTCCGCGTACAGGTACCTCTGCAGTGCCCGGAGGTGGAGGGCCGCCAGCGGGATGTGCACACACACCAGCGACTGACCCCCCTCCGCCGACGGCAGACTCAGGACCGCCTCGGAGACCCAGTGAAGAAGGCTTTTGGCACGCTGGCCTTCATAAATCAGGGCACTGAGTATAAAAGTTGGGAGGCCATGTTGCAGTTGTACAGGACGCTGGTGAGTCCTGGTGACCCTTCTGCAGAAAAAATGTTATTAAACTGCGGAAAAGATTTACAAGGATGTTGCCAGGACCTGAGGGACTGAGTGATAAGGAGAGGTTGGACAGGCTAGGACTTTAGTCCTTAGAACGTAGCAGACTGAGAGGTGATCTCAGTATCAACGTATCAATGTATCTGTACTGTGTAATGACTTGATCTGTACGATCGGTTTGCAAGACAAGCTTTTCACTGTACCTCGGCACAAGTGACAATAATAAACCAATACCAATACCGATCTTATAGAGGTGTACAAAATCATGAGGGGCATAGATAGGGTGAATGCACTTTGTTTTTTTCCCAGCGTTGGGAAATCAAGAACTAGAGGGCATAGGTTTATAGTGAGAGGGGAAAAGTTTAATAGGAACTTGAGGGGCAACTTTTTTAAATAAGGGTGGTATCTGTGTGGAATGAGCTGCCAGAGGAAGTGGTTGAGGCAGGTACAATAACAACATTTAAAAGACAGTTGGACAGGTACATGGATTGGAAAGGTTTAGAAGGTTGTGGGCCAAACACTGGCAATTGTGACTAGCTTGGATGGGGCATCTTGGTCAGCATGGACCAGTTGGGCCGAAGGGCCTGTTTCGGTGTAGTGTGTCTCTATGTACTCTGTGAACTCTAAGATCATGGCTGATCTTTTATCTCTGCCCTTTTCACATGCACGGTAGCGTAACGGTTAGCGCAACGCTATTACAGCGCCAGCGATCGGTGTTCGATTCCCGTCACTGTCTGTAAGGAGTTTGTACATTCTCCCGTGTCTGCGTGGGTTTCCTCCGGGTGCTCCGGTTTCCTCCCACATTCCAAAGACATACAGGTAGGTTAATTTGGGTTTAAAATGGGCAGTGCGGACTCGTTGGGCCGGAAGGGCCTGTTACCACACTGTAAATAAAATTTTAAAAAAATTTTAAAAATTTATAAATCTATCAATCTCAGTTCAGAATGATATGAATGGCTGGTTTCTCAACACACTAACTAAAGCTGGGATTTTGGAGATCAGAAACTACACTGGCATTTGTAGACTGCTCATCAACAGTGACACCTTCCATTAGAAGTGATGACAAGGTAAAGTTCCTTCATGGGAGCATGATCAGGCAATATTTCATACTAGGAGCCTTCTAAAAGCAAGATCCTGGACCAAAGAGCAGGGATATGGGTCAGGAAGCTTCATTCTGACTATGTGGGCGAGTGTGAGGTGTTATTACTAGTTACAGTGGCTGACCTGATGGACTCTGATTTCAGAATCAGAATCAGGTTTATTATCACTGACATATGGCATGAAATGTGTTGTTTTGCAGCAGCAGTACAGCGCAAGACTTAAAATTACTGTAAATTACAGAATAAATGGTGCAAAATAACGAAGTAGGTTCATGGACCTTTGAGAAATCTTGTCTTGTTTTTGTACAGTCTTTTCTTCTCTCTCCCCCTTGTAAAAATTTATGTTCTATGTATTGTCTGTACCTATGCAAGCCAGTTTTTCATTGTACCTGTACCTCATGACAATAAACTCAACTTGACTTGAACTTCTGCCATTATTAACCTGTCAGAAGATGCATTGTGGCTCAAGGGTGCTAGAACATAGAGCATAGAACATTACAGCACAGTACAGGCCCTTTGGCCCACGATGTTGTGCCGACATTTTATCCTGCTCTAAGATCTATCTAACCCTTCCCTCCCACATAGCCCTCCATTTCTCTATTGTCCATGTGCCTATCTAAGAGTCTCTTAAATGTCCCTAATGTATCTGCCCCCACAACCTCTGCCGGCAGTGCGCTCCACGCACCCACCACTCTCTGTGTAAAAAACTTACCTCTGACATCCCCCTTATACCTTCCTCCAATCACCTTAAAATTATATCCCCTTGTGTTAGCCATTGTCGCCCTGGGAAAAAGTCTCTGACTGTCCACTCGATCTATGCCTCTTATCATTTTGTACACCTCTATCAAGTCACCTCTCATCCTCCTCCTCTACAAAGAGAAAAGCCCTAGCTCACTCAAGCTATCCTCATAAGACAAGTGCTATGATCTTCTCATGAGATAAAAGCACAGTGTCAACATCACTGATCCATGGGTCATAGATTCTGGGGCAAACACTCCACAGTTACTGCCAACACTCTCCCCTGAACCATTGGACACTGGCTTGCTCCCTGCCAGTCTGACATTACATTGAACATAGAACACCAGAGGAACAGGCCCTTCAGCCCACCATGTCTGCGCCGAACATGATGCCAATTAAAACTGCACCTCTGTGGTCTATGCTCCTCCGTTCTCTGCCTGTCATGTGCCTGTCTAAGTGCTGCCTGCAATTATCCATCAACAGTTAGCAAAGAAGGAAATGTGTGCATAAGCTCCATAGAGTCACACAGCATGGAAACAGGCCCTTTGGCCCACCGAGTCCATACCAGACCTCAACCACCCATTTCTACATTAATCCCATTTTATTCTCCCCACTTTCCCATCAACTCTCCCTGGATTCAACCCCTCACCCACACACTCGGGGCAATTTTCAGCAGCCAATTAACCCACCGACCTGCATGTCTTTAGGATGTGGGAGGAAACCGGAGCACCCGGAGGAAACCGGAGCTCCCGGGGGAAACCGGAGCACCCGGGGGAAACCCACGCAGACACAGGGAGAACGTGCAAACTCCACACAAACAGCACCGGAGGTCAGGATTGAACCTGGGTCTCTGGAGCTGTGAGGGCAGCAGATGTACCAGCTGTGCTACTGTGCCCCTCCCCCTCCTCCACTGGTATGCCTGCCATGGTCGAAAAGCTGGGAACCTGTGGAAATGGTGAGGCTTGGCTCGTGGTAAATGGCTCCTGGTGAGATTTACCAGGATGTTGCCTGGATTGAAAAGCATGTCTTATGAGGATAGGTTGAGTGAGCTTGGGCTTTTCTCTTTGGAGAGAAGGAGGACGAGAGGGGACTTATTAGAGGTGCACAAGATGATAAGAGGCATAGATCGAGTGGACAGTCAGAGACTTTTTCCCAGGGCGACAATGGCTAACACGAGGGGACATAATTTTAAGGAAGGTATAAGGGGGATGTCAGAGGTAAGTTTTTTACACAGAGAGTGGTGGGTGTGTGGAACGCACTGCCTGCAGAGGTTGTGGAGACAGATACGTTAGGGACATTTAAGAGACTCTTAGATAGACACATGAGTGATAGAAAAATAGGGGGTTATGTGGGAGGGAAGGGTTAACTAGATCTTAGAGCAGGATAAGATGTCGGCACAACATCATGGGCAGAACGGCCTGTACTGTGCTTTAGTGTTCTATGTTCTATGAATGTGTGAGGGTATGGTGGAGTTGTATAGGATTCAGGATTAACAGATTGTTCAGTGAGTAGTGTGAAGCAGCAGTTGTAATGTTGTTGGGAGATGTTTACTGTCCTGGTGAGGTCATTGAACTTCCCCCACACTCTATCCATAATCTTGAGGCTTCAGTCCTTGCATTCCCAACCTTCCATTGCCATTTTATTGTTGGGCCGAGGGGCTGAGGATCCTTTCTCCTGTTCCCCATCTGGTTCAGAGCTGTGGGTAGGATTGGAAGGGAGACGCCTGGCCCAGTTTCTCCTTGGAATGACATTGGAACGCAGCCATGAGTACCTCTCCTCCGAGAGTTACAGGCATGGCTTCAGTCAGCACGAGCCAGCCATGAGTGGTGCTAACTGTGCATGAAGTGATTCCCAGTGGATATGTGGCAGTTCACGCTGACTGGATGGTGGGACCACGATAATGAGGCGGGAACATGAATTTTACGACTGACCTATATTGGGACAATGTGGTGTTGGCTAACCATGCAGTGATCAGAAGGAACCTTTCCCAATTTCAGGCTCCAATTTCTCCCCCTGAATATTTACAGGAAGGTTAACTAATTCTCCCAGGTGAAGTCTAAACCTCAGCTGTGTTTTCCTCGTCCGAGTTTATTATCAACGCAGCAGGAGACTGTGCTTGCAAAGGGACAGGCGTCAAGGTTTGAATTTACCTCCGGCCACAGCTCCCCTGCTGTTGCTCTTAATCCTGGCTTGGGTTCACAAGATTTGGAGATTAATTAAGATTAAGAGGCAGCGGGGCGGAACAGCAAGCCCAATGTGGGACACAAACATTGCCTCAGCAAACACCCCCACCTCGCCAACCCTCTGCCCTCCCACCTCTCTGCAGCTCTTCCCTAAGAAGAGGACACAAGCGAGGAGGACGAGAAGGTAGTTTTATCCTACCTGGTGGGAGGCTGATGATTAAGCATGAATAACAAATTGGTATTCTGCAGATGAGGGGAGAGAGGGAGCCACTTGTAATAAGCCCGAGGCTGGGCCAAAGAATGGGTCACTTCTCAACTTATCACACAGTCCGTGCACTTGAACCGAAGGCCTCGTCTTAATTAAAAGACTTCGATGCAAATGCAAACCAGCTGTGAGTAATTAGACAATTAAATTGCTATTGAGAACGAATCATTTCTGTGACCATTGCAATAAATCTTTCGCTGTCTGGGTTCATACTTTAACATGAACTTTTTTTCTGAGAAATGTTTAACGCAAAAGCATTATTGACTTAAAGAAACAGTATCTCTTTGTGTGGAGGTCCAGGGCCCGTTGTAAAGCAGGGAAGTGTATCTACTGAATCTCCCGTTCTACATACCAGGGTCGGCTCACAGTCGGTCAGCAGGGGGCTGGAGGAGGGGTGGGTGTGGAGTGCAGCCACGGTTTAACCCTTCAAACACCCAAGGCCTGCTGGTCCTGGTATCTCCTTCCACCCTCAACTTCTGTCGGGGCCAGTCTTTGTTGTGTCACAGTTGCAGGGACGTTTGAAGAGACAAAGGTGGGGATTCGGAAAGTGACCGACACCCAGTCCGGCCCTTGTTCATGTCTTAGAGTCCATAGATTCAGATTCATTTATTGTCGTGTGCTCAAGGTTACGGATGCAGTGTTTGCGAAAAAGTTCAATGACCTCACCAGGTCAGTAAACATCACAGAGTAAACAGTATACATGGGATTAATAAATACAGCGATAAGTGCAAAACAAGGGAATGGTGCAAAGTATGGAGGTGCAACCTTAAGTAGTGCAAAAAGGCTTGCATGGGGCTCTGGATAAGTTTGTCCCACTGAGGCAGGGGAAGGATGGTAGAGTGAAGGAACCGTGGTTGACACGAGATGTGGAATATCTTGTCAAGAGGAAGAAAGAAGCTTACCTAAGGTTTAGAAAGCATGGATCAGACAGGGCTCTGGAAAGTTACAAGGTAGCCAGAGGGAGCTTAAGAATGGACTTAGTAGAGCTAGAAGGGGGCATGAGAAGTCCTTGGCGAGTGGGATCAAGGAAAACCCCAAGGTGTTCTACACATATGTGAAGAATAAGAGAATGACTAGAGTGAGGGTAGGATCAATCAGGGATAAAAGAGGAAACATGTGCCTGGAGTCGGAAGAGGTAGGGGAGGTCCTTAATGAATACTTTGCTTCAGTGTTCACCAGAGAGAGAGACCTTGATGTTTGTGAAGGTGGCGTACGACAGGCTGATATGCTGGGGCATGTCGATGTGAGGAAAGACGATGTGCTGGAACTACTGAAAAACATTAGGATAGATAAGTCTCCGGGGCCGAACGGCATATATCCAAGGTTATTACGGGAAGCAAGGGAAGAGATTGCTGTGCCTTTGGTGATGATCTTTGCGTCCTTACTGGCCACAGGAGTAGTGCCGGATGATTGGAGGGTGGCAAATGTTGTTCCTTTTTTTAAGAAAGGGAGTAGGGATAACCCTGGGAATTACAGACCAGTGAGTCTTACTTCAGTAGTGGGCAAATTACTGGTGAAGATTCTTAGAGACAGGATTTATGGGCATTTAGAGAAGCATAGGCTAACTAGGGACAGTCAGCATGGCTTTGTGAGGGGCAGGTCCTGCCTCACGAGCCTGATTGAATTCATTGAGGATGTGACAAAGCACATTTATGAGGGTAGAGCAGTGGATGTGGTGTACATGGATTTTAGGAAGGCATTTGATAAGGTTCCTCATGGAAGGCTTATTCAGAAAGTCAGGAGGCATGGGATCCAGGGAACCTTGGCTGTGTGGATTCAGAATTGGCTCGCCCATAGAAGACAGAGGGTGGTGGTAGATGGAGCGTATTCTGCCTGGAGGTCGGTGACCAGTGGTGTTCCGCAGGGATCTGTTCTGGGACCTCTGCTCTTTGTGATTTTTATAAATGACTTGGATGAGGGAGTGGAAGGGTGGGTTAGTAAGTTTGCTGATGATACAAAGGTTGGTGGTGTTGTGGATAGTGTAGAAGGTTGCTGTAGATTACAACAGGATATTGATAGGATGCAGACCTGAGCTGAGAAGTGGCAGATGGAGTTCAACCTGGATAAGTATGAAGTGATACACTTCGGGAGATCGAATTCAAAGGCAGAATACAAGATTTATGACAGGACTCTTGGCAGTGTGGAAGAATAGAGGGGTCTTGGGGTCCACATCCATGGATCCCTCAAGGTTGCCACGTAGGTCGTTAGGGTTGTTAAGAAGGCGTATGGAGTGTTGGCCTTCATTAGTTGGGGGATTGAGTTCAAGAGCCATGAGGTGATGTTGCAGCTCTATAGAACTCTGGTCAGACCACACTTGTTCAGTTCTGGTCGCCTCATTATAGGAAGGATGTGGAAGCTCTAGAGACGGTGCAGAGGAGATTTACCAGAATGTTGCCTGGATTGGAGAGCATGTCTTATGAGGATAGGTTGAGTGAGCTAGGGCTTTTTTCTTTGGAGAGGAGAATGAGAGGTGACTTGATAGAGGTGTACAAGGTGATAAAAGGCACAGATCGAGTGGACAGTCAGAGACTTTTTCCCAGGGCGACAATGGCTAACACGAGGGGACATAATTTTAAGGTGACTGGAGGAAGGTATAAGGGAGATGTCAGGGGTATTTTTTTTACACAGAGAGTGGTGGGTGTGTGGAACACACTGCCAGCAGAGGTTGTAGGGGCAGATACATTAGGGACATTTAAGAGACTCTTAGATAGACATATGAATGAGAGAGAAATGGGGGGCTATGTGGGAGGGAAGGGTTAGACAGATCTTAGAGCAGGATAAAATGTCGGCCCAACATTGTGGGCCGTAGGGCCTGTACTGTGCTGTAATGTTCTATGTTCTAAATGCTAAAGTGACAATAACGGAAGAGGTAAAGAGTCTGACAACGTGGCAGCACCACTGGGAAGGGGATGGGAACGATGAGATTGGTTCAGGAGTCTGACAGCAGTGGGGAAGAAGCTATTGTTGAGCCTGGATGTCCGGGCTCTACACAGCAAGCACCCACCTTTTCACCAGTCCTAACCTAACCCATTTTACTCTCCACAGATTCCCATCAACTTCCCCCGGATTCTCCCACTCACCTACGCACTACAAGCAATTTATAGCAGCCAGTTAACCTACTAAGTTGCCTGTCTTTGGGATGTGGGGGTGGGGGAACCAGAGCACCCGGGGGGAAATCCACGCGGTCACAGGGTGAACGTGCACACTCCACACAGACAGCACCGGAGGTCAGGATCGAACCCGTGTCTCTGGTGCTGTGAGGCAGCTACTTTACTACCTGTATCACTGCGCCATTGTCTTGATGTTGCCCCATTACTTATTTGACAGTTGCTGTCAGGAAACTAGTTTGTACAGAATCAGAATCAGGTTTATTATCACTGACATATGTCGTGAGATTTGTTGTTTTGCAAGACATAAAATTACTATAAGTTACAAAAATAAATAAATAGTGCAAAAGAGGAATAACGAGGTCGAGTTCATGGGCCGTTCAGAAATCTGATGGTGGAGGGGAAGAAGCTGTTCCTGAATCGTTGAGTGTGGGTCTTCAGGCTCCTGTACCTCCTCCCCGATGGTAGTAACAAGAAGGGGTAACGTCCCAGAAGGTCCTTCGTAATGGATGCTGCTTCCTTGAGGCGCCGCCTCTTGAAGATGTCCTCAATGGTGGGGAGGGTTGTGCCCGTGATGGAGCTGGCTGAGTCTACAACCCTCTGCAGCCTCTTGTGATCCTGTGCATTGGAGCCTTCATACCAGGCGGTGATGCAACCAGTCAGGATGCTCTCCACCGTAGACTGTTTATTTCCCTCCACAGGTGCTGCCTGATCTGCTGAGTTCCTCCAGCATTTTGTGTGTGTTGCTCCAGACTCCAGCTTCTGCAGAATCTCTTGAGTCTCTAAAGTGACAATAATGGAATTAAGAGTCCGAGAAGGTGGCAGCACCACCGGGAGGGGATGTGACAGAGGTGACTGGTTCAGGAGTCTGACAGCAGTGGGGAAGAAGCTGTTCTTGAGTCTGGATGTCCGGACTTTCAAGCCCCAGGAGGTAGAGGAGTTCAAGCCCTCCCTGCCGGAGGCTGCGAGTGTTTGGGTGGCTCAGGGCGAGGTTTCCCTGAAGACCAACGTTGAACCACGAACACAGCAAGGAATTAAGAAACTGGTTCGGGAAATTCCTTGGATTGCCCAGTTTGGCTGCCTCACCTCTTCCCATGGCTCTTTTTCTTTATTTCAAAAATACACTTAATTCCTAACAAAATATATTGACAAAATAAACACGGGCAATTTTGTTTTACATTCTTTGTGTCATTTGGTCAATACATTCACTAGTGTAAACACTGCTTTTTAAACTACAGCTCCATTGCCACATATGTGGCCCCGTAGGCTGACACACCCTTCAGTTGTTCGAGGGGCTTCCCCACCTGACTCAGCCCCTCCATGTGTGATAACGGAAGGAGCCCAGACTGTGGTCCTTCCCCACAGAGCCTTTGCATTGGCTGCACCGAGCTTCAGTGTGTCCCTCAGCACAGACTCCTGCAGCCGGGACTGTGCTAGTTGGCAGCATTCCCTAGGATGTCTCACTGCGCTGGGAGACCAACAAGTTTCAGGCAGAGCAAAGAGCATCTTTCACCGAGTTGATGATCTTCCAGCAGCACTTGATATCTGTCTCGGTGTGTGGCCCCGGGAACAGCCCGTAGATCAGAGAGTCCTCTGTCACGCAGCTGCTGGGGATGAACTGGGACACGGACCCTCGCATCTGTCTCCACATCCTCTTAGCAAATCCACAGTCTGCAAAGAGCTGGGTGACCATCTCCTCCCCACCGCAGCCGTCGCGAGGACAGTGTGCATTGGGGATGATATTTTGACTGCACAGGAAGGATCTGACAGGGAGGATCCCTCTCACCACCAGCCAAGCAAGGCAGCACAGAAATTAGGCTTCCAACTGACTGGAGAATCCCCTGACGAACTTCCATACAAATCCGCTTACACGATTTTGGAAGCTGCTCCATAAGCTGAGGGCAGACTTTCAACTCTGCTTCGAATCGTCAACTTGTCCGCTGGTGGTCTCAACAGAAAGGAGGGACATCTGAAACTGCAGCTCTGCCCACTTGTGCAATGGGAACGTCAGCATAGATATTGCGCTGCTTGAAATCCCAGCTTCCTAACATATTGGCAAATTGGTTAATTACAGGCATGGTAGTGTAGCGTTTAGCATAACGCTATTACAGCACCAGTGACTTGGGTTCAATTCCGGCCACTGTCTGTAAGGAGTTTGTCCGTTCTCCGCGTGTCTGCGTGGGTTTCCTCCGGGTGCTCCGGTTTCCTCCCATATTCCAAAGACGTAAGGGTTAGGAAGTTGTGGGCGTGCTATGTTGGCACCGGAAGCGTGGCGACACTTGCGGGCTGCCCCCAGAACACTCTACGCAAAAGATGCATTTCACTGTGTGTTTTGATGTACGTGTGACTGATCAAGATATCTTATATCTTATTTACCGAGATACAGTGAAAAACTTTGTTTTGCATGCCATCCATACAGATCATTTCATCACATCGGTGCATTGAGGTGCAAGGGAAAACAATAACAGAATGCAGAATAAAGTGTTACAGTTACAGAGAAAGTGCAGTGCAGGCAGACAATAAGGTGCAAGGTCATAACGAGGTAGATTGTGAGGTCAAGAGTCCATCTTATTGTACTAGGGAGCTGTTCAACAGTCTTATAACAGTGGGATAGAAGCTGTCCTTGAGCCTGGTGGTACGTGCTTTCAGGCTTTTGTATCTTCTTCCTGATGGGAGGGGGGAGAAGAGAGAATGTCCGGGGTGGGTGGGGTCTTTGATTATGTTGGCTGCTTTACTGAGGCAGCGAGAAGTGTAGACAGAGTCCATGGAGGGGAGGCTGGTTTCTGTGATGTGCTGAGCTGTGTCCACAACTCTCTGCAGTTTCTTGCGGTCCTGGGCAGAGCAGTTGCCATACCAAGCTGTGATGCTTCCGGATAGGTTGCTTTCTATGGTGCATCTGTAAACATTGGCGAGGGTAAAAGAGGACATGCCGAATTTCTTTATCCTCCTGAGGAACTAGAGGCGCTGGTGGGCTTTCTTGGCCGTGGTGCAGAGACAAGTGCCCTTCCCATCGACCCGCAGTAGTCACTGCAACTACCTTGGGCTGGTGACTTCCATAACACAGGCCATAGTTTACACACTCCTCATATAAGGTTTGGTTCACCTGATGTTAAGGAGTCATAGAGTTATACAGTACAGAAACAGGCCCTTCAGCCCACCTTGTCCATGCTGACCATGATGCCTGTCTATGCTAATCCCATTTGCTCCATGTACCTGTTCAAATGCCATTTAAATGTAATTGTCCCCACCTCTACCACTTCCTCTGGCAGCTCGTTCCACATACCCACCATCCTCTGTGTGGAAAAACTTAACATTCAGATCTGCTTTAAATTTTTCCCCTCTCACCTTAAACCAAGGAGTATTTTTATTAAATGGAGAATTTGCAAGGTGTAGGTGTTCAGTGGGACCTGGGTTGACTGTTCCTCAGCCTGACACTCAAGGCTGGCCTGGTTACTGGCTCCTTCGCTGGAGTATTACAGGACTAATTCAGATACCGAGCCACTTAAGGGGGTCCTAGAGAAGACGGGAATGGGTTCGATCCTGACCTCGGGTGCCGTCTGTGTAGAGTCTGCACGCTCTCCCTGTAACCGTGTGGGTTTCCCTGGGGTGCTCCAGCTTCCTCCCACATCCCAAAGACGTGCGGGTCGGAGGGTTAATTGGCTGCTGTAAATTGCCCCTAGTGTGTGGGTGAGGGGCAGAATCTGGGGGGGAGTTGATGGGGAGAATGACATAGGTTTGGGTAGGATTAGCACAAGTGGGTGCTTGATGGTCAGTGTGGATTAGATGGGCTGAAGGTCCTGTGTCCCTGCTGTATGACTCTACAACTAACTCCATGGACAAATATTTGGTCTAAAAGGTAGTTTTGCAGGAGTGTCCCAATGGAGGACAGAGAGGTAAAGAGATTTGGCCACGGTGTTCCCAACCTTTGGCACCTGAAGTCACTAGTGGAAAAGTGTATCATTCCCAACTTCCAGAGGCGATGGGATGGAACAGAAATACCGATGCTCTGAGGGTGTCACGGGGCTGGCGAGAGACGGATTAAGGCATTGGCTGAAAATGTGGTATGAGTGGGTGAAGGTGTTATGGGATTGGTTGAAAGTGTCATGAGGTTGGGTGAAGGTGTTATGGGATTGGCTGAAAAGGTCATGAGGTTGGGAGAAGATGTTATGGGATTGGCTGAAAAGGTCATGAGGTTGGGTGAAGGTGTTATGGGATTGGCTGAAAAGGTCATGAGGTTGGGTAAAGGTGTTATGGGATTGGTTGAAAATGTCATGAGGTTGGGAGAAGGTGTTATGAGATTGGCTGAAAAATGTCATGGGGTTGGGAGGTGTTATGGGATTGGTTAAAAGTGTGAAAGGAGAGGGGCATCAATATCAAGCAAGGTTACACTGCTGGAGAAGGTTCCAGAGTTAGGAAAGGGCGAGTTCATGGAAGGACTTCCAAACAAGGACGGAAATCTTAAATCTTTTTAGATGTTTAAACCTTGTGTGCAAGCACAGAAGTGATTGTACATAGGGTGGTGTGATTAGGAGCAGAGTTTACAGGGCATAGAAGGTGAGGGACTAATAATAGACCATTTGTCCCACTGAGGCAGGGGAAGGATGGTAGAGTGAAGGAACCATGGACAAGAGGAAGAAAGAAGCTTACTGAGGTTTAGAAAGCATGGATCAGACAGGGCTCTGGAGAGTTACAAGGTAGCCAGGAGGGAGCTTAAGAATGGACTTAGGAGAGCTAGAAGGGGGCGTGAGAAGACCTTGGCGAGTGGGATCAAGGAAAACCCCAAGGCGTTCTACACATATGTGAAGAATAGGAGGATGACGAGAGTGAGGGTAGGACCGATCAGGGATAAAAGAGGAAACGTGCCTGGAGTCGGAAGAGGTAGGGGAGGTCCTTAATGAATAGATTGCTTCAGTGTTCACCAGAGGGAGAGACCTTGACGTTTGTGAGGATGGCGTACGACAGGCTGATACGCTCGGGCATGTTGACATGAGGAAAGAGGACGTGCTGGAACTTCTCAAAAACATAAGGACAGATAAGTCACCAGGGCTGGACGGGATATATCCAAGGTTATTACGGGAAGCGAGGGAAGAGATTGCTGCGCCTTAGACCACATTGGAGCATTGTGTTCGGTTCTGGTCGCCTCATTATAGGAAGGACGTAGGAGCTTTAGAGAGGGTGCGGAGCAGATTTCCCAGGATGCTGCCTGGATTGGAGAGCATGTCGTATGAGGATAGGTTGAGTGAGCTAGGGCTTTTCTCTTTGGAGAGGAGGAGGATGAGAGGTGACTTGATAGAGGTGCACAAGATGATAAGAGGCATAGATCGAGTGGACAGTCAGAGACTTTTTCCCAGGGCGACAATGAGGGGACATAATTTTAAGGTGATTGGAGGAAGGTATAAGGGGGATGTCAGGGGTAAGTTTTTTTACACAGAGAGTGGTGGGTGCGTGGAACACACTGCCTGCAGAGGTTGTGGGGGCAGATACATTAGGGACATTTAACACACTCTTAGGTAGACACATGAATGATAGAAAAATATGGGGCTATGTGGGAGGGAAGGGTTAGATAGATTTCAGAGCAGGATAGAATGTTCTATGTTTATTGGGGCACTCAGTTCCAGAGGGAGCAAAGCTATGGGTTTCAAGCGCAGGTGTTATGGAGATGGATGTGGCCAGTTCTCACAAGA
This sequence comes from Pristis pectinata, assembly GCF_009764475.1. NCBI lineage: Eukaryota > Metazoa > Chordata > Chondrichthyes > Rhinopristiformes > Pristidae > Pristis > Pristis pectinata. The sequence continues at coordinate 145,246,781 of NC_067405.1, forward strand.
CAGTAGAAACCCATCAAATATGACAGCAACATGAAATCATGAGGGGCATAGATAGGGTGCATGTGCACAGTCTGTTTCCCAGGGCTGGGGAATCGAGAACTAGAGAGTACAGGTTTAAGGTGAGAGGGAAAAATTTAATGGGAACCTGAGGGTGGCCAGTATATGGAACGAGCTGCCAGAGGAAGTGGTTGAGCCAGGTACACTAACGACATTTATATGGCACTTGGACAGGTACATGGATAGGAAAGGTTTAGAAGGATATGGGCCAAACACGGGCAAAGGGGACGAGCTTAGATGGGAATCTTGGTCGACATGGACCGGTTGGGCCGAAGGGCCTGCTTCTGTGCTGACTATAACATTACCAGCAGGGAGAAGAGGAGAATTAGTTGTTGTGTTGTCATGATCTGGGATTCACAGCCTGAAAAGGTGGTAGGAACAGATTCAATAAAACATTCAAAAGGGAATTGCATAAGAACTTAAGAAAAAGAAGTAGGATTAGATGAACTAGCCCTTTGAGCCAATCAACAGCATCATATCTAATCCTGTGCCTCAAATCTGTATCCCCTGCTGATCCCTGTATCTCCGTAGAGTCCAATATCCGTCAGACCTGTGTTCCACGGCCCTCTGTGGTACAGAATTCCAAAGATTTACAACACTCTGAAGAAATTTCTCATCCTCTCACTCCAAGACTAGTTCCAGACTCTCCAACTGCAGGAAGCAGCCTCTCTGTCTCCCCATCAATGTCTCTCCAGATCCTGTATGCTTCACCGAGCTTACCTTCCATTCTTCTAAACTCCAGGCTGGTGCACAGTTTTCCCGAGTTCTCCTGGGGGGAGCCACTGGCATGGAAGTAGAGATCCTGAACCTCCTGAGAAGTCCTGGTCACTGACTGACCTCCGACACAGGACCCCTGATGGACTGGGGCCCCTCCTGGGCACTGGTTGGACCTGACATTGTATCGGTGGTCCAGTTCATTGCAGAGAGGAATGGCTGAGAGAGCGAGAGTTCCGGTTATACCACAACTTTGGAATTGGTTGGTGTGACCAGCTGTCAGGGGCAAGGCTTGACATTTATAGTGGGAGTACAATGTTCAAGAGGTGCCTTCAACTTGCTTCTGGTGGGTGCCGGTAGGGACCAGGGTGTAACAAATGCAGGACATGGTTGTCTCCTGCTCACTGAACCAGACTGGGTGTGGTGTCTCATGCCCTGCGTTGTGCACCACTGGTGTAGGCCAGTTCCCCACTCTCCCCTCACACCTGCATTCAACCTACACTGGACTGACTCTACATCCCCTGCGCCATCAGGTCTGACCACCTGAAGGTGCCGGTGATCTGGTTCGGAGGGGCGGAGGCGTGTAACAGGAATTGGATGGTGTGGATTGGGAAGGTCAAACAGAAATTGGGAATGTGAGACCGGCGTTCCCTCTCGATAACTGGGAGGAACCTGGTCGTCAGGTGTGAGGTGTTCTCAGGGCCGCTGGACTTGGTGCAGGTGTGGCCCATCTCCCGCTGCTCTGCCTTGGAAATCACCCAGGACATCTTCTGGTTTGTCTGGGATCCGAGATGGAACGAGTCCCATATCTAAGGAAGGATGTGCTGGTGTTAGAGAGGGTCCAGAGGAGGTTTATGAGAATGATCCCGGGGACGAAAGGGTTAATGTATGAGGAGCATTTGATGGCTCTGGACCTGTACTCGCTGTTCAGAAGGAGGAGGGGGGATCTCATTGAAACCTACCGAACATTGAAAGGCCTGGATAGAGTGGACGTGGAGAGGATGTTTCCAGTAGTGGGAGAGTCCAGGACCAGAGGGCACAGCCTCAGAATAAAGGCACGTCCCTTTAGAACAGAGAGGAGGAGGAATTTCTTCAGCCAGAGGGCGGTGAATATCTGAAATTCATTGCCACAGAGGGCTATGGTCATTGGGTGTATTTAAAGCAGAGGTTGGTAGGTTCTTCATTAGTAAGGGCATCAAAGGTTTCAGGGAGAAATCAGGAGAATGGGGTTGAGAGGGAAAAATAAATCAGCCATGATTGAATGGCGGAGCAGACTCGATGGGCCAAATGGCCTGATTCTGCTTCTATGTCTTATGGAGTCAGGTGGGTCATGATGCTCAAGTCCCTGGACGATGGAGGCAAAGGTGTACCCAACATTGCCCTCATCCTGATGATCATCTTCATGCGTGGCTGCATCAGGCTGTGCGTGGAACCACAGTATGTGGGCACCAAGTGTCACTACGTGCTGAGGTTCAACCTGTCCCTGGTGTTGTGAAGGATGGGACCAAACAATGTCCCAGTCAGCTGGACGGTGCCATACTACCTGTCCTTTGTGGAAATGTTCTTCCAAGCAAATAGCTGAGTTGGAAGACAATAGACCCTTCAGAACAATAATAGAATACAGAATAAAATGTCACAGTTACAGAGAAAGTGCAGTGCAGGCAGACAATAAGGTACAAGGTCATAACGAGGTAGATTGTGAGGTCAAGTGTCCACCTTATCGTACTAGGGGACCGTTCAATAGTCTTATAACAGTGGGATAGAAGCTGTCCTTGAGCCTGGTGGTATGTGCTTTCAGGCTTTTGTATCTTCTGCCCGATGGGAGGGGGGGAGAAGGCAGAATGTCCAGGGTGGGAGGGGTCTTTGATTATGTTGCCTGCTTTACCGAGGCAGTGAGAAGTGTAGACAGAGTCCATGGAGGGGAGGCTGGTTTCCGTGATGTGCTGAGCTAACGCCACCTCAGACTGAACCTTAACTCTCTCTCTCTCTCTCACTCTCACTCTCACTCTCACACTCTCTCTATCTCTTGCACTAGCCTTGTTATATTAATTTTATTGTTTACACATGTTATGTATAATTCATGTTAATTTAAGTTTACATTAACTTGTGTTTGTTCTCCTGTAGCGTACTGTGCTGCTGCTACAAAAAGCCTATTTTCATGGCATTTATGCTGTGGGTATGTCTGGGTACATACCCTGGGTAGGTACCAACAATAAACTTGAACTTAAACTTGAGCGTTTACCCCAGTGCTGAGCTGAAACTTCGATAATTCCTTTCCCACCAAAGATGCTGCTCGACTCGTTGAGTTTCTCCAGCTGTTACGTTGGCTGCACCGAGCTTCAGTGCATCCCTCAGCACGTGTTCCTGCAGCCTGGACTGTGCCAGACCAAGTTTTGGGCAGACCAAAGAGCGTCTTTCACTGGGTTGATGACCTTCCAGCAGTACCTGATGTCTGTCTTGGTGTTTGTCCCTGGGAACAGCCCGTAGATCAGAGAGTCCTCTGTTACGCAGCTGCCGGGAATGAACCGGGACACGGACCCTTGCATCCGTCTCCACACCCTCTTAGCAAATCCCCAGTCTGCAAAGAGGTGGGTGACCGTCTCCTCCCCACCGCAGCCGTCCCAAGGGCTCAATGCACCATGTAATGAATTGACCTGTACGAACAGTATGCAAGACAAGTTTTTCACTGTACCTCGGTACAAGTGACAATAATTTACCAATTTACTCAGGGACCACAGTGAACAAGCTTAGAGGGACTGGATGAACCCATTGGTTGAGATGGAACCCTTTGTTGAGTCTATGTGGGGGAGACAGAAGGGATGGCGGTCAGTGGTTACATCAGGGCCAAGATAAAACCTTGATAAAATTCGTGAAACCTTGCGCAAGATCAGTCAACCATCACAGTCTAGTTGCTTGTACGAGGGCAGGATGGGTTAGAATTTGGACACACAAGAGATAAGATAAGATAGATTTCTTTATTAGTCACATGTTCATCGAAACACACAGTGAAATGCATCTTTTACATAGAGTGTTCTGGGGGCAGCCCGCAAGTGTCGCCACACTTCCGGCGCCAACATAGCATGCCCACAACTTCCTAACCTGTATGTCTTTGGAACGTGGGAGGAAACCGGAGCATCCGGAGGAAACCCACGCAGGCACAGGGATAACATACAAACTCCTTACAGACAGCGGCGGGAATTGAACCTGGGTCGCTGATGCTGTAATAGTGTGCTGTGCTGGGATATACCGTGCCAATGCTGGTATCTGAGACAACAAACAATCTGCTGGAGGAACTCAGTGGGTCGAGCAGCATCTGTGGGGGGGGGAAGGAATTAGAGCTATTCAGAAAGGAAACAGGCCCTTCAGCCCAACTTGTCCGTGTGCAACAAGTTGCCGAACTGAGTTAGTCCCATTTGCCTGTGTTTGGCCCCTATCCCTCTAAACCTTTCCTATCCGTGTACCTGTCCAAACATCTTTTAAATGTAGTAATTGTACCCGCCTCTACCATTTCCTTAGGCAGCTCGTTCCACATCCCCACCAAAAATTTGCCCCTAAGTTCCCTTTTAAATCTTTCTTCTCTCACTTTAAACAGATGCCCTCTGGTTTTGGACTCCCCTACTCTGGGGAAAAGTCTGTGACTATGTACCCTATCTATGCCCCTCATGATTGTATAAACCTTGATAAGGTCACCTCTCAGCCTCCTACGCTCCAGGGAAAACAGTCCCAGCCTACCCAACCTCTCCTTGTAACTCAAAGGGTCTCGATTCGAAAGGATCTTGATGCAGGGTCTTGCTCGAAACCTCGACTAGCCCTCAGATTCAGATTAGTTCATTGTCATACACACCAGGGTTCAGTGAAACCCCTTGCTTGTGTGAAGCTCACAGAGTGAACAGTGTACATGAAACTTGCATTTATTGTCCATTCCTAGATGTCCCTGAACCTGGGGGAAAGGAATTAGAGCTATACAGAATGGTAACAGGCCCTTTGGCCCAACTCGTCCATGCCAACCAAGTTGCTGAACTGAGCTGGATCCCATTTGCCTGCCCTTTGCTTCCACAGATAGAACACAGAACAGTACAGCACAGGAACAGGCCCTTTGGCCCACAATCTCTGTGTCGACCATGATACCAAATTCAACTAAATCTCTTCTGCCTGCACTTGATTCATATCCCTCCATTGTCTGTCTAACAAATTGGTAAATTGGTTTATTATTGTCACATGTACCGAGGTACAGTGAAAAACTTTGTTTTGCATGCCATCCATACAGATCATTTCATTACAACAGTTCATTGAGGCAGTACAAGGGAAAACAATAACAGAATGCAGAATAAAGTGTTACAGTTACAGAGAAAGTGCAGTGCAGGCAGATGGTAAGATGCAAGGGCCATGACAAGGTAGATTGTGAGGTCATCTACCTTTATCTTAGAGCCTCTTAAACGTCACTATCGTATCTGCCTCCACCACCACCCCTGGCGGCCCGTTCCAGGCACCCACCACTCTCTGTGTAAAGAGCTTGCCCTACACATCTGCTTTAAACTTCCCCCCCCCTCACCTTAATTGCATGTCCTCCAGTATTTCACAGTTCTACCCTGGGAGAAAGATACTGGCTGTCTACCCTGTCTATGCCTCTCATAATTTTATAAAGGTGCCACCTGACCCACTGAGTTCCTCCAGCAGCTCGTTTTTAACTCCGGGCTGAAATTTGTTTCCACCACCAGCATGAAGCTGGAGACAGAGTTTCAGTCAGAGGATGTCCTGATGTTGAATCTGGAACAAAAAGTTAACCCTAGTAACAGTGACCATGAAGTTACCAGACTGTTGTTAATTCGTTTCACTAATGTTCTTCAGGACCCAGTCTGGTTTATGCATCCCTCCAGAACCAACCAATATGATTGACTCTAAACTGACCTCTGAAATGGGCCACAAGTCACTCACTCAGAGGGCAAACACCAGCCCTGTCAGTAGTACAACTTGAGGCCAATGTTCTCACAGGCTTCAGTGGACAAAGGTGAACTTCTCCTCAAGAATGTTCACTAAAACAAATCACGTGATGACACAGAGTTGTGGGAGATGATAGAGGGAAGTTCTGAAAGATGTGAGCAGGCCCCCAGTTCAGGGACATCAGCCAAATGCACCATGGGCACATTCCTACCCACCATCAGGAGTATCTACAGGAGGCGCTGCCTCAAGAAGGCAACATCCATCATCAAAGATCCCCACCATCCGGGCCGTGCCATCTTCTCGCAGCTACCATCGGGCAGGAGGTACAGAAGCCTGAAGTCCCACACCACCAGGTTCAAGGAACAGCGACTTCCCTTCAACCATTCGGTTCTTGAACCAACCAGCACAACCCTAATCACTAAGTACAGCAACACTATGACCAGTTTGCACTACAATGGACTTTTTTTGTACAAATTGAGTTCTTTCATGTAAGTTTTGTATAATTTATGTCTTCTTGCAAATACTGCTTATCTGATGCTATGTACTTGTAATGCTGCTCCAAGTAATTTTTTCATCGCACCTGTGATGAGATCCCTCAAGGTTGCCACGCAGGTCGATAGGATTGTTAAGAAGGCGTATGGTGTGTTGGCCTTCATTAGTTGGGGTATTGAGTTCAAGAGCCACGGGGTAACGTTGCAGCTCTGTAGAACTCTGGTTAGACCACACTTGGAGTATTGTGTTCAGCTCTGGTCGCCTCATTATAGGAAGGATGTGGAAGCTTTAGAGAGGATACAGAAGAGATTTACCAGGATGCTGCCTGGATTGGAGAGCATGTCTTATGAGAAGATGCTGAGTGAGCTCGGGCTTTTCTCTTTGGAGAGAAGGAGGATGAGAGGAGACTTGATAGAGGTGTACAAGATGATAAGAGGCATAGATCGAGTGGACAGTCGGAGACTTTTTCCCAGGGCGACAATGGCTAACATGAGGGGACATAATTTGAAGGTGATTGGAGGAAGGTATAAGGGGGATGTCAGGGGTAAGTTTTTTACACAGAGAGTGGTGGGTGTGTGGAACGCACTGCCGGCAGAGGTTGTGGGGGCAGATACATTAGGGACATTTAAGAGACTCTTACACGTGAATGATAGAGAAATGGAGGGCTATGTGGGAGGGAAGGGTTAGATAGATCTTAGAAAAGGATAAAATGTCGGCACAACATCATGGGCCGAAGGGCCTGTACTGTGCTGTAATTTTCTATGTTCAGTGCACACATGTACTTGTGTGTATGACAATGAACTCGACTTTGACTTTATTGTACATAGTACCATTGCCACTTGTGGCAATAACTTTGACATCTAGGGACGAACAATAAGTGCAAGCCTGGGTAGTGACCTCCACATCCCCAGATTAACTCCGGGCAGCACGGTGGCGCAGTGAGCAGAGCCACAGTCTCTCAGCCTCAGAGACCTGGGTTCAATCCTGACCTCCAGCATTGTCTTTGCATGTTCTCCCCACGGAAGCTCCGGTTTCCTCCCACATCCCAAAGATGTGTTGGTCGGTGGGTTAACTGGGCACTGTAAGTTGTCCCCCAGTGTATAGGTGTAGAGTAGAATTGGCAGGAGTTGATGGGATTGTGGGGAGGATAGGATCCAGGGGAAGTTGGAGACACAAGAGAGATTGCAGGTGCTGGAGTCTGGAGCAAGACACAGACTGCCGGAGGGACTCAGCGGGTCAGGCAGCATCTGTGGAGGGAAATGAACAGTCGACGTTTTGGGTCAAGACCCTTCATCTGGACTGAAAGATGGAGGGGAGATAGCCAGTATAAAGAGGTGAGGGGAAGGGGTGGAGAAAGAGCTGGCAGGCGATAGGTGGATCCAGGTGAGGAGGGGTGATAGGCAGACAGAGGAGGGGAGGGCGGGAACAGTGACAGAGGTGAGAGGTGGAGGTGACACAGGGCTGCAGATGGTGGGATCTGATAGGAGAGGAAGGTGGAACCAGATAAGGGAGGTGGGGAGGGCAGGTGGGAACAGTGGGAGGTGGGGGACCCAGTGGGTGGGGTGTGTGGGTGATGTGGAGGGGAACAAAACAGGGTGATGGGGGGGGGGTCTGGGATGGGTGTAGAAAGAACTGGGTAGATCACAGGGGGAGCAGTTTACCTGAAATTGGGAAAACTAGTGAAGGAATGGGATTGCTCTGTGAGCCAGTGTAGACTTGACGGACCAAATGGCCTCCTTCTATGCTGTGGGGGAAGATGGTGAACTTTCAAGTGGGGAGCTGGGTAAATATTCAATCAAGAAATAACTGTGGGGAGAGATGGGAAGTGGAGAGTTTAATCGGACTGCTCTCTCAGAAGAGCTAGCACGGGTCAATGGGCCAAAGGGTCTCCTTCTGTGCTGTAAGCACAATCCTAACACAACTGGTAAGGTAAGTCCTTCTTCAACAGGGCCAGGCAGAGAGATGAAGGCAGTATCACATGTGCTGGTGATTTAAGCTCTCGCGGTTAATGTGTGGACAAGACTGTGTGCCTTTTCTCTAAGTGTTCCAAACACTTCAAGGGCAGTATTATTGTAAGCACTCATGTTGACACTTACATCAACTTGAAGCCACACAGAGCAGTGATTGGGAACTTAATCGAGGTTTTCGGACCTGCAGTGCACATTTAGAGCCTCTTGACAGGCAATGCAGTAAGATGTTCTGAATTAGATTTGAATTACAGCCACTAAATGCCTTTGTCAGAACATATTACGTTTGACAGACTCCATGCAGCCCTCTCCCCCCCGACACAGAGCTGGCTGGGGGGAGGGGTCCGACTCAAACAAAAGGAAAACCTCGGTGACCTCATATTGAATTGTCAAAGTGTCGGGGGCTGACAGGCAAGGAACTGAACATTGACAATAGCCAGGGTTCCCGCAAACTCAGGATGAAAAATTAAAAATCAAACTCAAGGAGGGGCTGAGGCAGAGACTGGGGGATGGGGGGGGGGGCGGTGCAGGGTGCAGTGGTGGGGAACGGGACCTCTTTGCTGCAGTTTAAAACGATCGATGCCAGGGACTGATTGCAAAGTTCCAGAATGAGACTTGTAGATCTTTATTAAGCAAGGGTGTTGAGTGCTCTCAAGCCATGGCCAGTAAATGGAGTTAAGAGAGAGATTAGCCACGGTAGTGGTAGCAAAAAAACTAAAAACTCAGCGGGTCAGGCAACATCTGTGGAGGGGAATGGACAGACGAAGTTTCAGGTCGAGACCCTCCATCTGGATTGAAAGAGTAGAGGGGAGACGGTCAGTATGAAGAGGTGAGGGGGAGAGCTGGCAGGTGATGGGCGGATCCAGGTGAGGAGGGATGATAGGTGAATGGAGGAGGGGAGAGTGGGAACAGTGGACAGAGGCTGGGGGGGAGTGAGAGGTGGAGGTGACACAGGACTGTAGACAGTGGGATCTGATAGGAGGGGAAGGTGGAGCGTGGAACCAGATAAGGGAGGTGGGAACAGTGAGGGGGGGGGGTGGGTGTGTGGGTGACGGGCAGGTGGAGGGGCGGGGGGAAGAAACAAGGCGATGGGGGCTGGGGGTGTTCAAGGTCTGAATGTACTCCTACAATCCCTATCCATCATGTCTTCTGTACTGAATGGTGTCCACTGCCTCATCCCTTCTTCCCTTTCTCTCCCACCCCACTGGTCCCTGGGATGACGGGTTTGTCGTATGACAGAAGATCAAGCGAACTGAGCCTATACTGAGCTTAATGAAAGGAGAGATGATCTCATTGAAATATTACCAAATTCTTACGCGGTTTGGCAGAATAGATGAGGAATTGATGTTTCCCTTGGCTGGGATGTCCCAGTCTCAAATAAGGGGTTGTTTAGTCATAGCAAACTTGAGATATGTTTTCACCCTGTTGGTGGTGATCCTTTGGAGTTCTCTACCCAAGAGGACATAGCAGCCCGCTTGACAGGCACCCCATCCACACCCACTCACTCCCTCCACCACCGACACACAGCAGCAGCATTTGTACCATCTACAGGAGGCACTGCAGTAACTCACCAAGACTCCTCAGACTTCCACTAGACAGGGTGGTGAAGAAGGCGTTTGGCACGCTTGCCTTCGTCGTTCAGGGCACTGAGTACAAGGGCTGAGATGTCATGTTACATCTGTACAAGTCGTTGGTGAGACCACACCCGGAGTATTGTGTGCCCGGGTTTAGGACAGCTGTCATTAAACTGGAGGGGGGGCAGGAAAGATTCACCAGAATGTTACCGGGACTGGAGGGCTTGAGTTATAAGGAGAGACTGGATAGGCTGGGACTGTTTCCCTTGGAGCGAAGGAGGCTGAGGGGGGACCTTATAGAGGTTTATAAAGTCATGAGGGGTGTAGATAAGGTATTGGTGTTGGTTTATTATTGTCACTTGTACTGAGGTACAGTGAAAAACTTGTGTTACCTTGGTGGATGCCCACAGTCTTTCTCCCCAAGGTAGGGGAGTCTAAAACTAGAGGGCATAGGTTTAAGGTGAGAGGGGGAAAATTTAAAAAGGAACCTGAGGGACAACTTTTCCACACGGATGGCGGTTGGGAATATGGAACGAGCTGCCAGAGGAAGTGGTAGAGACAATTACAATGTTTAAAATGCATCTGGATAGGAACATGGGTAGGAAAGTTTTAGAGGGAGCTAGGCCAAATGCAGGCAAATGGGACTGGCTCAGGTAGACATCTTGGTCGGCATGGACCAGTTGGACTGAAGGGCCTGTTTCCATGCTCTATGCCCTTTGAGGAAGACAGTTTCAAACACACATGAGCCTCTGAATTAAAAAACACTTTGTCTCATCTCTGTCATCTCTGCCATGAGGTAATGATGCAGCTCTATAAAACTGGTTGGACCACACTTAGAGTACTGTGTCCAGTTCTGGTCGCCTCATTATAGGAAGGATGTGGAAGCGTTGGAAAGGGTGCAGAGGAGATTTACCAAGATGCTGCCTGGTTTAGAGAGGATGCATTATGAAGAGAGACTAAGGGAGCTAGGGCTTTACTCTTTGGAGAGAAGGAGGATGAGGGGAGACATGATAGAGGTGTACAAAATATTAAGAGGAATAGATAGAGTGGACAGCCAGCACCTCTTTCCTGGGGCACCATTGCTCAATACATGGCTTGTCTTTAAAGTAATGGGTGGGAAGTTCAAGGGAGATATCAGAGGAAGGTTTTTTTACCCAGAGAGTGGTTGGTACATGGAATGCGCTGCCTGGGGTGGTGGTGGAGGCAGATACATTGGTCAAATTCAAGAGATTACTAGATAAGCATATGGAGGAATTTAAAATAGAGGGATATGTGGGAGGAAGGGGTTGGATAGTCTTAGGCGAGGTTTAAAGGTCGGTACAACATTGTGGGCCGAAGGGCCTGTATTGTGCTGTACTGTTCTATGGTTCTACGTTCTATAAGTGGCTGGCTCTGTATTTTCAAACAGTGGTCCCTTGCACTGTAACAGGTTTGAGGGACTAAGTGACATACTCCTGTTCCGACATATCTCGTTCCTGGTCCATGCTTTGTATCCAAGGAACTGCTGCTTAATGTTATGTACTTGACGTACATCAGGTTTGACATGAAATGATCCAATGATTGTGGGGAGGGCTGGTGAGGCTGGAGGGGGAGTGGTGGGGGTGTGGGGTAGAGAGAGATTACAGGTGTAGACCAATGCTCTATTGAAGGGATTATGCACTTACAAGTCTAAAACGATGATATTGTCTTTGTTGCACTGAGCTGTTTATCAGACTTCTCTTTAATGAACAAAAGGGAGTGAAAGTTTGTTCAGTAAAATTTAGCACAGTCAGCAAACAGCAGGCCCAGGTTATGATGTGATGCTTACAACGGACATCAGAACCTGACCACGTCTGATACCTCCATCATGTTAAAAGCCAGGTGGTGCCCAGTGTGACGATGGATAACGGAAGTACCAGGAGTAAAAAACTGCGGGAGGAACTCAGCGGGTCGGGCAGCATCTGTGGATGGAAATGGACAGTCGGTGTTTCAGGACGAGACCCTTCATTAGGACAGGAATTTAAGTATTTGAGTCTGATCTAGACTACAAATCTTATGTGTTTATAGCTGCAATGTTCGTGTGTGTGTGTGTGTGTGTGTGTGTGTGTGTGTGTGTGAGTGAGAGAGTGTGTGTGGGTGTCTGTGCATGTTCATATGTGTGTGTGTGAATATTTAAACACATTTGTGAGCATACATATGTAGGTTTATATATGTATGTGTGGAAATGCATGTGTGTGTGTGTGTGTGTGTGTGTGTGTGTGTGTAGGAGAGAGAAAGAAACAGAGAGTGACAGAGAGAGACAAAGAGACAGAGAGAGACAAGCAGAGAGACAGAGAGAGACAGAGAGAGTGACAGAGAGAGAGAGAGAGCAGATTTTTTCAATTCATCTTTGAGATGCAGGCATCACGGACGAGCCCAGCATTTACTGCCCACCAGTAACTGGCCCTTCAGAAGGTGGTAGTGAGCTGCCTCGTTGAATGCTGCAGTCCTTCTTGCCATTGCTTTAGGGAAGGACTTCCAGGATTTAGACCCAGCGACGGTGAAACGGTGAAATATTTCCAGTCAGGGTGGTGTGGGACTGGGAGGGGAAGCTGCAGGTGGTGATGGCCCCCCCTGTGCCTGCTGTCCTCATCCTTGTAGGGGGTGGAGGTCACGGGTTTGGAAGGTGCTGTTGGAGTGGCCTGGGTGAGTATCTGAGGTGCATTATGTAGTCGGTGCACACTGCGGCCAGTGTGTGTCAGTGGTGGAGGGAGGGAGTGTTTAGGAAAGGAACGTGCATGTGATTGTGTGTGTGTGGGGGTGTGCGTGCACAGCGAACTCACTGGTGAAGTCAAGGTGAGGACACAGCAGCAATGGAGGCAGCGGAAGGCTGACAGGGAAATGGGAACACCTTCCTGGCACAGACACGATGGGCCAAGTGGTCTCCGTCCGGAGCAGAGGCGTGCGTCTGTCTGCACAACGTTTCACAACAGTGGTACTCGGAGCGAACAACATGGAGAGTCTCTTCGGGCAGTTCTGGCCACTGGAACATTGCATGCTTCTCATGGACTGTCACAGAGCCACAGCACGGAAACAGGCCCTTCAGCCCACTGAGTCTGTGCCGACCACCGACCACACATTTACACCAATCCTACCTTAATCCTGTTTTACGCTTCCCACATTCCCATCAACTCCGCCCCCCCCCCACCGAATTCTACCCCTCACCCACCCACAAGGAGCAATTTACAGTGGCCAATTAACCTACAGACCTGCTGCTTTTGGGATGTGGGAGGGAACCGGAGAACCCAAGGGAAACCCACGCGGTCACAGGGAGAACGTGCAAACTCCACACAGAGAGTGCCGGAGGTTGGGATCGAACCCGGGTCTCTGGCGCTGTGAGGCAGCGGCTCTACCCGCTGCACCACTGTCTTGGCCCTCAGCACTGTGAGGCTCACGGGATCTGACAGCCTCCTCACCTGGCCTGGTCTCCCACTGACCCCAATAACCCGATTCAGAGGCTCCGGTACCTGGTGTCCATCCATCTCCAACTCTTAATGGCCATAAGATATAGAAGCAGAATTAGGCTGTTCGGCCCATCGAGTCTGCTCTGCCATTCAATCGTGGTTGATTTTTTTTTTACCAACCCCATTCTCCTGCCTACCCCCCCATAACCCATAATCCCCTTGCCAATCAAGAACCCATCGATCTCTGCCTTAAATACACCCAGTGACTTGGCCTCCACAGCCGTCTGTGGCAACGAATTCCACAGATTCACCAGCCTCCAGCTGAAGAAATTCCTCCTCATCTCAGTTCTAAAGGGACGTCCCTTTATTCTGAGGCTGTGCCCTTGGATCCCAGACTCTCCACTTTTGGAAACATCCTCTATCCAGGCCTTGCCAGACACTAATGAAAAGTACGATGAGGAGGTGGTGTAAGTAACGTCCAAATATACTCCTTCAATGTAGTGCAATTCATCTATGTACACCTTACCTTCTTCCTGTGATGTCCCCTTTGCCTGACTCTTCCCCCAACATCGCCCATGAATCGGGGTTGGTTTATTATTGTCACATGTACTGAGAGACAATGAAAAGTTTTTGTCTGCGTGCTATCCAGACAGATCATTCCGTACATAAGTACATCGAGGTAGTAAAAAGAAAACGGAACGCAGAATATAGTGTTACAGTTACAAGGAAAGTGCAGTGCAGGTAGACAAATAAAGTGTAAGGGCCACGACGAGGTAGATTGGGAGATCAAGAGTTCATCTTTTGGCATGTGAGAGGTCTGTTCAAGAGTCTGATAACGGCAGGATAGACGCTGTTCTTGAGCCTGGTGTTACGTGCTCTCAGGCTTTTGTATCTTCTGCCTGACAGGAGGGGGGAGAAGAGAGAATGTCCAGGGTGGGAGGGGTCTTTGATCATGCTGGCTTCTTTCCTGAGGCAGCGAGGTGTAGACGGAGTCAATGGACGGGAGGCTGGTTTGCGTGATGGACTGGGCTGTGTCCACAACTCTCTGCAGTTTCTCACGGTTTTGGTCACAGAATATGCGGTTGGCCATTTAGGAGGAAGGCGATGGGTCATTGGATTTCTCTCACGCAGAGGGAGGTGTGTCGGTGCTCAGTCGTGGAGTCACAGAGTCAGACAGCACGGAAACAGGCCCTTTGGCCCATCTGGTCCATGCCAACCAAGATGTGCATCTGAGCAAGTCCCATTTGCCTGTGTATGGCCCATATCCCTCCAAACCTTTCCTATCCATGTACCTGTGTCTTTTAGACATTGTTATTGTACTGCCTCAACCCCTTCCTTTGGCAGCTTGTTCCATATACAGACCACCGTCTATTAAAAAAATTTGCCCCTCAAAGCAATTACTGAAAAAATGAGGTGAAGTGGATGCTTCAACATTTAATGGAATTGGAGGGTATGGAGTTCAGTCCCGAACATTGTCTTGAGGTACAGGATCAGCCATGATCTTATTGAATAGCAGGGCAGGCTTGAGGGGCTGAATGGTCTCCTCCTGCTTCCATTGCTTATTTTCTGGTAAACGGCTGACGATGTTTCCTGAGACTAAGCAGCCTCTCAGTTCCTACCCTGCCAAGCCTCTATGAATTCTATATGTTTCAATGAGATCACCTCTCATTCCTCTAAACTCCAGAGGATAGAAGCCCAGCCTGCTCACTCTCTCCTCATAGGCTGCCTCTCCCAGCCCGGGAAATGAGCTCGGCTATGATGACCCCAAGAGTTGAAGAGTCTGCTAACACGTACTGTCTGGCCTCAAGAAATAAGAAGGGCTTATGTCGGTGTGATTCCTACAAGCCACCGCTGTCCAAGGCACTGAACAATTGGAAGGAGGGAGAGAGAGCGAGAGAGAGAAAGAGCGAGAGAGAGAGAGAGAGAAAGAGGGAGAGAGAGAGAGAAAGAGAGAGAGAGAAAGAGGGAGAGAGAGAGCGAGAGAGAGAGAGAGAAAGAGAAAGAGAGAGGGCGAGAGAGAGAGAGAAAGAGAGAACTACATCATTTAAAAGTCTTGTGAACCCTCGTCTATGTTTCTCAGACTCCAACAAAGACGTGGGTCATTGAGGAAACCTTTGCTGGTGCTTTCTGTAATCAAACACTGGCAGGAAATACAATTTGAAAGTGTAATTGGGATCAGCTCTCTACAGAAATTTCACCATTTTTCTTTGTCAGTGTCTTCATCTCAAAGGAGATGAGAGGCCCCTCCCAATAAAATGGAGGGTCGGTTTGGACTGAACAACTTTAAAGATCAAGCCTGTGAAAGCTCAGGCAGACAGATTTACCTCCCCCCAGATGTAGCAATAATTTCTATGTATAAAGCACAATAAAACACCCAGATTGGTAAATTGGTTTATTATTGTCACATGTACCGAGGTACAGTGAAAAACTGTACCCACCGTACCCAACCCTCCAACAGACCGCAGTCAGTGAGGACAGGCAGCAATACCTCCAGCACGATTATTCTCAACACAGGTGCCCCACAAGGCTGCGTCCTCAGCCCTCTACTCTACTCCCTATACACTCATGACTGTGTGGCCAGATTCTGCTCTAACTCCATCTACAAGTTTGCAGATGATACCACCGTTGTAGGCCATATCTCAAATAACAATGAGTCAGAATACAGGAAGGAGATAGAGAGCTTAGTGACATGGTGTCATGACAACAACCTTTCCCTCAATGTCAACAAAACAAAAGAGCTGGTCATTGACTTCAGGAAAGGGGGCGGTGTACATGCACCTGTCTACATCAACGGTGCTGAGGTTGAGAAGGTTGAGAGCTTCAAGTTCCTAGTTACTAATAGCCAGTCCTGGACCAACCATGTAGACGCCACGGCCAAGAAAGCTCACCAGTGCCTCTACTTCCTCAGGAGGCTAAAGAAATTTGGTTTGTCCCCTTTGACACTCACCAACTTTTATCGATGCACCATAGAAAGCATCCTATCTGGATGCATCACGGCTTGATACGGCAACTGCTCTGCCCGAGACCACAAGAAACTGCAGGGAGTTGTGGACACAGCTCAGCACATCACAGAAACCAGCCTCTCCTCCATGGACTCTGTCTATACCTCTCACTGTCTTGGTGAAGCAGCCAACATAATCAAAGACCCCACCCACCCAGGTCATTCTCTCTTCTTCCCCCCTCCCATCGGGCAGAAGATACAGGAGCCTGAGGGCACGTACCACCAGGCTCAAGGACAACTTCTATCCCACAGTGATAAGATTATTGAACGATTCCCTTATACAATGAGATGGATTCTTGACCTCACAAACTACCTTGTTATGACCTTGGACCTTACTGCCTACCTGCAATGCACTTCCCTGTAGCTGTGACACTTTACTCTGTATTCTGTTATTGTTTTTACCCTGTACTACCTCAATGCACTGTGTAATAAATTGATCTGTACAAATGGTATGCAAGACAAGTTTTTCACTGTACCTCTCTACAAGTGACAATAATGAACCAATACCCATACCAACGTTGTTTTGCATGCCATCCATACAGATCATTTCATCACATCAGTGCATTGAGGTAGTACAAGGGAAAACAATAACAGAATGCAGAATAAAGTGTTACAGTTACAGAGAAAGTGCAGTGCAGGCAGACAATAAGGTACAAGGCCATAACGAGGTAGATTGTGGGGTCAAAAGTCCATCTTATCGTACTAGGGGATTGTTCAATAGTCTTATAACAGCGGGATAAGAAGCTGTCCTTGAGCCTGGTGGTACGTGCTTTCAGGCTTTTGTATCTTCTGCCCGATAGGAGGGGGGGGAGAACAGAGAATGTCCGGGGTAGGTGGGGTCTTTGATTATGTTGGCTGCTTTCCTGAGGCAGCGAGAGGTGTAGACAGAGTCCATGGAGGGGAGGCTGGTTTCCGTGATGTGCTGAGCTGTGTCCACAACTCTCTGCAGTTTCTTACAAAAGTGTATTACAAGATCGTTATCAGATCAAAACCTGTTCTCCAGGACACAGGTTGAGGAGAAATTATTAGAAGCTTGGTCAAAGGTTTTAAGCAGCATCTCAAGAGATGATTTACATTCATAATATGCCCAATAACATAAGGTGTTGGAAATAAAGACAGAAAATGCTGAAACACTCACTGCCCTCAAACGTTAACTCTGTTTCTCTCCCCACAGACGCTGCCTGACCTGCTGAGTGTTTCCAGCATTTTCTGTTTTATTTGCAGATTTGCCACATCTGCACATTTTCGATTTTCGGCTGGAGTAGCTATTGTCGAAGCCTTGGTGAGCTGGAGGTGGAGGGAGTCTCCATTCAGGACATAGCAGCCCGCTTCATAGGCACCCCATCCACACCCGCTCACTCACTCCACCACCGACACACAGCAGCAGCAGTTTGTACCATCTACAGGAGGCACTGCAGCAACTCACAGAGACTCCTCAGACAGCACCTTCCAAACCCACCACCTCTACCAGCTAGAAGTTCAAAGGCAGCAAAAGCACGGAAAACACCACCACCTGGAAGCTCCCCTTCAAGCCGCACACCATCCTGACTTGGAACTATATCGCCGTCCCTTCACCGTCGCTGGGTCAAAATCCTGGAACTCCCTCCCGAACAGCACTGTGGGTGTACCCCCACCTCAGGGACTGCAGCGGTTCAAGAAGGCAGCTCGCCACCACCTTCTCAGGGGCAACTAGGGACGGGCAATTAAATGCTGGCTCAGCCTGCGAAGCCCATGTCCCTTGAATGGATGTATTAAAAAATCAATACCAAAAAAGTCAAGGTTTAAGGGGGTGGACGGGTCAGCAGCACCCCCTGCGTTGTCTTGGACTTTTCTGGGCTTCTCCTGTTGTGTTGGAACCACTCTCATCCAGAGCACTCTATCCCACTTCTTACTTGTGCCTTGTAGCTGATGAGAAAGGGTTTAGGGTCTCAGTAGGTGAGCGACACCCCCCCGACACCCAGTCTCTGACCTGCTCTTTCAGTGCGGTGGTTATACAGCTGGTCCAGTTCATTTTCTGGTTCATGGAGACACCAGGACGGTGATGTTGGGGGACTTGGTGGTGCTAATGCCACTGGACGTCGATAGGAAGTGGTTGCACTCTCGCTCGCTGGGATTAGTCATTTCATGGTAGCTAAGTGATTCAGGACACACATCAGCCACTGCCTGAACAAAGAACATAGAAACATAGAAAACCTATGGCACAATTCAGGCCCTTCGGCCCACAAAGCTGCGCCAAACATGTCCCTACCTTAGAAATTACTAGGCTTACTCATAGCCCTCTATTTTTCTCAGCTCCATGTACCCATCCAAAAGTCTCTTGAAAGACCCTATCGTATCTGCCTCCACCACCGTTGCCGGCAGCCCATTCCACACACTCACCACCCTCTGAGTAAAAAACTCACCCCTGACATCTCCTCTGTACCTACTCCCCAGCACCTTAAACCTGTGTCCTCTTGTGGCCACCAATTCAGCCCTGGGGAAAAGCCTCTGACTATCCACACGATCAATGCCTCTCATCATCTTCTACCCCTCTATCAGGTCCCCCCTCATCCCCCATCACTCCAAGGAGAAAAGACTGAGTTCACTCAACCTGTTTTCATAAAGCACGCTCCCCAGTCCAGGCAGCATCCTTGTAAATCTCCTCTGCACCCTTTCGTTTTCTTCTAGGTCTTGCTGCGTTGTCTAGGTCTTGCTGCGTGCATTACTTCATTTGCTGAAAATGGAAACGAACATCATGTAATCATTCCGACATCAGGCCTTGGGATGGAAGGAGGGTCACCGATGAAACAATTGAAGATGGTTGAGACTAGGACACTGCTCTGATGTCTTGGGGCTGTTTGATTGACCTCCAACAAGCACAACCATCGTCCTTTGTGTGAAGTCTGACTCCAGCTGGTGGAGCTTTTCCCCCTGAAGGCCCATTACCTGGGCTTCTCGCTGCCACACTCGGGAGGAATGGTGCTCTGATGCCAAGGGGAGTGTGTTACAGTAAAGGAAGGTGGACTTTTGTGTTTGTTACGGCGAGGGGTGTGGGGTGTAGCCTGGAGTTTGGACTGTATCAGAGAGAATCAGGGTTTTATCAGTAAGGGGTGTCATATACAGCAGGGTGATGTAGTTGGGGGCATACCAATGTGTGTTATAGTGACCGATTTAGGAAACCTCAGAGACACAAGAAATTCTGCAGATGTTGGAATCTGGAGCAACACACACAAAGTGCTGGAGGAGCTCAGCAGGTCAGGCAGCATCTATGGAGGGAAATAAACAGTCGACGTTTCAGGCCGAGACCCTTCATCAAGACTGGAAAGGAAGAGGGCAGAAGCCAGAATAAGAAGGTTGGAGGTTGGGGGGAGGGGGGCAGGAGCACACGCAGGCAGGGGAGAGGTGAGTCCTGGTGAGAGGGGGAAGGTAGGTGGGTGGGGGAGGGGGGGGTGTAGATGTGATAAGCTGAGAGGTGATGGGTAGAAGAGGCAAAGGGCTGACGAAGGAGGAATCCGGTAGGAGAGGGCAGTGGACCATGGAATAAAGGATGGGTGAGGGGAGGGGAGGAGAGGAGATGGGCAGGTCATCAAGGCGGGGGAAGGGAGCCAAAGGAACAAGTGAAGGCAATAGAGTGGGGGGGGGGAGAGAAAAACAAGGGGTGAAGTTACCAGAAATTAGAGCCTCAGTGTGGGTTGTATCATATCAATGGATGTGTAACGGGAAATGTTAGCAGTAATAGGTGTGATAGTGGGTGTATATCAGAGTGTTACAGTGAGGGGTGTGGGGTGTATCACAGTGAGGGGTGTGGGGTGTATCAGAGTGTTACAGTGAGGGGTGTGGGGTGTATCACAGTGAGGGGTGTAGGGTGTATCAGAGTGTTACAGTGAGAGGTATGGGGTGTATCAGAGTGTTACAGTGAAAGGTGTGGGGTGTATCACAGTGAGGGGTGTAGGGTGTATCACAGTGAGGGGTGTGGGGTGTATCAGAGTGTTACAGTGAGGGGTGTGGGGTGCATCAGAGTGAGGGGTGTAGGGTGTATCAGAGTGTTACAGTGAGGGGTGTGGGGTGTATCAGAGTGAGGGGTGTAGAGTGTATCAGAGTGTTAGAGTGAGGGGTGTGGGGTGTATCAGAGTGTTACAGTGAGGGGTGTGGGGTGTATCACAGTGAGGGGTGTAGGGTGTATCAGAGTGTTACAGTGAGAGGTATGGGGTGTATCAGAGTGTTACAGTGAAAGGTGTGGGGTGTATCACAGTGAGGGGTGTAGGGTGTATCACAGTGAGGGGTGTGGGGTGTATCAGTGTTACAGTGAGGGGTGTGGGGTGTATCACAGTGAGGGGTGTAGGGTGTATCAGAGTGTTACAGTGAGAGGTGTGGGGTGTATCACAGTGAGGGGTGTGGGGTGTATCAGAGTGTTACAGTGAGGGGTGTGGGGTGTATCACAGTGAGGGGTGTAGGGTGTATCAGAGTGTTACAGTGAGAGGTATGGGGTGTATCAGAGTGTTACAGTGAGGGGTGTGGGGTGTATCACAGTGAGGGGTGTAGGGTGTATCATAGTGAGGGGTGTAGGGTGTATCAGAGTGTTACAGTGAGAGGTGTGGGGTGTATCACAGTGAGGGGTGTGGGGTGTATCACAGTGAGGGGTATGGGGTGTATCAGAGTGTTACAGTGAGGGGTGTGGGGTGTATCGGAGTGTTACAGTGAGGGGTGTGGGGTGTATCACAGTGAGGGGTGTGGGGTGTATCAGAGTGTTACAGTGAGGGGTGTGGGGTGTATCAGAGTGTTACAGTGAGGGGTGTGGGGTGTATCACAGTGAGGGGTGTAGGGTGTATCAGAGTGTTACAGTGAGGGGTGTGGGGTGTATCAGAGTGTTACAGTGAGGGGTGTGGGGTGTATCACAGTGAGGGGTGTAGGGTGTATCAGAGTGTTACAGTGAGAGGTATGGGGTGTATCAGAGTGTTACAGTGAGAGGTGTGGGGTGTATCACAGTGAGGGGTGTGGGGTGTATCACAGTGAGGGGTGTAGGGTGTATCACAGTGAGGGGTGTAGGGTGTATCAGAGTGTTACAGTGAGAGGTGTGGGGTGTATCACAGTGAGGGGTGTGGGGTGTATCAGAGTGTTACAGTGAGGGGTGTGGGGTGTATCACAGTGAGGGGTGTAGGGTGTATCAGAGTGTTACAGTGAGAGGTATGGGGTGTATCAGAGTGTTACAGTGAGAGGTGTGGGGTGTATCACAGTGAGGGGTGTAGGGTGTATCACAGTGAGGGGTGTAGGGTGTATCAGAGTGTTACAGTGAGAGGTGTGGGGTGTATCACAGTGAGGGGTATGGGGTGTATCAGAGTGTTACAGTGAGAGGTGTGGGGTGTATCACAGTGAGGGGTGTGGGGTGTATCACAGTGAGGGGTATGGGGTGTATCAGAGTGTTACAGTGAGAGGTGTGGGGTGTATCACAGTGAGGGGTGTAGGGTGTATCACAGTGAGGGGTGTGGGGTGTATCAGAGTGTTACAGTGAGGGGTGTGGGGTGTATCACAGTGAGGGGTGTAGGGTGTATCAGAGTGTTACAGTGAGAGGTATGGGGTGTATCAGAGTGTTACAGTGAGGGGTGTGGGGTGTATCACAGTGAGGGGTGTGGGGTGTATCACAGTGAGGGGTGTAGGGTGTATCAGAGTGTTACAGTGAGGGGTGTGGGGTGTATCACAGTGAGGGGTGTAGGGTGTATCACAGTGAGGGGTATGGGGTGTATCAGAGTGTTACAGTGAGGGGTGTGGGGTGTATCACAGTGAGAGGTGTGGGGTGTATCACAGTGAGGGGTGTGGGGTGTATCAGAGTGTTACAGTGAGGGGTGTGGGGTGTATCACAGTGAGGGGTGTAGGGTGTATCAGAGTGTTACAGTGAGGGGTGTGGGGTGTATCACAGTGAGGGGTGTGGGGTGTATCACAGTGAAGGGTGTGGGGTGTATCAGAGTGTTACAGTGAGGGGTGTGGGGTGTATCACAGTGAGGGGTGTGGGGTGTATCAGAGTGTTACAGTGAGGGGTGTAGGGTGTATCACAGTGAGGGGTGTAGGGTGTATCAGAGTGTTACAGTGAGGGGTATGGGGCGTATCAGAGTGTTACAGTGAAGGGTATGGGGTGTATCACCGTGAGGGGTGTAGGGTGTATCAGAGTGTTACAGTGAGGGGTGTGGGGTGTATCACAGTGAGGGGTGTAGGGTGTATCAGAGTGTTACAGTGAGGGGTATGGGGCGTATCAGAGTGTTACAGTGAAGGGTATGGGGTGTATCACCGTGAGAGGTGCGGGGTGTATCAGTGTTACAGTGAGTGGTGTGGGGTGTGTCAGAGTGTTACAGTGAGGGGTGTGGGATGTGTCAGTGTTACAGTGAGGGGTATAGGGTGTATCAGAGTGTTACAGTGAGGGGTGCGGGGTGTATCAGTGTTACAGTGAGTGGTGTGGGGTGCATCAGAGTGTTACGGCTATGGGTGTGCGGTATATCAGAGTAATACAGTAAAGAGTGTGCAGTATATCAGCAGCAGTTTGTTCTGTTAATAAACTTATTAAAAACTCTTTTGAAAAAATTATGGCTAATGCGACTTAAGTTCTCGAAGCATTACAAATCACCTGGTACACAGGGTATTACAGCATTAAGGGAATAAGGGGCAGACAAACTGTCCACCATCAATTAAAATCACCCCAAGATAAAGTGGATTTCTGAGGAATGACGGGCTGGATCATTCAAACACTGGCCTACAACTGGTTCTAATTACGCCTGAGTGTGTGCAGAGCTAAGGCAGCGCCGAAAAGGGCCGGCAGTGCACATACCATTAATAAGCAGCTCAGTGCCCTGTACATTGTACTTGTCAAAGTGGCAATTTACAGTAATCCTCTGATACAAAACTTAAATATCTGCAGCTGATATTTTTTTTTCTCCTTCTGTCTCTTTTTTTCTGGTTGAAACGGATGCAAGGCAGAAAGAGCTCAGGGAAGAGAAAAGCAGGATGGTCCTGGGTAGACAGGACCAAACCGAGCGAGCGCTCGTGTTGAGTGACGGGCGTTTTAGTGCTAGCCAGGGACTGCGTCGAGAGGTCATAGGAAAGTTTCTTGGCAAGGGGTTCTTGGGAAACAATGAACTTCCACATATTTATTTGCCATTTCTTTGTTTTTATAGCTAGCTGAATAAATGAGTTAAATGACATAGAGTCTGTACAGTGTCTACGCAGGTTATAAGTCATTATTATACATCTGAGCTGTGCTAAGTTCTTCCAGGGAAAAAAAAGCAGCTGAAAAAGTATTCCGAATTCTTTCTGTCAAAAATTCATATCGCTTTTCCCATCAATTTTTTAAATATATTAAATGCAGTCGCTTGGGTATTTTGTTATTTTTTTACTGAGTTCTTAATCAAGAACACTGTAGATTTCCAGCTCTCTGTAAAAAGAATCTACTTATTAAGGCGTTTCCTTATCCTGGTGAGGGCCACAATTGCTGTTCACGCATTACTTCTAAATAAGATTAGCCTTTGTGTGTATATTACTGCAATAGGAAGTCTATCAAGATCAAGATTATTTCTTTAGCTGTTGAAGAGCTGCCACTAACACAACACAGAGAAGTATTTGGGGAGAGGCAGGTCTTACAGCTTCACCCTGTAAACACAGCTTTACTAACCATCAGTGGGCGAAGAGACCAGGTGAGGCAAAATGTTGCTGTCAGGCACTGTCTGTGCCCTGGGAGTGTAAAGGGAGCTTCACTCTGTTGTCTAGCCCTGAGAGTGTGTGGCGGGACAGTGCAGAGGGAGCTTCACTCTGTGTCTGACCCTGGGAATGTGTGATGGGACGGTGTAGAGGGAGTTTCACTCTGCGTCTGACCCTGGGAGTGTGTGATGGGACAGTGTAGAGGGAGCTTTATTCTGTGTCTGACCCATGCCCTGGGAGTGTGTGATGGGACGGTGTAGAGGAACTTATTCTGAATCTAACTTGTACCCTATGACACTTGATCTGCACTGAGATCTGCTCTCTTGTGGACCATTTGGATCACGGCTTTATGAAGCTTTACTGAGGCCAAAAAAGACCTTGATTAGTTACTGATTCTGCTCCCTCTAATTCCCTTGTTGTCAGGAGGTGAAGATGATGTCCATTGTGGCTGTAGATGGATGGAATCCACACTGCGATTCGGGGAGCTGCTCTTTGACCAATGGAAGGTGGTGATTGAAAATGACCCTGGTGATGACTTTCCCTGTGGCAGACGGCAAGGAGACCCTTCTGTAGTTACCGTATTCAGGTTTGTCTCCTTTCTTGAAGATAATCATGGTAGTTCTGAGGTTCCCTGGAACATCCCCCTCTTTCCAGATGAGGCAATGAATTTGCAACTGAGGTTCCGCTGGCCAAATTTTAGAACTTCTGCAAGAATACTGTCTGGTTCCGAGGACTTTCTTGTTTGGTTAGGCACACGGTCTTCTCCACTCCTCAACAGTCAGGAGCGGTGGCAAAGTTCGCCTGAATAGGTTCCTGTGGGGTGCAGTCAAGGGTCATTCCATCAAGCGGAGAGTTGTGGTTGAAGCAAGCACTCATTGCCTCTCTATCCTTGATGAGTTCAGCCCATCCCTGGTTCTCACTGGGGTGAAGCTTTGGTTGTTTGGGCTGTAGATGACCTTAACAGGCCTGAAGAGCCCATAGAACCATAGAGCACTACAGCACAGAAAACAGGCCAATCGGCCCTTCTAGTCTGTGCTGAAACTTTATTCCGCTAATCCCATTGACCTAACGAAATCTTCACTGCCAACTGCGGTGCAAATCCCACAGAGATCCAGTACGGAAACAGGCCCTTCGGCCCATCCAGTCCATGCCGACCACTGGGCGCCCATTGTTGTGGTAAGCCCAACCTTGGGAAGCTCTGGATCTGCTGTTCCTCAGCGTTCGCCCCTGATTGTTCGGGCAAGGGCCAGTTGAGCTCCTCCCACCGACAATCCTCAGTGTGGCTCTGTGGTTGTCAAAAGGGTTCTTGTGTTGGCCCAGACGTTCTCCCCAAGCCCGGCCTGTGGAAGGATCCATCCCAAAATCGACCGGTTCCCAGATGTTGGCCCAGACGTTCTCCCCAAGCCCAGCCTGTGGAAGGATCCATCCCAACATCGACCGGTTCCCAGACATTGGCCTCTCTCAGCTTAGAGTCAGCGAGGATGCCATGTGTATCAACGAGTGGCTGAGCTTTCCGTGCTCTCTCTGCCCGTCATCTGCTCCTTAGGTCAGGTCCTTGAGCTTCTGACAGGTCCGACTCGTGGTCAGTCCAGATGTTGTGACACTCTGTGGCCCCCGTTGGCTGGGAGTCCACAGGTTAGCTGGGGTTCTGTCAAAGAGGAGCTGTCTTTGTGGGATGGAGAGCATTGACTCATTTTCTTGAGGCAACACCGGCGACGGGAGATTCTGTGCCCAAACCACTAACTATCTAACATGCAGGCAAATGAGATTAGTGCAGCTGGGCAAATTGGTCAGCGTGGACATGGTGGGCCTAAGGGCCTGTTTCTGTGCTGTACACCTCGCTGACGTCTCTCTCCTTGGCAACAGTTTAAAACTAAATCAGACCATTTGTCTTGGTGTGAAGTTTGAATCTTGGATTAGCTTTGAACGACATAGTAAGAGGGCAAGTGTTAAAGCGTTTAGTATCGCTGAAAGTGGATAAACCTCCAGGCCCAGATGAAACACATCCCGGGCTATCAAAGACATGAAAGAGAAATTGCATAGACCCTGAACATTATTTTTAAGTCCTCCTTGGCAGGGAGAGCTGGTGCCAGAGGATTGGAGCACTACTAATTTTGCATCATTGTTTCAAAAAGGGTGGAAGGAATAACTTGATCCCCATCCAAACTAGTCCCATTTACCAGCATTTGGCTCATAACCTTTTAATCCTTCCCCAATCCATGTACCTGTCCAACTGTCTTTTAAAAGTTGTTATTGCACCAGCCTCAACCACTTCCCCTGGTACCTCATTTCACGTGGATACAACACATTGTGTAAAAATGTTGCCCCTCGAGTTCCTATTAAATCTCTCCCCCCCCTCACCTTAAACCTATGCCCTCTAGTTCTTGATTGCCCAACCCTGGGAAAAAGACTGTGCGCATTCACCCTATCTATGCCCCTCATGATTTTATACACCTCTATAAGATCACCTCTCAGTCTCCTACACGCGAAGCTTGGCTTAATTTCCACGTCAATTATTGGAATCAATTTTGACAGACAATTTTAAACTTCCATTTAGAAAGGCACTGATTAATCCAGTGTTTGTTAAGGCTGTGTCTGACAAACGATTGAATTTTTTGAAGAGGTAAAAAGGAGGGTCAATAAGGCTGGTGTGTCTGATGTGGTCTGCATGGATTTTAGCAAGACTTTTGATCCAAAAAAAAGCAAATAAAAGCCTATGTTATCCAAGGAAGAGTGGCAAATTGGATGCAAAACTGACTCAGTGGCAAGATGGAAAAGGAAATGTTTGATGTATGAGTTTGTAACTGATAGATTATAAACTGAGGAGATCCACAGGGTTCAATATTCATTGCCCTCTATTATTTGACATCTCCAACCTGGGAAAAAAAAGATTCTGTCTGCGCCTCTCATAATTTTATAAACTTCTCAGGTCTCCGACACTCCAGAAAAAACAACCCAAGTTTGTCCACTGTCTCCTTATAGCTGATACTCTCACATTTGTCCGGATTAAATTCTTTCCGCCAATTCCCTACCCATATTTCCATCTGAGCCATATCCTGCTGTATCCTTTGACAATCCTCGTCATCAAGTCTACAACTCCAGCAGTTTTTGTGTTCTAGTGGCAGACTCTTATAAGCTCCACAGGGCTCAGTACCTAATCCCCGGATTGACGTAATATCTATCGCGGGCTGCCCCCAGCACAATCTCAGTAACGCAAAAAGACGCATTCCACTGTGTGTTTTGATGTATATGTGACTAATAAATCTCTTATCTTATAAATAACAGATCTAAGTGTTGGGGATATGACAAAGAAGTCTGCAGGTGAGGCAAAAATTGTCTGTGTGTTCGACAGACGGGAGGAAGGCCTCAGACTGCAGTAAGATGTAGCTGGTCTGATCTGATGTGCAGGAGAACAAGTGGAATTTAATCCAGGGGAGTGTCAGGTGATGCACCTGGGGAGGGACAGTGAGGGAATAGACAATAACTGGGGGGGATGCTGAGAGGTGTAACGGGATAGAGAGTCCTCTGAGTATACATCCATGGATCCTTAACGGTAGCAGGAGAGCTCGTTATAAAGGCCAATGGGATGCTGAGATTAGAGCTCGTTATAAAGGCCAATGGGATGCTGAGATTAGACTGTAGGAGCAGGGAGGCTTTGCTGGAATCGTACACCAATTAAACCACGTCTCGGGTACTGCGTACAGTTCTGGCCACCACATTACATGTGCAGAGGAGGTTCTTGAAGATGCTTGGAGTGACGGGGGATGAGAGGCGACTTGATAGAGTTGTATAGGATTATCAGAGGATAGATGGAGTGGACAGCCGGCACCTTTTTCCCCAGGGCGGCAATGGCCAATACCAGAGGACATCCGTTTAAGGTGAGCGGAGGAAAGTTTAGGGGAGATGTCAGAGGTAGGTTTTTTTTACACAGAGAGTGGTGGGTTCCAGGAACACACTGCTGGGGATAGTGGTAGAGGCTGATACAATGGGGACATTTAAAAGACTCTTAGATAGGCACATGTACGTAAAAGAAAAATGGAGGGCTATGGGCTGTGTAGGAGGGAAGGGTTAGATTGATCATGGAGTAGGTTTATATAGGTCAGCACAACATCGTGGGCTGAAGGGCCCGTACTGTGCTGTACTATTATCTGGACTGGAGAATTGTAGCTGCAATGCTGCTGCAAGTAAGTTTTTCATTGCACCTGTGCACACGTGGACTTGTGCATGTGACAATAAACTTGACTATGACGTTGACAGATTGGATAGGCAGGGCTTCTTATCCTTGGACACCGAGGGAAACCATTTGGCCCATTGTGTCCGAACGGATTGAAAAAGGGCGACGACTTTTGGAAATGTCACTATGGCCGGCTCTTGATTGTCGCAACGAATGACAAAAAGTTTAATAAGGAAAAAAATGGGAAGTGAGATAAAGATAGCCACAGAAATAAAAAGAGTTTAAATTGGTAAATTTAGTAAATTGATTTAATATTGTTACATGGCCTCTTCACATTACTACTATTGGGGAGGAGGCACAGGAGCCTGAAGATCCACACTGAACGATTCAGGAACAGCTTCCTCCCCTAAATGGTCCATGAACACTACCTCGTTATTCCTCTTTTGCACTATTTATTTTTGTAACATAGTAATTTTTATGCTCTGCACCGTACTGTTGCCGCAAAACAACAAATTTCACAACAGATGTCGGTGATAATAAACCTGATTCTGATGTACCGAGGTACAGTGAAAAACTTTGTTTTGCATGCCATCCATACAGATCATTTCATTACACAGTGTATTGAGGTAGTACAAGGGAAAACAATAACAGAATGCAGAATAAAGTGTCACAGTTACAGAGAAAGTGCAGTGCTGGCAGACAATAAGGTGCAAGGCTCTAACGAGTAGATTGTGAGGTCAAGAGTCCATAAGATAAGATAAGATTTCTTTATTAGTCACATGTACATCGAAACACACAGTGAAATGCATCTTTTTGCACAGAGTGTTCTGGGGGCAGCCCGTAAGTGTCACCACGCTTCCAGCGCCAACATAGCATGCCCACAACTTCCTAACCCGTATGTCTTTGAAATGTGGGAGGAAACTGGAGCACCCGGAGGAAACCCACGCAGACACAGGGAGAACGTACAAACTCCTTACAGATAGCGGTGGGAATTGAACCTGGGTTGCTGGCGCTGTAATAGCGTTACGCTAACCGCTACACTACCGTGCTGCCCTAATGCTTAACTGTCAGGAGTGGGATACATTCTGGATCCATCTCATTGTACCGGGGACTGTTTAATAACAGCGGGATAGAAGCTGTCCTTGAGCCTGGTGGTACGTGCTTTCAGACTTTTGTACCTTCTGCCCGATGGGAGGGGGGAGAAGAGAGAATGTCCGGGGTGGGTGGGGTCTTTGATTATGTTGGCTGATTTACTGAGGCAGCAAGAAACGAGTTTCTATAAAAATTTACAATAAGTTTTAGCAGTGGGTTGCTCCCATAAGAAGTGAGTTTGCAGAATAAATGATGGAAAATGAGGAGATACCAGATGAATTAAAGAGATGTTTTGTATCAGTCTCACTACAGGGGATATGAATAACATCCCAGAAATAGCTGCAAATTGAGATCGAAAGTGAGGGAAGAACTCAGGAAAATCACGATCACCAGGGCAGTGATACTGAATGAATATTGGAACAGTGGGCTGCAAATCTCCAGATCCTAATGGACTTCATCCTGGAGTCTTAAAAGGAGTGGTTCAAGAGATAATTGATGGATTTGTTTTAATTCTCCAAGACTTCCTAGATTCAGGAGAGGTTCCATTAAATTGGAAAATAGCAAGTATAATTCCTTTATTCAAAAAGGGAGGGGGGAACAGAAAGCAGGAAATTACAGGCCAGTTAGCTGAACATCTGTCATAAGGAAAATGTTAGAAGCTGTTATTGAAGACTTTATAGCAGGGCACTTAGAAAAATGCAAGATGATCAGGAAAAGTCAACATGATTTTATGAAAGAGAAATCAAGTTTTATTGGAGGTCTTTGAAGAAACAACATGTGCTGTGTGTAAAGGGGAACCAGTGGATGCACTATACTGGATTTCTGGAAAGCATTTGATAGGTGCCGCATACTTATAGAAACAGAAACAGGCCCTTCGGCCCAACTCATCCATGCCAACCAAGATGCCCTTCTGAGCTAGTCCCCATTGCCCACGTTTGACCCTTCTCCCTCTAAAACTTTGATATCCATGTACCTGTCCAAATGCAAGTTATGGTGGGACATAGGAGGTGACATAACAGCATGGATAAATTGGTTGGCTAACAAGAAAAGAGCCTTTTTCTGGCTGGCAAGATGTAATGAGTGGTGTACACAGGGATTAGTGCTGGAGCCTTGGCATCGAACAATTTATATCACAGACTGGAATGAAAGCTCCAAAGGTAGGTAGGGGAGTTGTGCAGAGGGCGTAAGGAGGCCACAGAGGGATATAGATGGGTTAAGTGAATGGACAAAGTTCTGGGAATTGGAGTATTACAAGGGACAATGTGAACTTGGCAGGAAAACTTGAAGCATATTGCAGAACTGTGAGATGCAGAGGGATTTGGGTAACATAGTGCACGAATCACAAAAGGCTAGTACAGGTCAGAGTCACACAGCACAGAAACAGGCCCTTCAGCCCAACTGGTCCATGCTGACCAAGATGCTATGTTGGCACCAGAGGCGTGGCGACACTTGCGGGCTGCCGCCAGAACACTCTACGCAAAGGATGCATTTCACTGTGCGTTTCGATGTACATGTGACTAATAAAGATATCTTATCTTAAGATGCTTATCCAAGCTAGTCCCATTTGCTTGCGTCTGGTCCATAACCTTCTAAACCTTTCCTATGCATGTAGCTGTCCAACTGTCTTTTAAAAGTTGTTAATGTACCTGCCTCAACCACCCCCTCTGGCAGCTCATTCCACATAGATACCAGACTTTGTGTAAAAAAAATGTTGCCCCTCATGTTCCTCTTAAATCTTTCCCCTCTCACCTTAAACTGATGCCCTCTAGTTCTTGATTCCCCAACTCAGGGAAAAAGACTGAGTGGATTCACCCTTCTATGATTTTATACACCTCTATAAGATCACCTCTCAGTCTCCTACGCTCTAAGGAATAAAGTTCTAGCCTGTCCAACCTCTCCCTATAACTCAGTCCCTCAAGTCGTGGCAGCATCCTTGGAAATCTTTTCTGCACTCTTTCCAGTTTAATAACATCTTTCCTATAGCAGGGCGACCAGAACTGGACACAATACTCCTCACCAACATCCTGTACAACCGCACCCTGACCTCCCAACTTTTGTACTTAATGCCCTGACTTATGAAGGGTCAACGTGTCAACAGCCTTCTTCCTCCTCAGGTTATGACAGGACTCCCTTCCAGAGACACAAGAGACTTCAGATCCTGGAATCTGGAGCAACAAACAATCTGCTGGAGAAACTCAGGGGGTCGAGCGGCATCTGTGGTGCCGATGAACCCACTGAGTTCCTCCTGCAGATGGTTTGTCGCTGTTCCAGAGAACTGTTCATAAACCAGAAGTGCAGCCACTAGGCAATATACTTATAAGATAAGAGATAAGATTTCTTTATTAGTCACGTGTACATCGAAACACACAGTGAAATGCATCTTTTTGCACAGAGTGTTCTGGGGGCAGCCCACAAGTGTCGCCACGCTTCCGGCGCCAACATAGCACGCCCACAACTTCCTAACCTGTACGTCTTTGGAATGTGGGAGGAAACCGGAGCACCCGGAGGAAACCCACGCAGACACGGGGAGAACGTACAAACTCCTTACAGACAGCGGCAGGAATTGAACCTGGATCACTGGCGCTGTAAAGCATAACGCTAACCACTACAATATAGGCCAGCCAAGGACAACGTGTAGTTAAACTAGGGCATTTAACCCAACCATTTGGACGTTGCCGCAAAAAGAGTTCCCTCACAGCAGAAGATTCCTGCAGTCGCTGGCAAATCCATCCCACCGGTCTCCCAAACACTCATTCCTATGTGCAGGCTGTACGTAAGTTGGGTGTTCATAACATAGGGAGGACCTATATCAGTTTCAATTACTAAAGCTGACAGAATGTTATTGTGTATTGCAAGGGGCATTGAATACAAATGGTTATGCTTCAAACATATAGGGCACTGGTCAGAGCACATCTGGAGTACTGTGTACGGTATCCGTCTTCTTAATTAAGCAGGTAAATGTGTTGGAAGCAGTTCAGAGAACCTTTGC
This sequence comes from Pristis pectinata, assembly GCF_009764475.1. NCBI lineage: Eukaryota > Metazoa > Chordata > Chondrichthyes > Rhinopristiformes > Pristidae > Pristis > Pristis pectinata. The sequence continues at coordinate 145,278,863 of NC_067405.1, forward strand.
TGAGCTGATACCTGGCATGGGCTGGTTGCCTTTTGAGAGGAGGTTGGACAGGGTAGACTTGTATCTGCTGGAGTTTAGGAGAGTGAGACTTGGTTGATAAGGTGTAAGGTCTCTCAGTGTCTCGATGGGGTGGATGCGGTGAAGAAATCCCCTCTTTGTGATGAAGATGCTTCCACTTGTGGTAGAGTCTAGTACCAAGGGTCACTGTTTAAAAATAAGGTATTGGTATTGGTTCATTGTTGTCACGTACCGAGGTACAGTGAAAAACTTGTTTTACAAACCAATCGTACAGGTCAATTCATTACACAGTGCAGTTACATTGAGTTAGTACAGAGTGCATTGATGTAGTACAGGTAAAAACAATAATAGTACAGAGTAAAGTGTCACAGCTACATGGAAAGTGCAGTGCAATAAAGTGCAAGGTCACAACAAGGTAGATCGTGAGGTCAGAGTCCATCTCATTGTATAAAGGAATCGTTTAATAGTCTTATCATAGCGGGGTAGAAGCTGTCCTTAAGTCTGGTGGTACGTGCCCTCAGACTCCTGTATCTCCTATCCAATGGAAGAGGAGAGAAGAGAGAATGTCCCGGGTGGGTGGGGTCTTTGATTATGCTGGCTGCTTCACCGAGACAACGAGGGGAGGCTGGTGTCCATGATGCGCTGTCCACAACTCTCTGAAGTTTCTTGCGGTCCTGGGCAGAGCAGTTGCCGTACATCCAGACAGGATGCTTTCTATGGTGCATCGGTAAAAGTTAATGAGTCAAAGGGGACAAACCAAATTTCTTTAGCCTCTTGAGGAAGTAGAGGTGCTGGTGAGCTTCCTTGGCCGTGGCATCTACGTGATTTGACCAGGACAGGCTGTTGGTGATGTTCACTCCCAGGAACTTGAAGCTCTCAACCCTCTCGACCTCAGCACTGTTGATGTAGACAGGTGCATGTACACCGCCCCCTTTCCTGAAGTCACCCATTGAAGGGTGGAACTCTCTTCCTCAAAGGGCAGTGGAAGCAGAGACTTTGGATATTCTTTTAGGCAAATGCGGACAAATTCCCAATAGGCGAGAGGGTTAAAGGTTACTGTGGGTAGAGGGAATGCAGAGTTGAGGCTACAAGCACATGAGCCACGATTTTACTGAACAGCTGAGCAGGCCTGAGGGGCCAAACTGCCTTCTCCTGCTCCCTATTTGCATGTCAGAATCTGAATCAGGTTTATTACCACTGACATATGTCGTGAAATTTGTTTTGCGGCAACAGTACAGCGCAAGACCTAAAAATTACAAGTTACATAAATAAATAAATAGTGCAAAAGAGGAATAATGAGGTAGTGTTCATGGACCGTTCAGAAATCCCTTCCTAAATCTCTCCGCATCCCTTTCTTCCACTAAGATTTTCCTTACAACCAACATCTGCCTAACATCTCCTCGCATGGATCTGCGTCAAGCTTTGTTTCACAATATTTCCAATGGGATGCTCTGCTACGTGAAGGGAGTTGTACAAACGCAAGTTGTGCTGCAGCTGATGTTATCAACATAGAAAGGCACAAGATAATCTCTGCACGAGGGCGCCTTGCAGCCGGGGTGTGAGGCTGTGCATCAGGGACAACTGGTCTGTGTACGAAAGTACAGAGGGGGCATGCCACAACTTGGAAAGCAGAACCTTTGCTGATGTTAGAATGTCAACAACAGATTAGAGTTGCATAATGCTTCCAATGCTTGGACACTACCCCAGCCACTTCAGAGGTTTGATTTGCCATAACACAGAGATGTTTGCAGCTGTGACCAAACACAATCAAAAGTACATTTTAAAGAGAGTCTTAAAGGTAGATTAGATATCTTTATTAGTCACACGTACATCGAAACACACAGTGAAATACATCTCTTGCATAGAGTGTTCTGGGGGCAGCCCGCAAGTATCGCCACGCTTCTGGAGCCAACATAGCATGCCCACAACTTCCTCACCCGTATGTCTTTGGAATCTGGGAGGAAACCCACGCAGACGCGGGGAGAACGTACAAACTCCTTACAGACAGTGGCCAGAATTGAACGCAGGTCGCTGGCGTTGTAAAGGCATTATGCTAACCGCTACACTACCGTACCTGCCCCTAGTGGAGGCTCAGAGAGGGAATTACTGAGTGTGGGACCCAGCGGCTGAAGGCGTAGTTACCAGGGGTAGGGTTAGGGATGCACAAGGGGTCTCGTCCAAGGGGAACAGAAGGTTCTATTTGGGCAGGGGGTGGAGGTTTGTCGAGGTGCCACAGGGGATCCTTGGGGAGATCCAGAGGTAACGATGGAAGAGATGTTATGACTGAACAGAGATGTATGGTAAGAGGTAAGAGGCAAGAGGCAAGTGGAGTCTCACTCAGCTGGACCAGAGGGGGTGATGGGGAAGGCATGCTAAAATCTCTGTGCAACGGCCATGGAGAGCCAGACCATATGGCAGAGAAATAGATCCTTTGGCCCATTGACTCTGCACCGACCACCAAGCACCCATTTACACTAATCCTACATTAATCCCAGTTTATTCTCCTCATATTCCCGTCAACTCCTCCCAGATTCCAATACTCACCTACACACTGGGGGCAATTTAATGGAGGCAGTTAACTTACCAATGTACGAGCTGTCAGAGGAGGTGGTAGCAGGTACAATTACAGTGTTTAAAAGACAGTTGGACAGGTACATGGATAGGAAAGATTTAGAGGGTTACGGGCCAATTTCGGGGAAATGGGACCAGCTCAGGTTGGTCAGCATGGACAAGTTGGGCCGAAGGGTCTGTTTCTGTGCTGTATAACTCTGGGACTTTGGGATGTGAGAGAAAACCAGAGGAAACCCACACAGTCACAGGGAGAACGTGCAAACTCCAGGCAGACAGCGGCTGAGGTCAGGATTGAACCCAGGTCTCTGTGAGGCAGCAGCCCTACCAGCTGTGCCACCCTAAGAGAAGCATGAGAACAAGTATGAGGTAATGCATTTTGGGTTGCCTAATATTGGCAAGATATATGCGGTGAATGACAGGAACTTTACAAGTGTTGATACACAGAGGAGCTTAGGGTGCAAGTTCATAGCTCCCTGAAAATAGTGGCACATGGAATAGGGTAGTGAAGAAGGTATTTAGCTTGCTTGTTTTCATAAGCAGGGGTATTAATAATAAGAATTGGGACCTCATGTTGTAGCTGTACAACACATTGGTTAGGCCACACTTGGAATATTATGTGCAGTTCTGGTCACCCAGCTGCAGAAAGGATGTAGAAGTGCTAGAGAGAGTGCAGAAGAGATTCTCCAGGTCATTGCCTGGAATGGAAGGCTTCAGTTACAAGAAGAGATTGGACAGGCCAGGTTTATTCTCAATGGGCAGGCACGGTAGTGTAGCGGTTAGCGTAACGCTATTACAGCGCCAGCAACCTGGGTTCAATTCCTGCCGCTGTCTGTAAGGAGTTTGTACGTTCTCCCCGTGTCTGCGTGGGTTTCCTCCGGGTGCTCCGGTTTCCTCCCACATTCCAAAGACGTACAGGTTAGGAAGTTGTGGGCATGCTATGTTGGTGCCAGAAGCGTGGCGACACTTGAGGGCTGCCCCCAGAACACTACGCAAAAAAAAAGATGCATTTCACTGTGTGTTTCGATGTACATGTGACTGATAAAGAAATCTGATATAAAGAGGCCGAGGGGTGACTTTATAGTTTATAAAATTGTGAGGTGAATAATAAGGCAGATAATAATGGTCCTTTTCCAAGGGCAGAGGAGTCTAAAACTAGAGGGTATGGGTTTGAGGTGAAAGGGGAGATATTTGAAGGAGATCTGAGGGGCAAGTTTTTCCACACAGGTGGTGGGAATATGGAACAAGCTGCCAGAGGAAGTGGTATCTAGGCAGGTGCAGTCACAGCATTTAAAAAGCATTTGGACGGGTACTGGGATAGGAAAGGAGTAGAGGGATATGGGCCAAATGCAGGAAAATGGGATTAGCAATAGATGGGAATTTCGGTCGGCACGGACAAGGGGGCGAAGGGCCTGATTCCGTGCTGCACGACCCCATAGGGCACATGCTCATAGACAGAGCCAGAACATTTGTGATGTTTTGTGCCATTTCAGTGCTTGGTCGGGATGGAAACACAGGAGAAGGCAAGGTGGTCTCAGATATAGGAGGGGATAACAGGAAATCTGACAGCAAAGGGAAGTTAGAGGTGGGCTGGTAGCTTCCTAGGGATGGGACAAAGCTGGGCAGTAGGCTTCATCGCTACTTTCTAATGCTTGCAGCTTTTACTGATAATTGCATGTTGCAATTGATTGGCCTGTTTTATTGATAACGAAGAGGGTATTTAGTACAAATTGACATCAAGGTCAGCACAACATCGTGGGCCGAATGGCCTGTCCAGTGCTGTACTCTTCTATGTTAATATGTCTGGGTGTTGAGCATGTGTGAGTGCAGATGTTTAGTCCTTTCCTTCACCCAAGTCCTCGAACCAGTGCTTCCTTATGCCATAAGGCAGCACGCTGGTCTGACAACCTGCATCGTGACTGATGTATTGACCTAGGGAGGGCTGATCAGAGACACTGTGACTCAGGTTGCTCTCAGATACCCTCTAGTGGCTGAAGTCAATGTAGGCTTCCTTCAGACAAGAATGCTGCTTCACTAAAACACAATCGCTTTATCCCAGAATGTCTCGGGAACTAAGAAACAACAGTTAATGCCTGACGCACTTTTTAAACAGCACGAGTTCCATCACCAAGTTTCACTCTTTGCTCAGTGCTAGCTCAGCATTCTCACCTCCAAGTCAGGAGGTTATGGTTCAAATCTTCCAGGGCCCCAGCAGATGATCTAGCTGGAACCTCAGTGCAGCACCTAAGGGAGACTTGCATCAGCAGAAACACTGCCTTTCAGTTGGCTTGTGAAACCAACATCCTGTTTGCTCTTCCAAATGAACTGGTCTAGTTCTTAAAGACAACAACGTTTAAAAAGAATTGGTTTCATGGTCAACATACATGGCAGTTGTCTTTGGATGAGCAATTGAGTGAGCATTGGCAGGCACGGTAGTGTAACGGTTAGCATTACGCTTTACAGCACCAGTGACCCGGGTTCAATTCTGGCCGCTGTCTGTAAGGAGTTTGTATGTTCTCCCTGTGACTGCGTGGGTTTCCTCAGGGTGCTCCGGTTTCCTCCCACGTTCCAAAGACATATGGGTTAGGAAGTTGTGGGTATGCTATGTTGGTGCTGGAAGCGTGGCGACACTTGCGGGCTGCCCCCAGAACACTCTAGGCAAAAGATGCATTTCACTGTGTATTTCAATGTACATGTGAGTAATAAAGATATCTTATCTTAACTAATAGTTTGAACCATGGTGAACCACAATTGCTGGAAAATGTAAATTCAAATAGTTGAACAAGTGACTTTTTTCCCCCCAAAAAGCTTGCATCAGAAAATCATGAGGGGCATAGATAAGGTGAACGCCCACAGTCTTTTTCCCAGGGAAGGGAAACTAAAAACTAAAGGGCACAGGTTTAAGGTGGGAGGGGAAAGATTTAAAAAGGGACCTGAGGGACAACTCCTTCAAGCAGAGAGTGGTGCATGTGTGGAACGAGCTGCCAGAGAAAGTGGTTGACGTAGGTATAACAATGACATTCAAAAGACATTTGGATAAGTACATGGGTAGGAGGGGTTGAGAGGGATATGGGCCAAATGCAGGCAAATGGGACTAGCTTTGTGGGCACCGTGGTCGGCATGGATAAGTTGGGCCGAAGGGCCTGTGACTCTAACTGACTATGAAACTACCTGACCCATCTGGCTAACTAATGTGCCTCAGGGAAGGAAGTCTGCTGTCCATAACCAGTCTGGCATATATGTGACTCCAGACCCAGCAATGGGGTTGACTCTCAGTACAGTCAATTAGGGGTGAATGTTTTTCTCTCTCATTCAACTTGCACTAAGAACAAACGACTAGGTGTACAGTAGCTTATGGCATGAGGTGCTCTATGACTGCAAGTCCCAGCAACACGTCAACTTCCTCCAGTACACATGTACACTTGTACTGAGTTGGAGTTGTTCAGCAGGGTAACAGGCCCTTTGCCCCACATTGCCTGCCGCACCCATCTACACTATATAGAACAGTACGGCACAGTACGGGCCCTTCGGCCCACAATGTTGTGCCGACCAATATAAACCTTATCCACATTCCATCCATCCCCCTCTCTACTTCACCTCCCAAAGCCCTCTATTTTTCTTTCATCCATGTGCCTATCTAAGAGTCTCTTAAATGACCCTATCATATCAGCCCCTACCACTCCTTCCCCCTCCAGGTTGTGCATTCCAGGCACCCACCATTCTCTGTGTAAAAACACCTCTTTCCTCCATGCACCTTAAACAGGTGACTTCTAGTATTGGCTACTACCACCCTGGGGAAAAGATGCTGTCCACTCTGTCTATGCCTCTCATAATCTTATACACCTCTATCAAGTCTCCTCTCATCCTCCGTCTCTCCAAGGAGAAAAGCCCTAACTTGCGCAGCCTCCCCTCATAAGACGTGTTCTCCAATCCAGGCAGCATTCTTGTAAATCTCCTCTGTACCCTCTCCAAAGCTTCCACACCTTTCCTATAGTGTGGCGACCAGAACTGAACACAATATTCCAGACGTGGTCTAACCAGGGTCTTACAGAGCTGCGACCTTTACCTCTCTGCTCTTGAACTCAGTCCCCCAGCTAATGAAGGCCAGCACACCATACGCCTTTTTAACCACCCTATCAACTTGCGTGGCAACTTTAAGCGATCAATGTACTAGAACCCCAAGATCTCTCTGTTTCTCCACACTGCTAAGAATCCTATCATTAGCCATGTACAGTGCCTTCAAGTTAGATCTTCCAAAGTGTATCACTTCACACTTCTCCAGAATGAACTCCATCTACCACTTCTCTGCCCAGCTCTGCATCCTGTCAATATCCTGTTGCAACCTACGACAACCTTCTGCACCATCTACTACACCACCCACATTTGTGTCATCTGCAAACTTACTAACCCACCCTTCCACTTCTTCATCCAAGTCATTTATAAAAATCACAAAGAGCAGGGTCCCAGAACAGATCCCTGCGGAATACCGCTAGTCACTGACCTCCAGGTCGAATACTCCCCTTCAACAACCACACTCTGCCTTTTTTGGGCAAGCCAATTCTGAATCCACTCAGTCAATTTTCCATGGATCCCATACCTCATGACCTTCTGGATGAGCCTACCATGGGAAACCTTGTCAAGTGCCTTACTAAATTCCATATATACCACATCCACCGCTCTACTTTCATCAATCTGAAAATCTCTATTAGGCTAGTGAGGCACGAGCTGCCCTTCACAAAGCCACGTTGACTATCCCTTATAAGACTATGCATCTCCAAATGCTCATAAATCTTGTCCCTAAGTATCCTCTCCAATAGCTTGCCCACCAATGACGTAAGACCAACTGGTCTATAATTCCCAGGATGATCCCTTTTACCTTTCTTGAACAATGGAACAACATTTGCCATCCTCCAATCCTCTGGTACAACTCCAGTGTCCAGGAAGGACTCAAAGATCATTGTTAACGCTCCAGCAATCTCTTCCATTGCTTCCCAAAGTACCCTGGGGTATATCCTATCCAACCCTGGGGATTTATCTATCCTAATCTTTTTTAGTAGCTCCAACACTGCTTCTTTCTTAACCTCAACATGCTCCAACACATTTGCCGGTTCTACACTGACCTCCCCTTCATCTAAGACCCTCTCCTTGGTGAACACTGAAGCAAAGTATTCATTTAGGACCTCCCCTACCTCCAGAAACATTTTTCCTCCCTTATCCCTGAGCAGTCCTACCCTTACCCTAGTCATCCTCTTGTTCCTCACATACACCTTAGGGTTTTCCTTAACCCTACTTGCCAAGGCCTTCTCATGTTCCCTTCTAGCTCTCTTAAGTCTGTTCTTAAGCTTCTTCCTGACTACCTTATAACCCTCAAGAGCCTGGATGGATTTTTGCTTCTAAACCTTAAATAAGCTTTCTTCTTCCTCTTCCACCCCTCTTGCTAACCATGGTTCCTTCACCCTGCCATCCTTTCCCTGTCTCAGTGGGACAAACCTATCCAGAAGTCCATGCAAGTGTTCCCTAAACAACCTCCACATTTCTGCTGTGCATTTCCCTGAGAACATCTGTTCCCAATTTACACTCCCCAGTTCCTGCCAAATACCATCGTAATTTGCCCTCCCCCAATTAAATACTTTCTCATAAGGTCTGCTCCTATCCTTGTCTATGGCTATGGTAAAGGTCAGGGAGTTGTGGTCCACTATCACCAAAATGCTCTCCCACCGAGAGGTCTGTCACGTGACCAGGTTCATTGCCTAGTATCAGATCCAGCATGGCCTCTCCTCTAGTTGACCTGTCCGCATACTGTGTCAGGAATTCTTCCTGGACACACCTAACAAATTCTGCCCCATCTAAATTTTTTGCACTAAGGAGGTGCCAATCAATATTAGGGAAGTTGAAGTCACCCGTGACAACAACCCTGTTAATTTTGCACCTTTCCAAAATCTGCCTCCTTATCTGCTCCTCAGAGTCCCGGTGGCTATTTGGCAGCCTATAGAATACTCCCAATAAAGTGATTGCTCCCTTACCTGGCATTAGATCCATAGCCTTCTATACCTTGGCAATTCAGGTACTTGTCTAGATGCCTGTTAAACATTGTTAGTCTCTGCCTCCACCATCTCCACTGGCAGTGCATTCCAGATTTAAACAGTGTGGAAAAAGATCCCCCCTCTGTCCTCTAAAATCTCCTACCTCTCACCTTGAATCTATGTCCTTGTTTTGGACAGCCCCCCGCCATGGGAAAAAGATTCTTACAATCCTCTCTTTCTCTGAACTTTCTCCGTAACTGCAACACTTTAGTCTGTTAGTTTTCCCTTTTACCTCGATGCACTGTTGTCATGAAATGATCTGTATGGGCGGCATGCAAAACTAAGTTTTTCACTGTACCTCGGTACATGTGACAATAATAAACCGATTTACTCTTGTATAATTTTGAGCATCTCTACCAGGTCACCCCTCAGCCTCCTTCACTCCAGGGATAAAACCCAGCCTATCCAGTCTCTCCTTATAATTGAAATGCTCCAATCCAGGCAAAATCCAGGTGGAATTGGTCCTTATGCAGGGTCTCAACCCAGAATGCCAACCATCCCTCTGCCTCCACAGATGCTACCTGACCTGCTGAGTTCCTCTGGCAGTTTGTGTTTTGCTCCAGATTCCAGCATCTGTTCATCGTGTTCCCGGTGAATCTCCACATCCTCTCCAGTGCAATCCCGTTCTTCCGATAGTGCGGTGTCCAGTAAATTCAAGAACTGCCATGGTGAGATTTGAACTCGTTTCTGTGGAATGTTTGTCCAGGCCAGTAACTTAATCACTACACCACCACCGTAGCCTGGTTAGAATACGTTTGACTCAGTTGTTTGTACTGTTGGAGTGCCCAATGTTAATCCCACACCAAACTTTCACTTATAGCTGATAGAACATAGAACACTACAGCACAGTACAGGACCTTCAGCCCATGATGCTGTGCCGACATTTTATCCTGCTCTAATATCTATCTAAACCTTCCCTCCCACATAGCCCCCTATTTCTCTATCATTCATGTGTCTAAGAGTCTCTTAAATGTCCCTAATAGTTAATGACAATGAAGGGGAATAATTTATGTTAACTTACGTTTATCCTCTTTGTAATGTACAGTGCTGCTGCTGCCAAAAGCTAATTTTCATGGCATTTATACTCTAATGTATGCCTAAGACAATAAACTTGAACTTAATCCTTGGCTGATTTTTTTTAAGACCTTCCATTAGGGGAGAGGGGCAATTCTACGATTGGGTATGGGGAAGGAGGACAGGAGCTGGTGAATAATTCACCCACAGCTCTTTACAATGACTCCAGGTTAAAGAAAACAATGCCCAAGATGATGGAAAGGGTGAGCAGCTTCAAGTTCCTGGGCCCAACACGTTGATGTAATCACGAAGAAGGCATGCCAGTGGCTCTAACTTCGTCAGGAGCTTGAGGAGATTTGGTACGTCACCAAAGACTCTTGAAAATTTCTATAGATGTACAGTGGAGAGCATTCTGACTGGTTGTATCACCGCCTGGCGTGGAGGCTCCAATGCACAGGATCGCAAGAGGCTGCAGAGGGTTGTGGACTCAGCCAGCTCCATCACGGGTGCAACCCTCCCCACATTTGAGGACATCTTCAAGAGGTGGTGCCTCAAGAAGGTGGCATCCATCATGAAGGACCCTCCGGGACATGCTCACTTCTCGTTACTACTATAGGGGAGGTGGTACAGGAGCTTGAAGACCCACAGTCAACGATGCAGGAACAGCTGCATCCCCTCTGTCATCAGGTTTCTGAACAGCCCATGAATACTACCTCGTTATTCCATTCTTTGCACTATTTATTTTGTAATTGATAGTAATTGTGTCTTTGCGTTGTACTGCTGCCGCAAAACAACAAATTTCACGTCATATGTCAGTGATAATAAATCTGATTCTGATGCTTTTAATAAAGTGGCATCGTTCAAACAGGGAAAAAAGCCAAGTCTGCCAAAATTCTTAGCTCATTCTGTAACTGATCAGCAGCCTTTCGAAGGACGTCCTCCCCCCATAACCTCCTCCAGCAGGGAGTTGGAAAACATTGACACGTCAGAAGATTCAAAGTCCTGTCTTCACATAGGATTTGCTGACCGAGCTGTGTTACTGTCTGAATGTTGGCTTTGTCTACAGGAGTCACGGCTATAATAGTTTTGACAAGAGTCCAAGACACATAACTACATGCCATTAAAAACAATGGCAGTCCAAGTTTCAAGGAGCGTGCCCTAGACACTACTGTGCTTGACATTCAACCACTCCACAAGTGGATGAACAGATGTAGTTGGTACTGGAGGGTTGGGAGGTGGGTGTTGAATAAGTGAGGGGTAGGAGGGGGAACAGGAGAGAGGTACAAGTTAAAGCCTCACCAGTTTTAATGCTGGTGTTCAGGATTTTCACCCACCGCCTTCAACTTCAGTTTCAATTGACTCATGCAAAATGAGCGGCTTTCAAAGAAGAATTGGTTATAGATCTGAAAGAGAGAAAAAAAAAACCTGAAATACAGGAGAGGACTCGAAGGGTGGGACCAACTTTTTTTTTTACTCTGAACAGGCCAACACCTGCCATGATAGGCATAGCTTGGTATGGCAACTGCTCTGTCCAAGACCACAAGAAATCGCAGAGAATTGTTGACACAGCTTAGTCCATCACAAAAACCATTCTCCCCTCCATGGACTCTGTCGACACCTCCTGCTGCCTTGGGAAAGCAGCCAACATATTCAAATACCCTAGCCACCCTGGACATCCTCTCTTCTACCCCTTCCCATCGGGCAGAAGATACAAAAGCTTGAAAACATGCACCAGGCTCAGGTACGGTAGCGTAGCGGTTAGCGCGACGCTATTACAGCGCCACCAATCGGGATTCGATTCCCGTCGCTGTCTGTAAGGAGTTTGTACATTCTCCCGTGTCTGCGTGGGTTTCGTCTGGGTGCTCCGGTTTCCTCCCACATTGCAAAGATGTATGGGTAGGTTAATTTGGGTTTAAAATGGGCGGCGCAGACTCGTTGGGCCGGAAGGACCTGTTACCACGCTGTAAATAAAAATTTAAAAAAATTTAAAATTTAAATTTAAAATTCTATCCCACTGTTATAAGACTCTTGAATGTTTTTTTTTGTATAAACTCTTCACCTCACAAACTACCACATCATGGCCCTTACACCTTATTGTCTACTGCACTGCATCGAGTCATAGAGTTATACAGCATGGAAACAGGCCCTTCAGCCCAACTGGTCCATGCTGACCAAGATGCCCCATCCAAATGTGCCATTTGCCTGTGTTTGGCCCATAACCTTCTAAAGCTTTCCAATCCATGTACCTGTCCAATTGTCTTTTAAAAGTTATTGTACCTGCCTCAACCACTTCCTCTGGCAGCTTATTCCACATACATACCACCCTCTACGTAAAAATAAATTGCCTCTCAAGCTGATATTAAATCTTTCCCCGCTCACCTTAAACCTATGCCCTCTGGTTTCGATTCCCCAGCACTGGGAAAAAGACTGAGTGCATTCATCCGATCTAAGCCCATGATTTTATCCACTTCTATAAGATCATCTCTCAGTCTCCTACGCTCTCAAGGAATAAAGTCCTAGCCTGTCCAACCTCCCTCTTTAACTGTCCCTCAAGTCCTGTAGCACTTTCTCTCTAATACTATATTCTGCATTTTGTTATTGCTCTTTCCTTTGTGATGGCATGCAAAACAAAGTTTTTCCACTGTATCTCGGTACATGTGACAATAATAAACCAATTGCCAATTAGAGCTTTTCTATCATTGACTTAACTCCAAACAAGATGGTGGCTCTTTATTGGCATGTGTTGCCTCTAATCCAACCTCAGCTTTACCTTGGGTCTTGTCATCTGAGGCAAACACATGAACTTCAGTCAAGACATTTGCTTTTTAAAACAAAGCTATTATCCTTCTCTCAGATGTTGATCTTTTTGTAAATGAATCACAGCTTTTTTCTTCATTAAAATATTTTGCACATCATCACAATTTCTCAAACATCTTAACACAATTTGTATGCATGGAATTATAGAAAAACTTAGAGCTCAAATGTCTTTTCAACCCATTGTTTACATGCTGGCCATAGTTTTTGGAACTAACCCTATTTCTTGGCTCCAGTTTGCCACCTGTTAATCTGAGTGCTCATCATATAACAGCACAGTACAGGCCCTTCAGCCCACACTGTTGTGCCAACATTTTATCCTGCTCTAAGACCTATCTAACCCCTCCCTCCCACATAGCCCTCCATTTCTCTATCATTCATGTGGTTATCTAAGAGTCTCTTAAATGTCCGTCCTGGTACTTTTTAGATGTTATGAGACTTTCTGCCTCCAAGACATGATCTAGGAATGGGTTCCAAACCCCACTACTCTACGGGTGACATTTCTTCTGACTTCTATCAGGTACTTTAAATCTATACCCAGTGGCTTTTGATTTCTCCAAGGGAAATGGATCCTTTCTATTCCCCTTTCCTAAGCCCCTCATAATACTCGGAGGATGGTTACAGCAAAGGCGGCCATGCAGCCTATCATGTCTATGCTGACCTTTTAACAGAGAAAATCACTAGCTCCATCACTTCAGCCCCTTCTCTGTAGCTTTGCAAATTTTTCAATATATATCTGATTCCCTCCTGAAGGCCATAATAGAACCGTGTTCACCCCAACTGTAGATAGTGCATTCCAGATTCCAACCACACTGCATCAAACATTTTTCTCTCATTAATTTTCTTCCCATTTTATCAGCCTCCCCTCCTTGGACTCTGTCTTTACCTCTCGCTATCTCGGTGAAACAGCCGGCATAATCAAAGACCCCACCCACCCGGTTCATTCTCTCTTCTCTTCCATCAGGTAGAAGATACAGGAGCCTGAGGGCACGTACCACCAGACTTAAGGACAGCTTCTACCTCACTGTGATAAGACTATTGAACGGTTCCCTTATACAATGAGATGGACTCTGACCTCATGATCTACCTTGTTGTGACCTTGCACCTTATTGCACTGCACTTTCTCTGTAGCTGTGACACTTTACTCTGTACTGTTATTGTTCTTACCTGTACTACATCAATGCACTCTGTACTAACTCAATGTAACTGCACCGTGTAATGAATTGACCTTTACAATCAGTATGCAAGACAAGTTTTTCACTGTACCTCAGTACAAGTAACAATAATAAACTAATACCAATAAACCAATACCAATCTGTGACCTCTAGTCCTCTACCCCTTCACCAGCCACTGTAAACTCTGTCCAGACCTCTCACTTGTATCAAATCTCCCCTCACCTTCTCGTCAGTGAAAACACCCCCAGCCTCTCTAAATTGTCCTAATAACTGTGGTCCCTCATCCCAGGAACCATGCCTATAAATCTTCCCTGGACCCCCTCTGATGCGAGGATGTGACTAGAACTGAATATTCTAGCCCCAGACTGATTCAGTGTCTTATGACTTTAGCATGACTTCCAACAGTGTTTGCAGCACAGGAGGCTACTATTTAGCCCATCATGTCTGTGCCAGTCAAGAAACAACTGCCAGCCTAGTACTACCTGCCAGCACTTGTGCTTTAGCCTTTCAAGTACACACATTCTGCCTCCACCACTCTTCAGTGTTCCAGATCCCTACCATGCCGAGTGAAACTTTTCTTCGTCTCTCCTGAATCCTCCTACCAATTACTTCAATGCACGCCTCTGATTTTTGACCCTTTCTATTCTGTAGTTATCATGTCACCAATTAAAATTTCTCCTCTGTTCCAAAGAAAATAACCATGGTCTGGCTAACACACAAAAAAATTCACCATCTGTCTGGTACTATCAAGTTCTTACATTAACCAGGATAGTAAGCAGCTCAACTTGTTTTACACAATAATCTCACTGGATTAATGTTTAGTAACATGTTAGACAGTTGAACAATTTATTTTTACAAATCAAAAATCCAAAAGTAACTAGATGAGCTTTCCGTGATGGTGGTTGAGGGTATGTTAACCTCCTATTTCTCTTTGAATGGTGCTGCAAGATCCACAATGCAGGACACAAACAAGAACTGAGGTAGATCAAGTATCTGACAGCTGGTAGAAAGCTCAGGTTATTGAAGTATGCAAGATTAAAGGAGCAGAGAAATTCAAGAAATCATTAAGTACTAAGTGGTGATAAAACTAGTCTTGCCAGTTTAGAGGTTGGTGGAACTCAAGACCGAGGTGAAAGGTTTCGACCAGAAATATCAACCATTTCCTTCCACAGATGCTTCCTGACCCTTCAGCAATTTGATTTTTTTGGTGAAGACCTGCCTAACTTAGCAGGAAGGAAACAGACTTGGTAACTTAGGAATGTCAACCTATTTGATCCAAAATGTGAAATAAACACAAAGTTCCCTGGGCCAGAGGTCCCAGTGAACTAACTGGATGTGCCTCTCCACGATGGAACTGGCTGACCTTAACAATAACTGTGGGAAGAGTGCACTCATAACTGCTCCCCACCTGCATTTACTGTACATTCCTTAAAATAGTGAGTCAGAATAAAAGATTTTCAATTTTTAATGGCTATTTAGCAATGTTGGCCTCTGTTAATATTTTGGAGCATTAACTTCAGCTGATTTCCAGATCTTCATAGCGGTCTTGGCTCAACAGAGGAAAAGAAATTCAATGACATTGCCATTTCCAAGTCCCTCTCTATGAACATCCTGGGGTTCACCATTAACCAGAAACACAGTTGGACCAGCCACATACAAACCATGCTACAAGAGCAGTTGAGGCTTGATATCTTGCAGAAATTGAGTAATTTCGATGGCAAATTTCAAGCAAATGATCCCAATTGTCCAATGGTTCTTTCTGTAACATCCAGTTGATGAAGATGAAAATCTACCTTAAGTATGTTGGCCCACTGAAAGAAAATGTGAGGATATTGAGCATGCACATGAAGATATATGCAGATACTTCAGAACAGAATGCATGCACTGAACAAATTAAGGCAACTTTTAAACAAACCTATGGCATTACCAGATATTACCTGGGAAAGATCTGCTCACTCAGCATCAGAAACGGTTTCTAAAAGGGTCAGGATGTAGGTCTCTCACGCATGGGCTCACTCAGCTGATTTCTCTGTTAATCAATGGTCAATCATTGGGTTCATGGTACCTCAAACCAGGTACAGTATACATGTCCTATTAATAACAGATCCTATACCTATCACCCAGCTAACTATCATTTTCAGGTATTCATCCCAGAAGTGTGACCATTCACAGATATGCCTCATAACAAGATATTCCATCTTTGAGTAGACTTCTTTAGCAATGTTGGCCTCTAATATTTTGGAGCATTAACTTCAGCTGATTTCCAGCTCTTCATAGCTGCCTCGGCTCAACAATCAGAGGAAAAGCAATTCAATGACATTGCCATTTCCAAGTCCCTCCCTATGAACATCCTGGGGTTCACCATTAACCAGAAACACAATTGGACCAGCCACGTACAAACCATGCTACAAGAGCAGGTGAGGCTTGATATCTTGCAGCAAATGACTCACAACAGCAACCCAAAGTTTTTATATCTGCAAGCGAAAGGAGTGCGTTGCCTGAGATGAGTGCAGTTCCAACACAAACAGCTCGAAACCACCCCACTTGAATAGTACCCTACTCACCTCCAGTGCTCTGTGACGGCAATAATGCGCCACCTACTAAATGCACTGCAGTTACCTGAATTATTTTAACAGCATCTTGCAAGCCTGACAACACTGCAGTAGCTCTGAAGGAGGCTCACCACCATCTTTCCAAGAGCAATTAAAGCCAGACGATAAATGTTGCTCTTGCCAGCAAAACTCGTATGCCAAAGAAATGAAAAGGCAGCTCAACTGGAAAGCTGTTCTTCCTTTGACAGGCATGCTGTGCTTGTGAAGTATAAGCACAACATCACATCAAAACCTTTCTTTATAGAGACAAAACAACAGATTCCTTAAACTCAGAGGACGTGCCAAAAGAGATCACTGAAGAACCATATCCTGATTATTCTCAAACTTTGAGATCCCAGTCTCCTGTTTATTATGGACTAACAAGAAAAATAATCAGCATTCTTTTCAGTATTCACCTTTATTGGAATTTGGCAGCAGAAATGTTAGGCATTCCCTAGCCACCTACGTGATTAACAAAGCATAAACATGTTCAGTACCTGACAGATAACTAGCAAGACTAAACACTGAAGGCAAATGTAGAATTGAAGGGGTTTGATGACCGACTTGAAATCAACATTTCTCTTCTGCTATTAGATCATGAGAAAGCAAGTCTTTTTGTTATCTGAGTTGGGGCTGTTTACAACTGGTAATCTACATTATTCTCTTCTCTGGCTCCCAGTTATCAAGGCTGGAAATGAGTAAAGTCTCAGCTCATCCAAACTATGCTTCATTGTCACGGTTACAAGACATAAGAAACGTCACTTTGCATTGCTACTCCCTAGTAGGCGTTTCACATATTTTCAAATGCGTCACTGGATTCTGCTCACCAATCCTTGCCTGCTTTAAATAAGGTAGCATACAGCTGTACAACGTCCAATACCTCATTTCCACCAGATGATTGGTGTGCAGTACGTCACCCAGTTTGACCTGTAGCTCTCTTCTTAAAATTCACACTCCACATTTAGGGACACTAAGAATGGTTCTGCTCCCATATTGTATATATAGAGAAGCACTATAACAACGAGAGATTTTTAAGGGAGGTAAACTATGTAAAGATTGAACAAGGACGTGTGCTCTTTTCACCAGAGCAGAAGTATTAGATAACTTAAAGATTACAGAAATGTTTGATAGGATAAACAAGTTACATTTCCATTCAAAGGGAAAGATCAGACAAGGAGTGAACTGAATAACTTCACCAATAAATCCAATAGCTTAGGAGAAATTTCAGTAGCGAGTTCCACATTCTGACTGAAAAACTAGCCAAGTATACATGAGAGAAAGTAGTAGGATATGCTGATAAGATTAGAGGAGGATGGAAAGGTGGTTTGTATGGAGCATAAGTAATGACATGGTCCTTTGGCACTAAATATTCTGTTTTATGCTGTAAATTCTGTGAAACAATGTGCTGGCAGGAGTGGAACAGGCTCGTGCATAGCCTTACTTTAGCTTTTCTCTGAGCACAAAAGTTCACTTCATACTTAATTCTGATACAAGGAAACCTCTAGACTTCAAAATAATGACCAACCAGACCATACTTTATTGTTGATATTTAGCTACAATTACAAAAAGAAACCATTAAAAGGTAAAATTGTGATCCATAAGGTGCAGAATGCAAACCTCTGCAGCAAGTTTACAGTATGAATGAGATATATTCTATGTCCCTTAAAGACTGCTGCAGTATGTGATGATGCACTTAATTTAGTTCCAATACATTTTGTATTCATTCCCATTCTGCTGCAGGTGCTTTAAAAATCACACTATTTACAATACAGCAAACGCCCGCAATACTCAAACGCCTCGCAAACACGCACTTTTTCTCTTCTTAAATGTCACAGTTATCATTCTGGTACAAAAACCAACAAAACAATAAATTTCTGCCACCGCTGCTGCTGACCCGCTGTTGCAATGAGGTTAGAGTGCATTAAAGTCATGTGTTGTACAGTGAGTGAGGGACTGCAGGCACACAATAGATAGCAAGTTCATCACCTTTCACAAATAAAACCTTAGCAGTTATTACAGCAGCAAGGCCCAAACCTAAAATAAAACAAACAAATCTTTTCTCATTAAGCATATTAGCATATACATTTCTCGTTTGAAATGAGGTAAAGCATGGTGCCAAGTGCAATGCTCAAATCGTGCTACATGTATACAACAGCAACGGGGGGAAAAAAGAACTGTGTTTTGTGTCTTGACAAAGACAAGGAAATAAATTGCAGCATTGATTAGGACTTTAAATGCAGAAGGTTGTTACAGTGGAAAAATATGATTTCATAAGTGAATATAAATGATAGAAATAGCCCACGCTTCTCTTGATTCTTTTAAAAAGTGTGATGCACTGTTAATACTGGAAATAATCCCAAATTGGTGACATTCTGTTTGATGTCAAATCCTTTGTGACATTTCTAGGTAAAAAAAGTCTCTTTGAAAGTATGATATACAGAAATGAGTGCTTGCCCAGGTCTATGCCCACATGATGAGGATATCTAAAAAAAAATAATTGGGTTAACAGTGTGGAATCTGCTTTTTGGATCATGATGCAGATTAAAATGAGCCGACGCCAATCAATTACGTACATGTGACAGCAGTTTTAAAAACAATTACTCATTTTTCAGCTTGTACATTAATAAAAAGGTAGCCACATTTCTTCAGTAATTAACAGATTTAAAAGGCTTTACTTTTCCAATTGAAAGGAAAACACGACAGGATGGGATGTAAAAATTGAACACCTTAACATGTATCAAATTCATGTCTCCGATTCATGTGACCAATAAAAGCAAAAGACTAACTCTCAAAATATGAAACAGATCATGGTGGTAAAGGTAGGTAACAACTGCTGGGGACTTGAGAGGATTTCTCTGGAGAGCATTGAGACAAAGTTCCCAAATGTAATTTTTTTTTTAAAAAAGTAAATTAAAAGAGGTATTATAGTTACAGTGCAAAAACAATTATTTAAACATTTCAAGCATAATATAAAAACATAGCACCAAAAATAACGAGAAATCAAAAACGCATGCAAATAAGAACTGAGGTATTCAAAGGGAAGAACGCCTAATTGGTTTCTACTGAAAACATAACCACTACTTTGAGCTGAGCCAAGTAGGATGCATCCTCTCTTTAAAAGCTTGTACGCTGAAGACTGATTAAATGTGATCATATTTTATCACAGGATTTTCTGTTCCTTGCCTGTGCCATGTGTGTTTTAACTTTTTGTAAAACAAAATGATGCAACATGAATGTGGTTTCTTCACAAACACACAGCTTTGGTGTAAAAGTCAACTGTGAGGTGCTATGGACAAACACCGAGGATAGTCATGTGCATGAATGTGCATGTGCTGATCCACACGAGTGCTTGTTCTCTGCCCATGCATATGCAAGCATCTGTGTATATGTGTGTGTGTCTGTGTGCACGCATGTGTGTGTTTGTGTGTGCGTCTGTGCGTGCGCATGTGCTGTGTGCACATATATACATGTACTTTGCTGCATGGACTTGTGTCTATGTGTATGTACATGTGTGCATTTTACCCCACCCCTCTTATAAATGGAAAGGTGCTCATTAATAAAATAACCCTTCCAATTTTTTTTTACAAAAATCTGCAGCATATTTTATGAATGATATGTCTAAAATCACTCTCATTAGAGCAACAGTTTCCGTACTGCAGCACCAACTCGATGTTCTTTGTGTTTGGAAGCACCGCACTCACATCATCAGCACAATGCACTTTCCCTAAAGACCAAATAGTGTAAATTTAGCTACTTGCATGAAAAAGAAAATTGTCAACACCTCAAATCTAAGTATCTGAAACCATTTTATCTGTATTAAAATATATGTGCAGCTACCTCTAGCTCTGCAATAAGTTACACAACCATAACTCCAATGGAGGTCAGTCAAGGGCTGTAGTTCATTATCATATAACGTATATTAAATGGGAATGTAAAATCAGCCATAGAAATGTATCAAAAGGTTCAAGAAAACAAAACAAGTGGGGGTTATTTTCAATTAAGGCAAAACCCTTTTGATTAAATGCAAGAGACTTATTATATGGCATTAAGTTGAACAAATGCTACTGTAAATGCCAGTCGCTTTAAGTGAAACCTGTTCCTATTTAAATTAAGTGCAAAACAAGGATTGGGAATGCCACCTCAAAACGTGAACGGATGACAAGGAAACAGGACAATACTGGCACGCTTGCTCTCTCCTACCAGCTCATACACGACAGTTTTACACACCGTGGCTGGACTGGCACTAGTGCACAGGTCAAGAATTTCAAGATTACTAAAAATGTGCAATCTAATAACTAATCACTTCCCAGCATAAGCTTCCTGGCTCACTAAACACCAAGCAAAAAGCTATTAAAAAAAATTAAGTAAACATCATAAGGAAACCTGACAACTGTTAAAATGCTTGCAAAATGAATATAAAGCACTCTTGTGATTAATCTAGCAAAAAGGGCAGGAGGAGGGGAAGGATTGTGTTCGCGCAAGAGCTTACTATATTCTACAATTAATCCTAAATTATACTACTGTAGTAAAAACACTTTACACCTTCATAGAATAACTGGCTCACTCTCAACCACCAGTCTCATTTTTGTTGTGACCCCAGGTGAGCTTTTGAAGAGGTGCGGGCTGGGCTGGGGTGCGGGAGTAGGGAGGACGGATCCTCAGCTGTTTTGCAATGGAGACTGGTTTGCCTTCAGGCTCCTTAGTGCTCGCCGAGCTGCCGCAGACTTAGCAATCCTGTAACTGCGACCAACTCCTTTGAATTTTCCTTTGCCAACCACCTCCACGGTGACACGGACTTTGCCATCATATGTCCTTTCTGCAGGGCTTTAAGAAAAAGCAAAGTAATAATGAGAAATAAACCCATTTAATGGGACATTTTAGTCGAACAATAAGGAAAAAAATTCAACACTTTACCTGGTACAGAATGAACATAAAACAGGATTATGCTGTTTAGCTCAAGTCTGTGCTGTTGTTTAATTATTTCTTGGCTTTAAATTATTTGATTTGCACAATATGGGTGCATATTCATTATGTAGTTCAAATTAAATACAAGTATTCAGTAACAGCATTTATCAAACGCATTTGTTTAATTAGATTAAGTTTCCCAGCCACTGCAATGGCTATTACTGGATTGATTGTCCTGGCCTCTGGACACTAGCCCAGTAACTTTATTGCTATGCTGCCATAAGTAAACAATATATGGGGACAGTAGGAAACCATTTACTCCCTCAATAAAATCATGGTTGAAATGTGACTTAACTCTATACCAGGCTTTTCCCCAGATTGACTCTGATTAACAAAAAAAATTGTCTCAGAATACAGATAAGTTTCCCAACTTCATTCTTGAAAGGCCCAGTGCTATTTTTAAGATTATGTCCCCTACTCCAGGACTCCCTAATTAGAAGTCATTTCTTTCCATCTATTCTGTCAGTTCCCTTTAATATCCTGAAAGACTATCAAATAGCCTCAACTAAAAATTCTCTAGGCAATAAAACCCTAGTTTGTATAATCTCTTAACATTTCATGGACAGTTCTAGTACCCCTACTTCCTAAAGATGGCAAAATTCAGCTAATAATTTTTCTAACCTTGTTCATTATGTTGTTCAAACTAAAGTATTCACAAACAGTCAGCAGCGTAATGAGTGTGCTTTAAACAAGGTCTGAAAGTATGTGTGGTTGGCTCATGATCAAACGGATTACACATTAAATTATATCTAACCTGTCATTTAGGTCTCAGCTAACCCGAAGTTAAGAGAACTTTTACCTGCAGATATGTTGCCTCCATTTTAAACAAGAATTTTTAATATTATCGTGCTGTGCAGACAACACACACAGTCACACACAATAACCCGTTTGTTAGTTGAGTAATGATTTATACACAGAATGAGCTCTGAGTTACATCTTCTCCCTGGAATGTTGTTTTGGATAATTTGTTACAATACTGCAGCTTGATTAAAGAGGCTATAGTGCTGCTTAAGTGCTGTGAAGATGGGGAAACCAAGGCTGGAAATTTGAGATAAAAACTGAAATTCAGAGCAGGACTAAAGACTGAAACGTGGCTGAAGTGCTACCTTAACCTTTATTTTAAATATTCACTGCCTGGCTGCTTTTTGCCCCCAAGAAATTCTAACCCATAGCACCTTATTTTTATTTTATGAAAGATACCATTCAATTTGTGCATTTAATCTGGACCACATCAGCCTGTTGGCATATGAAGTCTGTACCATTAATTTTCTCCACAGGCTCTCCCGTTTAATCTCAGTCTACTGCTTGTTTCACTCATCCTATTTGGTTTCTCTAACTTTTAAATAATGGATCTTGTTTAAATAAAAGTTTACAGCAGAGCATTCCACATTTTAATCACCTTTGTTCAAAAGAAACATTTTTTTTGAGCTCCTCTGATTCTATTTTTAAAAGTGCTCACTTCCTACGATCTTGTCAACAAGTAAAAATCCTGATTTATCTCAGCATAATCTCAATCAAATTGATGGCTTAAATTTCTGATTTCAAGTGGGAAGCTGCTTTAACTTCTTTCAAGGACACTTCATTTCTGGTATCAACCTAGTACCTTATCCGTTGCTTTTAATAATGTGAGCAAGGCTGTACTAACCACATGTTAAAGGTCTTTTAACATTCATTATCAGTTTATATTCTTTTTATTTACAGAGGCTATACAGAAATCACAATACCATGTATGAATCCTGAAACACCTACCCTTATAGCTGTTCATATTTTTCCATTCGTATATAGTCTAAAACTTACTAGGATTATGTTCTAACTGTGTTTGAATTTGTTTTACCAATTTCCATAGGTCCTACTGCCTTTGGAAGTAAACAAAAATGTAACAATAATAATCACAGCATAAGATGACATGAATGGATATATCTTCTCTCTGACAGGCTCAATTATCCTCTTTTAGCTGCTTATGCACCTGATATATGGGTCTAGGTGTTTATTGCACTGTTTGATTCTGTTGTTGGTGTACAACATCTTGCCAACTCTTTACCTAAATTTGGCAGTCTCCGGCTCCATCTCCAACAACTCACGAACAGGAGAGCGTGGTACATTTGCTGAAAATTTCTCTGAAACATAAAGTACAATACAAAGCATTAGTATTTAAACTGAACCAACAGAGACAATGACAAGAGGATGTCAACAAGGCGGCACTACCTATCAGGGGTCTCATCATGGGGTAGTACACTTGCCAAACTGTCTCCAAGGACATCCTACTGTCCATATAGATGGCACCAGCAAGAGATTCAAATATATCCCCCATGGCCTTGGGAACCTCAATATCTTCTTCTTTTTCTTCATCCTCTTCAGATCTTCTTAGCTTTCAAGAAAACAAAACAACATTAGGTTAAATATTCCAAACAGACTTGTAACTTAGTCCAGAGGAATGGGAATCAGTGATTACCGATGGGTTCCGAATTGGCAAAAAAAGAGGTTTTGACCTGGAATTTGCACACAAAAGCTACAAATACCCTTGATCCTCTAGTAAAAATTATTCTCCTCTTAAGGGGAAGACATTGGAGCCATTGGCATGGTCAGCCAAATCATTCATGTCTGGATTCCTGGTTGTCCCAGCTCAATGGAACTGCTTTCTTGGTTCCATTTAATTGTAGAAGAAATGCAGCTTTTTGTGCCTTGGACAGTTTATTCTATTCACGTTTGGTAATTGCCTATTCCTGATCCTAACTGGCTCATCTTCACCATGAATATCTCTGCACCTCCATCCTGCATCAGGATGGTATGAGGGCCCTTCACTTCTTCCTTCAATATAGGCCTAATCTTCCCCCTCTACCACTACGCTCATTCACATGGCTGAACTCTTCCTTACAATGAACAACCTTTCCTTCAACAACATCTGCTTTCTTCAAAATCAACGGTGGGCTACTAGAACTTGTATGGGCCAAACTAAGCTAGCCACTTTGGGATCTGTGGGACAGTCCTTGTTTCAGTCCTATTCAGGCCATTCTTGCTTTCCACATTTGTACTGAACTTGAAAATTTCACTACTTTTAGTGTCAGTGATCCACAGCTGACTCTTTCCTTTCCTGACTTATCACAGCCATCTCAACTACATCTCTTCCTGCAAGGACTTCATTCCTTTCCCTCAGAGTTCCTCCTTTTCCACCATATCGGCTTAGATGAAAAGATGTTCCACATTAGTACGTCTGAGATGCATTCTTTTTACCTCAAATGTGGCTTTCCCTTTATCATAGATGAGAGGATTCTCAATGTCTCCTCTAGTTCTGCTCTTGCCCTCTCTCCTCCCAGCCAGAGCATGGATAGGGTGCCCCTAGTTTTCACCTTCCACCCTACCAGCCTCCAGATTCAATGGATCCTTTTTAATTTCTGCCATTGTCAACGACATTCTGCCAGTGAACACACCTGCATGGTTCGCTCCTCCATCTCCAACCAACCATCCCCCTCTCAATTTCTCATGCAACTGCAGGAGATGCAACACCCATCCTTTTACCACATCCCTTTCCACCATCTCGAGACCTAAACGGTCCTTTCAGTCGCAGCCACAGTTCACCTGCACTTCTTCCAATCTGGTGTGTTGCACTTAGCATTCACAATGTGGTCTCCTTTACAAATATAGTGATTGCAAGGTGACCCTGAGCTTCTAATTGCGTATCACTTAATTCTCTATCTCAT
Source organism: Pristis pectinata (assembly GCF_009764475.1). NCBI lineage: Eukaryota > Metazoa > Chordata > Chondrichthyes > Rhinopristiformes > Pristidae > Pristis > Pristis pectinata. Next base: position 145,303,789 of record NC_067405.1, read on the forward strand.
TCCTGCTCTGACCTCTGCTTTTGGCCTCCTACACCGTTCCAACAAAGCCCAAGGCAAGCACGAGAAACAACACCTCATCTTCCATCGAGGCACTTTGCAACCCCTGCTTACGGTCAGTTCTGATGTAATGTCATTGATGTTCATTCAGTTTTTCCTTGCTCCACAGATGCTGCCTGATATGCTGGATATTTCTAGTATCCTCTTTTGTTTCAGACTTCCAGCAGCTGCTGTGCTCTGCCTCTCAGTTCTAACATGAACTTGTTTTTATTTACATTTTCATTCTAATTGTCCTCATTCATCTATCATATGACTGCAAAAGCATGTGACCTGGACAACCTTGGTCTCCATACAATCACGGACTTCTCCCTCTGTTCTCTCCATCTTTCCCATTCTCTGAAACTTATAACACTTGTTTTTCTCATTTCAGGGGTCACTGATTTTCTGAATCCGAGCATCACTGGCCAGAACAGCATTTATTGGCTATTCCTAACTGATGGTATTGAGCTGCCTTCTTGAACCAAAGCAGCTGAGAAGAGTTCCAGGGTTTAGACCCAGCAACAATCAACAGCAATACATTTCCAAGTCAGCACGGTGTTTGACATTTCCACGCTGGGAAAAAGACTGACCATCTACCCTATCTATGCCTCTCGATTTTATAACCTCCATCAGGTCTCCCGTCAGCCTCCAACACTCCAGAGATAACAAACCAACTTTGTCCAACCTCTCTTATAGCTAATACATTCTAATCCAGGCAACATCCTGGTGAACCTCTTCTCCACCCTCTCCAAAGCCTCCATATCCTTCCTGTATTGCAGTGGCCACAACTGCACATAATAGTCCAAATGCTCCTAACCAAAGTTTTATACAGCTGCAACATGACTTCCCACTTACCAGCTCAGCCTGAATTGTCTAGGTTTTGCAGGATGCAGGTAAGGGCTGTGCCATATGCTGAGGTGTATGATCAACAGTGAACATCTGTACTTCTGATCTTATGATAGAAGAAAGGTCATTGAGGAAGCGGTATCATCAAGAGGGTTGGGCATAGGGCACTTCACTGAAGAACATCAGCAGTGACAGCCTAGGGCTGGAAGAACTGACCTTCAATAACCATTTGTACAAGATACAACACCAACTTTGATGCCCATTGACTTTAGTTTCATAAAGGGACCTTGATGTCACACTTGGTCAAACGCTGCCTCGATGTCAAAGGGAGTTATTCTCAGCTTGCCTTTTGAGTTAAGGTCTTTGGATCATATTTGGACCAAGGTTGTGATGAGGTCTGTAGCTGAGTGGTGCTGGTGAAATCCAAACTAGGCATCGATGATGATCAAGAGTAGACTGGGTGGATGGTACTTGGCCAGAACAGATTTCTCCTGCTCCAAGTGAACAGGACATACCTGGGCAATTTTCCATATTGTCAGATAGATGGGATAGATGCCAATGTCGTAACTGTACTGGAACAGCTCCATAAGAGGCGCAGCTAGTTTTCGAGTGCAGTTCTTCCGTACTACAGATGAAATGAAAGTGCTGAATTCAATTTCCGGTGAGATGCAGAACAATCTGGAAATAAACCTTGTTCGCACCCGTGTGGGGTGGCGTGGGGAGTTGGAGTTTACTTTCAATTATATAACAGAGGTTCGGGGGGGGAGGGGGTGGGGGGTGGGATGGTGGAAGCATTATGTAATTGGATTTCTAGATAACAGATGGCTGGACCCTGCTGACCCCTGAGCCAAGCTTATTTTAAAAGGGCTGCAAGCTATCAAATTTCTGACTTTCACTGCCAGTCTCATGAACAATAAATCTGCAGAGGCATTGGCTAGATCAGTTCATGGTATGGAGGCACAGCTTTGGGCTATCAATTATAGAAAGACATTAAAACAATATAGTCATCACCACAAATTCACTATGATGAAGGTAGGCATGAGAATGGGTATGCTGGTTTAATGGTCCAGTACCCAGGGGCCTGGTCAACTGATGTGGACACTTGTTCAAATTACACTATAGTAGCTGAGGACTCAAACAACTAAATAAATCTGGAATAAGCACCACAACACCAATCTGGTTTACTGCTGTTCTTCGGCAAAGTGCCAGGCCTACCTATAAATGTGACCACTTTGTCAGATTCTTAAGCTTCTTATTCAAGGCAGTTAGGATGAACAGTGACATCCTGATCGCAGGAATGAACTATATAATTTGAGATTTGAGAATTATTGAATCAGGAGCAAAAGCCAAAACAATCAATTGGTTTTGAAATTGTGCTTTTTTCCCTCCCCGACAGAACAAGATGACTTGACAACTTCAAAGGATGGGACATCAGTTTTGAGGCTGTTAATTTAAAATTGTCAGTACGAGTGCATACCAGTCAGGACAAGCTTTAGAGTTAATGATTCTCAAATGTTTTGTCACAAAGAGTGTTTATACAAAGAATAGGGACAAACAGATAACCAGTTGAAACAGAGGACCATGAGGAATCAAAGCAGAGATTACTTTTGGACCATTCTGGCTAAGGGCTTGCAAGTTTTTGATGAGCAAAATGGTTACATCAGGGAGGCAACACAATCATTGAATCATGAATGTGATCCATAATATATAATTATCTTCAGAGATGACTGCCCCACTGAGTAATTCATAATTTATAATAAATATTCAGAGTACAATATTCCTAGTGAGTTCAGCAATAACCAATGTGCTGATTTCAACTTCAATGGTCTCATCTACCTACTCTTCTAACGTTCTCCAGCTCTTCCAATATCAGACGATCTCTGCACATTTTCAGCTTTGGTCTTTTGCACATCATTGATCTTCTTTGGTCCTCTATCAGTGGTTTGCCTTCTCATGGTAATGCCCAAAGCTATCGAATACCCTTCAAAAAGCTTCTTTATCTTTCAAACTACCACTTTTACTGTCCTAATACCTCTTTATGCCTCAGTATCAAATTTTGTTCGATTAATACCGTCTTTCACCCCAAATGCTCATAATGTCCACCATCTGCACAAGATAAGCATATGGAGGAATTTAAAATAGGGGGATATGTGGGAGGAAGGGGTTAGATAGTCTTAGGCGTGGTTTAATGGTCAGCACAACATGGTGGGCTGAAGGGCCTGTATTGTGCTGTATTGTTCTATGGTTCTACTAAATGCACTGCAATAGCTCACCAAGTCTTATTCAACAGCACCATTTAAATCTGTGACCACTACCACCTAGAACAGGGATGATGTCCCATGTGCCTAAGTACCATCTGCATGCTTCCTTCGAAGTTACACCATGTCCTTACTTGGAAACATAACGTTGTTCCTTCACTGTTGCTTTAGCAAAACACAGGAGTTTCCTGCTCAACAGCACTGTGGGAGCACCTTCACCGCACAGCCAGCAGCACCTCAAAGTGCTGATTCCACCATCATTTCCTCAAGGAAAGTTACAGATGCTTTATAAATGCTGATTTGTCAGTGATGCCTACATACCATAAACTTCTTAAAGAAAAAGCCCTTTTGGGATGTTTTACTAAGTTATGTTTTTTTCAAACAATCCTTCTTCCTGAGGACCGTGATTCACAATACATGCAGATGATACGGAGTGTAGGGACTAACCTCAGAGTCCATTCCTTGCATTTCATTCTTTTCTAACTGGAACTGAACAAAGTCGTCTATAACGTGGAACAACTCAGGCGAGATGGCTTTAAAGTACTTATGGTAGTCATATTTCACAGCTAAAGATGCGAAGATGGTATTATTCACAAGAGCTGAACGCAGGTCTGTCAACACTCCAGGAGAATGCTGCCGGGGATCTTCATAAAGGTGCTTGGTAATGAGGTAGTCCAAAATTGCATCTCCAAGGAATTCCAACCGCTGGTAACAATCTTAAAAACAAAGATTTAAAATTGTTTAAAATACAGAGTAAAAATAATGCAGGTTAAGATAATTAATCTCACAATATATATTGAAAAATGTGGTATTACCTTTTCCTTTTGGGAGTCATATTGCAGGAAAAATGGTGAAATCTGCTGCTAACTTTCTGATCTACAAAATTTAAACCATCAAATCTGAGGAAAGCACAACCCGAGCCCTTCCATTGAAAGCCTGTGACCAGTGGTGTACCAGAGAGATCGGTGCTGGGACCCTTTCTGTTAACTTGAATAGGAATTTAGGAGGCAAGACTAGTAAACTTGCAGATGACACAAAAATCAGTGGATAATGGGAGTAGTTACAGGCCACAGGATGATATTGATGGGCAAGATGGGCAGAGCAATGGCAGATGGGATTTAATCTCGATAAATGTGAGGTGATGCACTTTGGGAGGACTAATAATGGTAGGACACAATAATGAATGGTAGGGAGTTTTCAGGAAGAGGGACCTCTGTGCACAAGTCCAAGGATCCCTGAAGGTGGCACCACAGTTAGATAAAGTGGTGGACACACAAAGGGACTATAGATATGGTAGACAGTAGGAAACTTTCTCCCATGGTAAAGGCATCTAAAACCAGAGGGAGACAGGTTTAACCATAGAACAATACAGCACAGTACAGGCCCTTTGGCCCACCATGTTGTGCCGCCCTTCAAACCACACCTAAGACTATCTAACCCCTTCCTCCCACATATCCCTCGATCTTAAATTCCTCCATATGCTAATCTAACAATCTCTTGACCTTGACCAACATATCAGCCTCCACCACCACCCCAGGCAGTGCATTCCAGGCACCAACCACTCTCTGGGTGAAAAACCTCCCTCTGACATCTCCCTTGAACTTCCCACCCAGGATAAGGGCAAGAGGTTTAGAGAGGATCGGAGCAAGAACATTTTCCACCCATAGAGTGCCTGAATGGATGGTAGAAGCAGGTACTCCCTTAACATTTAAGTGTCTAAATGAGTACTTAGATCACCAATGCATGGAAGGCTAAGGACCAACTGCTGGTTTTGTATAGATGGGTACTTGATGGTTGGCATGTACATGGTGGGCCAAAGGGCCTATTTCTGTGCTGTACAACTCACTGACAAGCCCCTTTTCAAAAAAAAACAATCAAAGTCAAAATAGGTTCCTGCAGTTAAAAAGCACATTTTAGAATATTCACCCTATTTAACTGCCTTAACTCACGATGTAGGTCAGAGACCAATTAACAACTAACTAATCTACATTTTCTCAAATAGTTACAGGGGAGGTGAAAAAGGAAGAGAGGTTTCTGTTACCAATAAAACAAATGCCTTCCAATCTTATTTGCTGCCCTTAGACATTTCTTTTGAGCACAGGACTAGTTTTAAATGCATGCTGTTGACAACTGGCTCTACCTCCCCACGGCACATTCACTGGTTCCTTTACAAACCTGTACACCTCCACCACAGCACAACAAACCTACACAGTAATACTGTAAATCTGTCAAGAGTAACTGGCAGAACTTTTTACCTGTGATTGTATTGTAGTGGTAGGAGGCATGAGTAAATGCCTGTAAAAGGTAGGCCTTGTTCTTGAATCTGTAGTTAATTTTCATTTCAAAATTTTCATAACCCGATATTAGGTGGCCCAGCGTTCTGTCAGCATCTGGATGATCAAACATGCACCTTGGAGGAATCTGAAGGTGTCCATATTCCAGACCTTTGCAAGGAGATTTCAAGTGGGACAAAGAAAGAATTTTGATCTCTCCTGCCTTATCGTTCAGATTAAAGGTGTTCTGCTCCTCTGGTAGCCATTTTCTCTCTTCACCCAGCTTTTCTTCTGCTGGAAGGACTTTCAAACCCAATGAGCAGAGGAAAAGCTGGGCAGCTCTTTCACCACAGCTGGTTAGGTAACAGCCCAATAAAGCCTCCACACAATCAGCAATGCTCTTGTCGGCTATGCATTGCTCTGTGTGCAAGTCGTAAGAGATGCTCTGCTTGCCTGTGTCAACACCACCATTCTCTTCAGATGGGTTCCAGAAACCCACAACAAAATCATCCTCATCTGTGGCCTTACTGGGGTCCAGGTAGCACATGGCATCCCATGAACTGTAGTCGAACTCATCACCATCAGAGAAGGAATGACCATTTCCCGTTGTTGATTTTTTAGGTGGCTTCCATTCAAAGCTTGTGTCATTGGGTGGGAAAGCAGGCAGAGAGATCTTCTTCCCAAAGGCCCCAGACCCCATTAGCATATTGTCAATGAATTTTATATGCTCCTGATCGTACTCTGAAAAGTCATCATCGTATTCTGCCTCTTCCTTCTGGGCTGTCCACATCAGATCTTCACGGAAATCAGGGTCGTCATCCTCCTCTTCATCTTCATCATCGTCATCATCGTCCCCATAGGTATCACCATTAGCCACCTGTCCTGTTTCTGCCTAAAAGAAAAATAAACTTTGTTAGGCAGAGATTTTATTTGTTCCTTAATAGCAATGTCACAATTGAGTCTGGGGGAAATGACATTTCGTTCTGCCATGTGTTTTTATAGCATGGATGAATGACAATAAAGTAACTTGAACTTGAACAATTGCATGATTCAACTGGTTATCCAAAGATAAGCAACACTTGACAGTACCATTGAGGGGGGTGGGTGGAGGGAGGAAAAATCAGTAGAGCACAAGGTAGAGGGAGATAAAGTTGCAGAAAGATTTGTAGACAGGATTTCCAAGTCATATCTGTAAAGACATGCTGGCCAAGAGTGAATTACTGAGGCAGCATGTGAGGAGTAAAAGTTTATACAAATTGGACTTACAAGGAAATTAGGAGGCTACCAAAGACACTAAAGGAATGGACAAAGACATGGATAAGGTTCAGAATGTTACAGCACAAAAGTAGGGTACTTGGTTCATCAAGTTCCAGTGTTTTGTTGGGCAAAACAGTCAGTTCCATTCCCTCACTCTTTCCCCACTGCCACACAAATACTTTTACCTCCTGATATATATCCAAATCTCCTTTAAAATCCACAATGAATCTGCAATCACTACACTTTCAGGGAGAGCATTCCAGATAGTAAGTACTTGCTGTACTGCACTGCAGCAGTTTGCTCTGGGGACTCAGGATTTGATTCTGACCTCTTGCTGTAGGTATGGAGTTTGCACATTCTGCGTAACTGGGTGGGTTTCCCCAGGTGCTCCAATCTCCTCCCACATTCCAAAATTGTGCTGGTTGGTTAAATGGCTACTGTAAATTATGTTTTGGGGTAGGTTAATGACAAAATGGGTTAAAGGAGTGTTGATGGATATGTGCGAGAGCGACTAACTTTCAGGGGTGCAGGGAAATGAGAGGAGCAATGGAATTGTTCACTTGGGAAGCGTTGTGGGCTGAATGGCCTTCTGCATTGTTACAAGTCCATGATACAAGTATGAATGTTTTTCTTATGCCATCCTTGGATCTTTTACCAATCTTATAAAATCTGTGCCCCCTTCTAATGGGACCTGTTTCTTTCCATGCACCCTATACAAAGCTATCAAGATTTTGAACACTTCTATCAAATCTATTCTCAACCTCCTCTGTTCCAAATAAATTCATTCCAGATTCACTGGTCTAATCTTTTATCCAAAATCCTTTTATCTCCATTGGAAGTAACATAGGTAAGAGTAAAACTACAAAAATAGAAGAGAGAGGTATCTATTATGAACATCTTGGGATGTTTATGTTAAAGGTATTTCCACCTAAGTGCAGGCGGTTTCCATGGATAGCGTATAAACTGGAACCACCTTTGCATGAAACACAGCTGTCATGTAAACAGCTGTAAAAATTTCTTCTGCACTGGGAAAGGAGAGGCAAACCAGCTAGGCATGGTAGACACATTTTGTGCCAAGACCCATTGCTGCAATATTTTCTATGCACAAGAACTTCCTCCACTTGCTACATGTTGGAGAGTGGAGTGGCAGGAGGGAGGTATCACACAAAAATGGCCTTGGGGCTAGGGGGTAGTGGGAGGGGAAAGAGATTTAGAAATGTCCTCTTTTCTTTTATCAGATACCTATTTGGTTTGAACATACTTGGGCTTGTTCTCTACTGATTTTTTGTCAAGAATTTTATTCCAAGGATCTTGTACACATCCTTTGGTAAGATGACTAAAATAGCAGGATACTCTGGATATGGTTTCACCAAAGCCTTGTACAAGCAAAGTTAACTATCTCTACAATTCCTAACACTTATCAACAGAAAGCTCTCAAACTTGCAGAATAAGACATTGCCAACATGTTGCTCAGCAACAAAATGTTTATTGTCCATTGTGAATTCAGGCACTGGTGCAATTTCAAACAAGTTTTATAAAGTTGATGTGGAAAATATTACTTCATATTAAAAGGGATCTGGGAGGCCCCCTAACCCAGAGAGCTCCCTTTAGTTTCAAAGAGGAGCTTTATCCACCTCCTCCATCTAAAGCAGCTTACACCTACCATGTCTTTCATTTCACTCTTGTCTGCAATGTATTTGTCCTGATTAACCACGTAGCCAGGAGGGAGCCAATTGACGGGTGGGTCAAATATTGAGACCACCATTCGACTAGGAAGACCTTTCTTCTTTCCAAGGCGATAGAGATTACAATTGCTGACCTGATTAAATGACAAAAAGACAGGTTATTAATTTTAGCTAGCATCCAAAGACAAAACCACCAATAACATTTTTCACAGAAAAGGGAAATACCCACAACCATCAAACAGTGGGAAGTGATTTCTTTCAACTGCTCGTCTTAAAGGAATAGGGATATTATTAGTTATGCAACTAGTCCCACATTAAGACAGTTAAATTGACTCCAGGACTCAGAAATTACTCCAAAGCAATCTTCCAGCAATCCACCGCAAATTATTTCAATAAGTTTTGTACTGCTTTCTACTGCCTGTTATAATTTCTGACTTGGGCAAAATGATCACAACAAAAATGGAGTTCAAAATTTGAACTTTTTTTAAAAACAGCCAAGCACGTGATGGGAGAGACTAAGCAAATGTTCAGCTTTAACAGTTCAATTATATAAAATGTCAATATTTAATAACACCTACTTATAAGCACTCAGTCTGTATTTATTGAGGCAGTGGTAGTGCCACCACCCATTTGGACACCTGTCCACTGCACCCAAGCTTCATCTGCCACACATTTGTCCCTTCTACTATCCTGTTTATATCCTGCTGCAATTTATCACTTTTCTTCACCACTGCACTGTAACCACCTTCTCGAAATAAAGAAAGTTTAAAACCAGATGGACCAACCAGCGTCCACCAAAGTAACAAATTTGGTGCGAAGTTGCTTCCAGTCCATTCAACTTTGCAAAACCCTCCTTCACAAAGACCTGGAAATGGATATCTAGACTGGAAGAGCTGCTCTACAAAAGTTAGCCAAGCAACAGCATCAAAGAGAAATTGTGGGAGTATCTTCACTTAAAAGACAGCAGCAGTTAAAAGGAGGTGGCTCACCACCACCTTTGAGGGCAATATGGGCTAGAAAATTAAAGTTGTCCTTACCAGTGATGACCAGATCAATCAAAATAAATAATAAAATCCACCATTCAATGGGTATATAATATTCCCTTGGTACTTTCGAATCATTAAATTATTGTATGTTATATCCCCACAAAACACTAGGTTTTAGAGGGGGATGTGGGGGAAATATGTAGGAATCCAAATGTGAAAGTGTGAAGAGTGTGTATGCCAGAAGACGCAAGAGTCATGAAGTAGTGCAGAGGGACGGGCAAAGGAAACATGTAGATTCGTACTAGGATTTTGAAACAAATACGTGGGAATAGGGCTCAATGAAAAATGGAAAGGAAAGGACAGGAATTAAGCCATAGATCTGAGTGTAACAATTTGGAAAAGGTAGGCATAGAATAAGTGGTACAGCACAGAAACAGGCCCTTCAGTCCAACTTGGCCATGCCAACTGTAGATGAGCATCTTTGCTAATCTCATTTGACTGCATTAGGCCTGCATCCTTCTGCTCCTTTCCTATTCAAGCACCAGCCCAAATGCTTTTTCAATGTTGTAATTGTATCTGCAGTAGTACACAGGAATCCCAAGGCAACCACTCGGGTGTCTAAAAAAGCTGAAGACGTGGATAAATATTTCTGTGACAGTGTGGTATAGATGTATGAAACTGTAAAGGCAAAAATATCTGATCTTAGCAGTGGCTGGTATACTGAGCTGCAGCTCAGCTAACTGGAGTCAAAAACAGAGATCACACAGCCTCAACAGCAGAGAGAGAGAGGACAACCTAACAAGAGTAAGGGTACTGTCAGAGTTTTTAAACACAAGCTATTAGAATTCACTTCTAACGGAATTTGTTTTTAAAGTTCCCGTTCCTTCCAAGGACTTGCTAACAACATGGGTGTAGTCAAAGTAGTGCAACCATTAGACAAGTGAAAGCAGAGCCTATGGCCATGAAGCAGGTCATCCAAGGTTCACAGTGGGTTCCAAAGATGACAGGAAAAAGTTGCAAGTACTGTGAGGTAAAGAGTCATGGCAGAAGAAAAGCAAGTGGACAGTTTCACTCTTTGAAGTAAAGAAATGCAAAAGCATCTTGCATTTTGATTGGAAATAAAACTGAAGAGGAACCTGGTGCGAGAAGAAACCAACAGGGTGAGTTTTGAATCACAAAACAAAAATGATTGAGCCAAATCTGGCAGCAGACAACTGGTGCAGCAAAATGTCAGCCGACTGAGAACTGTATTGGATGAAGGATAAAGAACAAAAACTTGTATTCAGATTATGCCAGTTCAGTGATTTTCCACAGTTCAAGTGCCAAAATGAAAACTGAACAAGAGAGATTAGTCATTGAACAGATCCAAACCAGGCCAGATTTTAAAATCCCAAAAGAAACAGAATCTTGCTATTCGACCCATTCCTCCAAAAACTTTTAACGAGTGCTGAAATAAATGAATTTGGGCTCAAAATGTAGCTAATAGAAGATCCCATGCTTTCACAGTAGGTAGCAAAGGGAACAATTTTAGTTTAAAAATAATATGTCATTTTTACCAGATTCCTACTACCATTTAGTTGCATGATGATGATGACCTGGATACTTGACCTCCAGCCAAAAGGAGGCAGAATGAAGAATGTGGCTGCATTTATTGTGTGGGCTAGTGGTCTGCATGCCACCAAGGAAAGAACACAGCCTGTGTGTGGAGTTTTAATCTCACTAATAGACATAAGTTCTCTCACTGAGGAACCCGCGCTAACCTGGGCAGGCACGGCAGTGTAGCAGTTAGCGTAACGCATTACAGTGCCAGCAACCCCGGTTCAATTCCGGCCACCGTCTGTAAGGAGTTTGTACATTCTCCCCGTGTCTGCGTGGGGTTTCCTCTGGGTGCTCTGGTTTCCTCCCACATTCCAAAAGACGTACGGGTTAGGAAGTTGTGGGCATGCTGTGTTGGCGCCAGAAGTGTGGCAACACTTGCGGGCTGCCCCCAGAACACTCTACGCAAAAGATGCATTTCACTGTGTGTTTCGATGTACGTGTGACTAATAAAGATATCTCTTATCTTAAAATGGAGCTACATATGGCAACTGCCACAGGGGAACAATTTGCAAATATGCAAGGTGTGCCATACAAAGCAAGTAGCACAAATCCCAGTTCTGCCACAAATTTATATAGAGTAGCTGCATATCAGTTCCAAAGTTGTACAAATAGCTGCTTTAAAATGCCACGGTAGAGCTCCTGAAGTAGATTAGGAACTCCAGTCATGGCTTCACTGCTGCTTCAAGTTTGAAATAGTTTGAAGTGGAGAACTAGATGGAATTAGGCATTGCATGTTTGAGATGTATAATGTGATGATCACCAAGCAAGACAAAATGGATTGACAGCAATATGTTCCTCAGTTAGGTCATGAGCTGGTAAGGAGCAATAAAAAATAATTGTGAAAGGATAGCAAATGAATGATTCTTTTAAAAGGCATCTTTTCTATAGAGGGTGATAAGAAAATCAAGGGAATGGAAGAGGGGGAATTGAATAATGAAAATTCATACATAAATGAGAAGGGCCTATTCAATCAAAATGGATTCTTGTACCTTCCTGATATTGACCCCTTGTTGTATTTAAAACATTCATTTCATTGACATGATTTAAGAAAAGCTTCCATATCAATTAAAAAAGCAAAAATTTTTATAAGGACTTTTCAAGTAGATTGAATGGTGCTGAAATAAGAAAATGAGCAAAGTGCCTGAAGTCTTTGTTGTCTTTGGGTTAATAAAGTAAATAGACACCATTTTAAAAAGCCAAAGTCAGTTCCAACTCATTCTTCTGAAAAGGTTAAAATTCTGCTAATGCCGAAGGTGCTTCAGAGTAACAATCATACAGCTCTGAGCAAAAGGAGAAAATAAGAGCAGTAACTAAAAGTTTGAAAGAATTAGTTTCAAAGGAAAGAGTAGGAGAGCATAAGGCTAATGGGTATCTTAGAACTTAAATCATGGCCACATGATGAAGCTCCTCCCAGACAAAAAAACAACCAACATCCAGTTAAACCTGCTTACTTTCCAACCACCCAACACTAGAAATCAAAAATGGTACAGAAGTGCTCAAGAATAAATCTTAAAATTCTAATATACAAACACACTGACAAATCACACAAGCACATAGCAAATCACATTTGATTTCTGAATGTTAAATCTAGAGTTTCTTTTTGAGAGGTTTATTTTCCATTTTGAAGAGGAGGAAGTTGCAAACAGAGATCTTTCATACAAGGAGCTATCAATTTTTCATTATAGTAAAAATCATGAACGTTGGAAATAAAAAATAGTAACAGAAATGCTGGACGGTACCAGAGGTCTGCCAGTAGCCTGAAATGTTAACCTGTCTCTTCAGAACTTCAAGCCTTTTGCGTTTTTATTTCACTTTGTATCCTTGTGGCTGCATCAATTTTGTTCAGTGCATCAATTAACTAGCAGCACACCCGTCATATTTAAAGCCAGAGGCGACTATTTAGGCAGAAACTGGTAATGTTTTCCAGGTGCCCCCCTCTCTATTTTCTTTAAAATTGATTTATTAAGGAAACAGCTGCAATTACAACAATATAATTTAGAACACATTTCCTGCTAAATCATCCATTTTATTCTTTACACACCACACTCTGAAATAATTAAACACTGCAATATTCCCCCCAATCTGAAATTATTCTGTCAGAACATGGGCTTCGTAACATTATTCCAGTGTATTACAGTATAATGTATAAATATGCTTCTAACAATCTGTCATTATGGTGACACCTAGAAGACTTTCCAGGATTGATGCGGGCAGACTCTGTAATCATTCAGTAACTCAAATGAAAAGTACAAGTGTCGAGATGTTTGGAAATATTGCATTGCACTTATAAAATAATAATTACTGTTATGACATTTGATTTCTTTTGACAGTTTGGAACAGATGGGATTTTTTTCAACATTTTCCAAATCTGATTTCCTTACATTTTCCTGTCGTGTGGCTGAATGTGCATCAAAAGCTTTTTTTTTTATCCTCCCCATCTCCCTTTTTATTGAGTCTACCAATTTAAGACGACGGACAGGGTTAATTGTCCTGGCAATGTTTGCATGAGCACAAAAAGGCTTTTGCAGGAAGACTATGACATACCATGTTGAAACCTGACATTTAATTTCACTTGCCCAGATAGTCACTTGTGACAATTAAACAGTACCTGTCATTTCAAAAGGGCTATTTATTTCTTAAAAGGCTGATAACCTGCTTTAAAGTAAATCTTAAAAATTACACACATTAGCTGGAATTCAATATTTGCTCGAGGAAAGGACCAAGAGCTCCATTTGCAAGCTTTTAAGAGTGGTTCAGTTGATTCATTTAACAAGTGAGGACCCTGTCTGCTTGGATGATATTGAAATGAGAGGGAAATATTTTTTTTATTCTGCAGCAATGGGCAGCAACAACTTCAGAAATAAAAAGGGTAAAGTCCTAGAATCCCAATACTGTATGATTGTTACAACTTCAAGTGTTTAGGGAAATTGTATTACTGAAAAAGTCACTTCAATAACGGTGAATATTAAATGTGGTGACTTATTGCAAGTTCGAGGAAAAGGACATAACAATGTTAATGAAAGAGTTCTCAAGCATATAATCTTGTGGAAATGTACACTTAACTAGAAAGGCAGCTCATTATTTTCACTGGTTACCTTTCCTTGTTGTCTCACCACCCAGGGCTGGATTGCTATCAGTAATTAATTTTGCTTGTGACCTTTAAAGGCATACTTCTCCTACCAGACTGGAATGGGATAGAACAGTCTGCTAAGCAGTATCTAGTCTCAAGGCAAGGTTAAGGTTGATAGCTAGACAGGCAAAGGCAGCCCCAGTCACAGAAGAAAACTGAACTTCCTGGCCATGATTTGGCGCAGGAGTTTTCTTTCCTAAAACATCCTCCAAGATTTCACTTCTAGTTTTAAACTTAGATTTTCAACTCAAGGTGAAAGTTTCTGTAACTTTAGAAGCTTGGCCTCAAAACTATTCGTGCATAAATATTCACTTAGCTTTAAGATTATTATATAACTTATTTGTCTCAGAAAAAGCTGATTTCTTTTTTAAGAAAACAATTCTTGTGCCTGATTGGTAACCACTCACTCCTAGCCCAGTGTTTGCATTAGATGATTTGATTCTGTTTGTTAAAATAATAGGAACAGCAGCAGGCCACATTGCCTTGAGCTTGGTGCCAGATGTATTAACGATGATCCTCTATTATTCCTACTTTTTCACCTGGTCTTTGTATTCCTGGCTCCCTTGTCCCCCCAAAAAATCTATTGATTTGTCTTGAATATAGTCAATGAGAGCATCCCTCTGCAGTACAGAATTCCCAAACATTTGCAATACTCAAAACAAATTTCTCATCTCAGCCAGATGTTCACAATGAGGCTACCTGGCACAACTTCACACCTGAACATAAAGAATGGGCACTTATATGGGATGTGACAATTATTGAAATTGTAAGAGCTCAAACTGTGCGTTACTTATAACCAATAATAGATAAATGTGAGAATGTTAGAAGTGTGAAACAAAAGATCTGTAAGCAAAGCAGCAACGTTCCTCGACACTGGTTATACTGGTTTAGTTCACATTGCAGAATGTTACTTTTTCCAAACACTAGATTCAAATTTCAACCTTCCGAGTATTCAGGTGCGAGCAAGAGGAAGTGAGAAGTGGCAAAGACCACAGCATGTACAAGTTACAATACATTTATCAACGCTCATATGCCTTCAGAGTTGGAAATTTAACACTTACCTTCTTACTCCTCATGTAAGACAACCGCCCTTCATGGGCGTCTGGGTATGTACAAAAGAGATACGTTGTGATAGCATGTTTCAGGAATGAATCGCCAAGCATCTCCAGGCGCTCCAGATTGAAGCCATCGCTGGCATTTGACAAGGTCAAAGCTTGGAGAATCAGACCGGGGTTAGGGCCGAGGGTTTCAGTTGTATATGCGCCGGGGGGGCAGTCACCCGAATCCAAAATCCATTGCGGAATTGCTAGAGGCTCTGAGGAATTGCAGGAAACCGCCTCTTTTGAGCAACAATCTGAGGTAGATTTGTTAGTAATTCCGTCTAGGTTATTACTTTGTAGATTACATTCAAAACTGGGCTTGGGCTGGTTCTCACTGTGGTGTGTGTTATGCACGGGAACTGAGGTAGCTGGTTGTACAAATAAGTCATGCCTGTAAGAGTTAATTTGATTCTGATGGCAAATGCACCCTTGGTTTAGCAGTTCAGCATTTCCATTGGTTAGGCTTTCGGTACAAACTACACCATTAACTAGTATTGTGCTCTTGGTGACTTTGTCAGCAGTGAAGAGCTTTTTGGGTGACAGACTCTTGGTGGTTTTGTTCACAGACATCTGGTGAAGGTTCTCAGAGGAGCTCTCATCGATAGCACCTCGATGTGCAGCATCTTCAGGGGCTACAGTTGTGCTGTGCTTACAGTAACACTCATTCTCATCTGTACAGGAGCTGGCAGCCAGGATATAAGCTTTGCTGTCTATAGACTTTTTCCACCCAAAGTCTAGGTTGGAATACCTAATAAAACAGATCACAAGTTTTCAATAATAAATTGGTAAATTCTGGAGAGCAAGAAGGAAAAAAAAAATCAAAGTTTTCACAGGCAAATTAGATACAAGCTCATTTTCCCAGGAGTGGAATTCAAAATCCTACTTGCACATTAATGTCTTAGAACTTACCATTGTAATCCACTTCAGATAAAGATAAGGATTTGGCACGTGTGTGGGAATGGAGTTATATGCACATTGGTCAGAATGAGCAAGGCAGAACTCTGGGAATTTACAAGTTCCAAGCTGCTACATTTATCGAATTGAATTTCACATCTTGCCATGACAGAATTTGAACTGTTACCTTCAAGTTGCCGGCCCAATGGGATGGCTAATTCTCCTCAGCCCTGCTTTTGACAACACTCAAAAGTTTATCACACTGACCCTTTCATCCTATCAAAGAAACAAGACTGCACAAACCCATCGTCTTCCTTCTACAAACAACAGGCTTTTAAAATTCAATCATTTCTACTTTTTCCATCTTTTGCAAATTTGATGCCATCCTTGACCTGACAAACCACTTTTTCCCAATAAGGAATTTTAATTGTAATTTCTGCCTCTTAGGTAGGGTACACCCAAACCAAACTGTGATGATAGAGTTGGACGCCTCAATTGTTAGGATGCAAAGACCATAATTGCATTTCCAAATTAAGGACAGCAACATAGGCATCAGAAACATTACTTAAATGTTTTCTAAAATAATTCTGGGTTTTACAAAACTAAAAACTAAATTCAGTCTAAAACACAAAGTTTTACAATATCCCTATTCACAGAAGGGATACATAGAGAAAAGCAAGGACATCATGCAGCTTTTCAACAAGCCATTGTGCTTTTGCAGTCTTATGCTACTAGAAAAAGCAGTCTAACTCAGCTTGCAAACTAAAGTGTTTGTAAAAAATGAATTTTCTAGACATGCTCAAGCCTTCCCTTCACTAGCCTCATGGAATATCACACTGCATACACAGGTTTGATCAAAGTCCCCAGAATATGCATTTCCCAAAAGATTTTAACATAAAAATAGAAAACGCTGGGAACACTAATCAAGTTGGCTCTTTGACTGTAAACTATAATAGTTTCTTGCTCTAATAGTGATGCCTGATATGCTAAGCTTTTCCAGAATTTTGTTTTTATTTCAAATTTCTAGCACCTGCAGTTTTTTTTTGATTTTCGTTTAGTATAGAAACTAACATATCTTGTTCTTATGTAAACAATGCATCAATGATGCAACAGCTGTAGGAGTCCTTTGCAAAACTGCTCACAAAATTCAGAGACAATGCAGTTAATAAACACAAGGGGAAGCAGAATAATGTTGCCTGGGGTGTCCGGCAGGAACTAATTTGCCTCAGCTCCAAGAAACTGGTCAGCACTGTTCTCAGAATGAAAATACAGTCCTCTATTTCTTCTTCCTACCACTGAATGGAAAACACCGTGATAACTACACCTCTCTCAACATTCAATGAACCCACAGCCTTCAACCACTGTCAAAGTGACTGCTGAACCCTCAGGGGTACTTCAGTGCAACCACTTAAGTCAGCAAACATTTATACAAGTAGTCAGGATTTTGTTGTAATATAATCTTTAGGTTGTGATGACTAGATGACATTATGTTACCGCCTCAAGCTAAAATGTACAAATGCCATGGATAGGTCCTTCCTGAAGTTTGTTGCAAGTTACTCACAAAATACTTCTCACAGGGTCACAAGACGAAAACCTCTCAAACATTACAGCACGAGGACACAAATTCATCCAAAAGCTAGTATTTCTAACTTAAAAAGCATACCTTACACATTACATAATCAGACACCAAGGATGAAGTTCAAGAGTGTAATCAAATCTCAGGGTTCAGATGACGTTATATACCACTTACTATTTGCCTTCACGGTTTCATGACATCTGAACCTTTTCTATTAGATTAGAGCCTTGTAAATTCCTTCCCAAGAGAGTCGCTATTTTGTATAATACAATAATCACTGTAAAAATGATTGCATTGCTGGTGTTTACCCTGGACTGTAACCAGCATTCCTGATTTGAACTTCACCTCTTATGTCAACTGTAGTGATGTTTGGTCCAAACACAGTTACTACGACGTGATCTGATATCTCCAAATGCTACAAATTATATTCATGGTTTCTAAAAGCAACCATGCTGTTTCAGGATCCATTAAATGAAGCTCCTAATTCTGTGTAAATACATGACCGTTACCAACATTAATCAGACATCTGCAGGCATTTTTAACCTCTCCCTGCTTCAATCTGAGGTTCCTATCTGCATTAAGATCACTATCATCCTGGTACCTAAGAAAAATAAGGTAACATGCCTTAATAACTAACGCCCAGTAGCCCTGACTTCCACCATCATGAGTTGGTCATGGCACACATCAGCTCCAGCCTCCCAGACAACCTCAACCCACTACAATTTGCCAACCGTCAAAATCGGTCATGGCCAAATAAAGCTCACCAGTGAGACAAGATATATATCTTATATCACTGGTGCCTCTACTTCCTCAGGAGGCAAAAGAAATTTGGTATGTCCCCTTTGACTCTCACCAACTTTTATCGATGCACCATAGAAAGCATCTTATCGGGATGCATCACGGCTTGGTATGGCAACTGCTTGCCCCATGACCACAAGAAACTGCAGAGTAGTGGACACAGCCCCGCACATCACGGAAACCAGCCTCCCCTCCTTGGACTCCGACTACACTTCTTGGTGTCTCAATAAAGTAGCCAACATAATCAAAGACCCCAACCACACCGGACATTCTCTCTTCTCCCCCTCCCATCAGGCAGCAGATACAAAAGCTTGAAAGCGTGTACCACCAGGTTCAACGACAGCTTCTATCCCACTGTTATAAGGCTATTAAACAGTCCCCTAGTATGATAAGATGAACGCTTGAACTCACAATCTACCTCGTTATGACCTTGCACCTTATTATCTGCCTGCACTGCACCTTCTCTGTAACCGTAACACTTTATTCTACATTCTGTTATTGCTTTCCCTTGTACTATCTCAATGCAGTGTTGTAATGAAATGATCTGTATGGATGGCACGCAAAACAAGTTTTTCACCGTACCTTGGTACATGTGATAATAATAAATCAATCCAATCCATTGCTTGGAAACGGAAGAGGCAAATGTAACCTTTAAAGAAATTTAAAGGCATCACTATTTATTCTTCATTTCACTTAAACAGTGCTTGATGACATAAAATTCATATTCTTTTCTCAGTTCCCATACATGCCAAGAAAAGAAATACATCTCAGTCTAGTTGTCAACCACTGAGATGTGCTGCTCCTCCTGTGGTCTATAATATTTTTCTGACAGAAAGGGGAAACAAAGGGCAAAGACTGAAAACAAATGATATGCCCACCTTACCTCTTTCCCAGGGCAACAATGCTCAATACAAGAGGGCATGGCTTTAAGGTAATGGTGGGAAGTTCAAGGGAGATTTTTCACTCAGAGTGGTTGGTGCATGGAATGCGCTGCCTGGGGTGGTGGTGGAGGTTGATATGTTGGTCGAGTTCAGGAGATTGTTAGATAAGCATATGGAGGAATTCAAGATAGAGGGATATGTGGGAGGAAGGGGTTAGATAGTCTTAGGTGTGGTTTGAAGGTTGGCACAACATGGTGAGCCGAAGGGCCTGTATTGTGCTGTATTGGTTTTAAAAACTTAACAGATAAATGCTGTTGCACAAAATTGGGCTCACTAAATAGTAACTGAAAGTTACCTTTAAGTATTTTCTCTAGTTTGCTCACCATCTGAAATTCAAAAGTCTGTAACTTACCACCTGGGTGGAGGAAACTTGTGTGCCGGGTGGTGGTGGGAGTGAAGCTTTAGTGTGCCTGAATAAGATTTGTCACTGTTAATTGATAGGCCTACTCATGGGTTATGGTGACTTGGTTATCTCAACTGCCCCAGATGATTGAATGTGGCAGCATTTATTCCTGGTCATAAATCAGCCTCTCCAGAATCTGGATGCACTGGCATACATTATTCTATACTGCATCTCACCAAATAACTAGCTTTTAAATACTCAAATAACAGTTAAGAAAGTAGAAAAATATGGTTAACTTTTTAAAAACACAAATGGGCTGAATTCTGTGGTTGTAACAATGGTAAACAATAGTATTTTTACCATTATTGCATCTAGTTCTTACCCTGTACTACCTCAATGCTCTGTGTAATGAATTGACCTGTACAGTTGGTATGCGAGACAAGTTTTTCACTGCACCTCAGTACCAGTGACAATAATAAACCAGTTCCGATCATGAAATGAACAGCAATTCTGGGTTTATCGTGGAAATCCTGATGCTAGCACTGATTCTGTCCTCCTTCACAGGCTCTGCTGTTTCCTCAATCAAGAAAATCAGTTGAATTGATAATTTATTGACCAGTCTCAACGAAAAAGTTATCTCACTGTTGCACAAGGTCAGTGAGGTTTATCGACAATATGGCATAATTACTGGCTAGCAAACATTCTGGGTTTTAAATTAATTTTGCACTGAGGTTACAATTCCCTCAGGTAGAACATAAATATCATACAAAATATAATAGCAGTTAAAATCAAAACTTAATTTTTTTTATTCATATTTCAGAATCTGTGCTCCATGTATAATATTTTAGGAAACGATAAAAATTCCAATTATTTCACACACTGTAAAATGTTTAAATAGGTAATTAAAATTGTGCTATGTCCTTACTATTTGTAAGGATTCTTTCAGGGGATTGGCTGTTTGATGACATCACTGGTTGGAGGCTTGGGATTTGCTTGAACTGATGCCCAACAGCAATGGACAACGCAAAAAGGGTGGGCAGTTTTCTTTTCAACAGGTCAGCGGTGAACTCTATTGCTTTATCTTGCAGATCATTTGGTGGCAAGATATTTTAAATGAAGATAAAATGGACAAGGAGCTTGAGAAATACAGAGAAAAGGCACACCAAACACCGGATAAAACTGGATCATAAATGGGAGAAACAACTTTATCTAAAATGATCATCATCAGACTGGTTTGTCTCCGACAGTAACATCTTACCTCAGACAAAATGAATTTTAATATCCAAATGGTCTGGGAAAGGAAAAGAAATCAGAAGGCAGTTTGATTTAAATTTAATAGGCCAAATACCCTACTTCTATTCCAGTCTTGGTTCTCAGAATGCTGGTCAGTGCATTCTGTAACTTAGTTTCATCAAATACTCCATTAATAGCACTTTCCACCAAGTCAGGAGATTGTGAGTTGAAGTTTCAAGCCTAAGATCCAAGCAAATGCAATATCAGATTTTGTGTAACACTGAGGGAGTGCAAAGTTGTACAAGGACCATCTTACAGATGTGATGTTTAACAGAGGTCCCAATGTCCAAGTTTTGAAGAGCAGGTGAGCTTTCCCTGTACCAATACTTATTCCTCAATCAAATGAAGAAAACAGATTATCTGGTTACCATACTGCTGTTTGTGGGACATTGCTATGCACAAATTGGCTGCTGCATTTTGAACATCACAAATCACAATTTTGTACGAATACTTCATTAGCTGTAAAGTACTTTGGAATGTCCCAAGGTTATAGGCAGCAGTCTTCCTTTTTGTTATAAACATACACACCTGAAGTTTGAAGGCAGAGCTTCGATTCCCACGCCTGCTTCCTTCGCTGTTTGGGCTCTCAGCTCCTCTGCTGTTAACAGACAGTGCAGTCGATAAAGAATACTGGGAAGGCATACAGCCTTTCTCCACAAGGAAGCTGGGATAGGATGAATTGCGCAGAGTTCTGGGACAAGAATCTTGCAAGGAAGAAACAGATGAGTTAACTAAGCATCAAATTTTGTCTCCACCAGAATGATGCAGATACATCGCAACTGAGCATTATGGGAAAAATCAGAACCCATGAAAGATCATCTACCTGAAACATTAACTGGCTTCCGTTCCAAAGATGGTTTCTGACTAGTTGAGTTTTTACCCCAGGCATTTTTTTTGTTTTTATTCAGGTATCTAACATCTGCAGTATTTTAATTTTGCTTATCAACAAATATCTGAAAGAAGTGAGAAGCAAATAATGCTGTACTAATGAAAATGTTTCTTTAGTGCCAAAACATCTGCTCCAAGCTTTTGTTAAATCCTATCCGTAATTTTACGAACATACAAATTAGGAGCAGAAATAGGCTATTTGGTTCCTCCAACCTGACTACCCCCCCCCCCCCCCCCCCCCCCACCCATTCAAAGAGAACATGGTTGATCTGACCACACTCTCCACATTCGTACCTACCTCTGGAAACCTTTCACCCCTTACTTATCATGAATCTAATTTCATCTTACAATTATTTGAAGAATGTTTCTTCCATCTATTCTCAATACTATCCTTTGAACTTAAAATACACCTTGCAGGCCCAAAAGGGATAAGAAGTCTTAATTACACAGAGACTGGAATCCCCTTCATTTGAACAACTAAGGTTAAGTGATTAAAACTGTGAAAGGTACACTGATTAAGAAATTTAGTGGAAATCAACCCCTCTGAGTGGCTCATCTTAGAGCAAAAAAAAATGGAAGTTAAACTGTAGAATTCTCAACATGAATGTATGGGCATGAGTTTAACAATGTCAAACCTAAACATCTAAAACATATTTTGCATAAGAAATAGGAATTAACATCTGCATTTCCCAAAATTTAGCTTGTACCAGTTGGCAGAAGTCAGGACTTGGGTACATAAGTTAATCAGATGCCACTGTAATACTGAGCTGCTGCATCATTGTTGAAGTTGAATATTAAACCTCCAAGAGCTATCTGTAAAGCAACTTTTCCAGCACCCAGACCTTCAATACTTCCTCAACCCCCACTCATCGTTCATCTCACTAAAGCTTGTGGCACAATTTTCCTTCCATTTAACATATTCTTCAGCTGCCTATTTTCCAATGGTCATTCTGGTGCAGGGCATAACCTGGCTAGAAATTGTACTGCACACAAAGAGTCAATGAGTCAGAGTTGCACAGCACAGAGATGGGCCCTTCAGTACATGCCAATCTTTTAGCCTATCTAGTGTACTAAATCCATTTGCCTGCACCACGTACATCCTTGTAGGCCTTGCCTATTTAAGTGCCTGTCTAAATGTCTCAAATATGGCAATTATATCTGATTCCACCACTTCCTCTGGCTGCATGTTCCAGATATCAGCCACACTATGGAAAAATTTGTTTCCCTTTAAATCCATTTAAGACATCTTCCTCTCATATTAAACTGATGCTCTCTTGACTTTGATATCCTTACCATGGGAAAGTGATTCTTACCATCTATCCTATCAGGTCACCCTCGCTCCATGGAAAACAAACCCAGCCTATGTGACCTTGATCCACAATTGAAGACTGCCATTCCTTAGCTCCTTACCATTCACTATGTCCTACCCCTATTTGACTTTCAAAATGCATCAACCTCGTCAGGATAAAATTCCATCTGCCAATTTTCCATCTGATCTTAGACAAATTACTTCACTACCCACAACACCACCAACTTTTGCAAGCTTACTAATCATACCTCCTACATCACATCCAAGTCATTAATATATATCACAAACAAGGACTCCAGTACCGATCCCCACAGTATATCAGTGGTCACAGACTTCCTATTAGAAAAGCCTCTACCTCTTATTACTAAGCCAATTTTGGATCCAATTAGCCAGCTTGCCTTGGATCCCATGTACCTTAACCTTTTGTACCAGCCTACAATGAGGGACCTTGCCAAAATGGGCACTAAAATAGAACTTCACAGAGCACCATATGGGACGCTGGGGAGTACTTTTTTTTAATCTGCACATGATGTACAAGCATGCAACAGACTTGCTTTCATGTCTTTAGCAAGGTTCTGCATATCATCAAGTTGTGCAAGTAAACTGGAGTTTTTAAAACACAGCTGTCAACTAGAATAGCTGCTGCAAGTAATGTGGTAGCTCATGAGAATAGAATCAGGCAAGTCCACTCTAACTTAAATATTTCTCCCATGTGGCAGCTTTCCCCGAGTCCAATTCCACACCCGAGCAGAATAATACGAGTATTGCAAAGGACTCAGGAGCCCACTTTTCTGATGTTTGATTGAACACCTCGGAAGCAGAGATGAACATCCAAGGAGAACTACATACCTGCTTGTTTTGCAAACTCTCCCATTTGGCCTGCGCTTCTCTGCACTACTTAAAGGAAGTGCTTTTCCTTTTTGATTCAAGTGTCGAGGGGTTAGAAGATTCAGTCTGCAAAGAGGAATAAAAAAGCTTTTTTATTTTAAGTAAATTGAACTCAAATGTAATCTCCAATGTATAAAATAATGGGATACAACAAACTTTGCATGTTTTCCTCCAATGACAATACCATCCCAGATAGGAAAATATGGTTAAATGAGTTCAAGATTAAACTTTGCTGCATATAAATCTGTAAGGATTTGTTTTGTATTGAGCCTCAGTAGGCTACAAATTTATTGGCTGCGAGAAAGACACTTGTGCTCATCATGATACAATAAAACACTGCTGCTTTTGAGGGAGACAACCTTACAGCAGGCACTGTCACAAATGCATTTTAATTCACATGGTTCACTGTAACATTCAAACTCAATCACACAATAGTACTAAATGCGTTGATGGCTTCTTGCTTTTAAATTTCTGATTGCTAACAGCGAGCATAAAGAGCATTATGTTCATTTGAATACATATTCAGGATAAAGAAAACTGGCTTAGCATCTCCTGCTAATGTTCCCTGCCTCTCATCACCAGCATCGTTGCCTACAAGAGCTCAATGCAAAACTAATCCTTGCAGATTTCCTTATTTTCAGTTGTACTCCATCATTTTGTTAAAGATTTTTAAAGAAGTTTTTAAGCTGCCAGACTCAACTCAAATATAGCAGTCATTTGGTGAAATACCAAGCCTGGGAGAGGGGATTTGTGGCTTGGTGTCAGGGCTGACAGAGGTTTCAGCACCTGTGGTTTAGGAAGTAAGGAGGAAAATAAGCTTGAAAGAGTGCAGAGAAAATTTACACAGATGTTGCTGGGACTTGAGGACCCAAGTTACAGGGATAGGTTGAATAGGTTAGGACTTTGTTCCCTGGAATGCAGGAGAATGAGGGGAGATCTTATAGAGGTATACAAAATTATGAGGGGTATAGATAGGGTGAATGTATGCAGGCTTTCCCCCCCTCAGGTTGGGTGAGACGAGAACCAGAGGTCATAGGTTTAAGGTGAAATATTTAATGGGGAATCTGAGGGGGAGCTTCACTCAGAGGGTGGTGCAAGTGTGGAATGAGCTGCCAGCAGAAATGGTAGATGCGGGTTCAATTATAACACTTAAGAGAAATTTGGATAGGTGCATGGATGGTTATGGTCCGGGTGCAGGTAGATGGGACTAGGGAGAGATCAGGTTGGCATGGACAAGATGGGCCGAAGGGCCCTTTTCTATGCTGTACTACTCTATGACTCTATAAAAAAAAGTCATGCTACTGATTTCTGTCCTGTGCTCCATTTTGTGAAGTGTATATACGGCACTCAAATCTTCTCATAGCTTAGGCTCACGTACAAGAAATGATTACTGGAGACAAGGTACTAGAAAGATGCACCTTGTAGGGCAGTATGATGAAAATATCTGAGTGCACAATTATCCCACCACTGGGTGGCTCTAGAGGATTCTCTAAACAATTTACACAGCATTATATCCATGCTACCATTTCTGCAGTTTTTGGAAAAAGGACAAGCATAGTTTGAACCTCTTCTTACCTGGAAGATGTGTGGTCCACGTCCAGCAAAGGCTGGTTCAGGTTGGTCAGATCCAGATTGTACTTGGTTTTATAATACTCTGCAAATGTTTCATACTCAGGAGAAGGGAATTTACTGAGAGGTGTGAGATCTGTGTACACATCGGCAACATAGAAGCGATGAGGCTGGTCAAAGTTTCGATATCTATTCCAAATCCAAGTAAATTTATACAGTTGGTTAGAAAGCTGATACAAAATAGTCAACAGAAGAATTTTTCTGAATAACACGACATAAAAATACTTGATCAATAATAATTTGAAGCAGGTCTTAAGCAGACACAAATTAAATGAGATGTGCTCGAGTAGCTCCTAACCCATGAGGACAGAACTTGGGTAGGTCCACTCTAACTTAAAAAATTTTCCCCATGTGGTGGCTCTTGTGTCCATTTCCACACCCAAGAAGAAACCTGAACCAAGCTGCAACTCCGTCCTACTGCTAACTGGATACCTACTCTCCACTGTCAACCCACTTTCCTCTACATGTTCTGTCAGTAAAGATCTTTGAGCACATTAAGAGCACAAGCTCAGTTGGGCTGCTTATGAGGCCTTGGACCTCAATGCACAATAGAATTTTGTAATAGTGGACCCACAAGGAAAAACCAGTCTGTTGAGCACAACCCATTTAATACACTTCACCAGATCAAAGAATTTTTCCTTGTCTATTAGTACAAAAACTTATCAGGTAGGACACTCTACGCAGTGATCCCTGTATGGCCCATGCAGCTGATGTAGGCAAGTGGTGCCCAGAGTGAAAAGGCAAGGGTGGTTAGCATGTTACAATCCAATGATTTCTGGAAGACAAACAAAAATTCCTACCTTGGAATGATAACTGCATCCTGATAATCTTCCAGATTAAATGTGAACGGCTTCTCCTTTGTGTACTGTGTATTGGGAATGCCTGTGCGAGCTTCTGACCTTTCTATATCTTCCATAAAGGCGAAGTCAATATCCAAATGGCTGGAACCATCAACTACAAAGGAACCATTTCACAAACAAGTTCTTTTTGAGACCATTCATCGAACTACCCAATCATTGGACACACTAGGCAGTAGACATTAAATAGGCTTTAGCTTCAAATAATCAGATATGAGAATAGTGTATGAAGACTTTTATAAAGCTTTTTGGTGTTCATAGTTTCCTGTAATGGCCTAGTTTTATCGATCCCTCATGATGCCCGCTGCCTCGGCATGCACATTTAGAACACAAAATTACTGAGGAACATATCCCAAAACCCCATACCAGTGCACAGGTATACCTAGTGAAGAGTTCTAGTTCTTAAAGTGGTTCAATTAGTGTAGTTCAATAGTTATGATTGAATGAATGCTCACAGGAAAATCTCAGTCGTGATGCAGGGTCTCGACCCAAAACGTCGACTATCCCTCTGCCTCCACATATGCTGCCTGACCCGCTGAGTTCCTCCAGCAGATTTTTGCTCCAGATTACAGCATTTGCAGTCTCGTGCCTCTAAATTGATTATTCCTTGCATTATTAGTGTAATTTATTTCCAAAGGGAGGAACAAATTGGAAAAGCTAAATAGGCAGCCAAGTAGAATATCTTTTGAAATGGATACATCATTCACCATCCTGAGAGTAGCAGGGAAACAGTCAATGACATCCTAGGCTTGCCAACATCAAATTCAGATATTTAATTTGATACCCAATTGCTTAGTGACACATCTATACTCCATCCAGTTATAGGCAGAGCCTGAGGGGCAGAAATCTGTAATTGCATGGTAGTGTTACAAATAAGAAGGCTATACTGAAGAATTACACCTCACTGAAATATTGATGAAAGCTTTACAAGCACCCACCCACCATTAAGATTCATTGAAATACCAATGGCAATAATGGTTACCTATATCAAGAGGTAGAACACAATAGGCTGCATCAGCTTCTGTAGGCTTGAATTCTAGTGCAGGTTTCTCCAGACGAAGAATGTGAGAAAAGATATACTGGTGTAGCCTAGTGATCAGCTCCAGCTGCTTGGAACTCAACATGAAGTCCAATTTACCCAATTCAATGGATATAGTAACCTCACCAGAACGTGTATATACCGGAAAATGTGGAATCTGCCAGGTGAGACACACCACAAACAAACAGGTTAAAATGATTGTTCCTTGCAGTATTAGTTGGAATTATTTCCCACTTTGTGATTCATTCAGACTGTAACATTAGTTTTCCCTTCACAAACTTGATTGAAATTACTTTCAACAACTCAGTAATACCCAGCCTGGAACAAAGCTGTACAAAACTCACGGAACAGGTTTTGAGAGGAATGGATGACAGCAGAGATGCTGATGTTTCCAACTCTCCCCCCCCCCCCCCCCCCCCCCCCCCCCCCCCCCCCCCCCCCCCCCACCCCCCCACCGGGACCCCTCCTTTGGAAGAAGTGGAGTTGAACTGCAGGGGCTGGTCACAAAATGCTTATTTGCAAAGTTTCATTACATTTTAGGATGGAAGCAAGATAGAGTCCCTATTCCCACAAATACTTTATTCTACATAAAGCAAACATATTAAACTTTTACTTTAACAATTATTTTGTCTTTGTTTCAACAAATAATTTTTTTAAAATTTAAAACTGCTGCAAGGTAATAGCATTAAATCTGTTGGAAATTCCCAACACAATAAACTCCTTCCTCCAACAAAAAAAAACTACACTTTTCTTTCTCTGAAGCTAAAGAAACAATTCAAATTTGCATCAAATAGCCTTGCAGAACAAGGGAATGCTAATGCACAACATGATTCCATTCAATCAGATTTCAAGATTCACAATCCTTTACTATAACTGTCATAAACTAATTCATGCCGATGTAAAAAATGGAAGACTTAACATCAGACTTCAACATTCCTATCACTCGTGATCAAAACTAAAAGCTTCTGATGAAAGGTCACCGACTTGAAACTAACCCTATTTCACTCCCCACAGAGATTAGGCCCCTTTTCCACACAGATCCCTCCTTATAAGTCTAAATGAATTCAGATATGTTTAAGACTCAGATATATGAAAAAAGTTGCTTGGTCTATGAACTGCTAATGAGTTTCCCATCTGTCTGTAACAGATCAAATCCTACATTGTCACGAGTTGACAAAGTACCTGTGGTATTGGTTTGGCAGTCAGAATTCCAAAACATCGGGTTGTATCTTCTGGGGGGTACAGCTTTCTCCTTCTGAAGTTGAGCTCATCAGGAAGAGGAGTGGTCAACACCATGCCAATCACATACAGGTAACAAGGTTGATTTGCTTTGGGGTAACTGTTCCTCAGACATTCGGGAATCTAATTAAAGTGAAAGAGAGGTATATGGATAACAGACCAAAATATTTGGTTTTGTAACAGATCTGAAAGATCCAAAAGATTTGCAAACATAGCAACATTTTTGAGGCAGAGCAAGGACAATATTTTTAGGCACTTAAAAGCTCAGACTGAAAATAGAGCAAAGCTGAATTCCGACTATCCCTTAAATGCAAATGACTTCAACTGAGCCCCATGGCATCACGGTCACATAAACAGGTGTCAACTGTGGTTGGGCGATAGAAATCTAGGCCAAGCCAGGTTGTGGATTTATATCAAACCAAGTTATGGATTAAAGATCTGGAGCTTTGAATTCCACATAATCTAGACTGTTACTCTAGCGTGCTACCATCTTCTGGATGAGACATTAAGCACCATTCTGCACTCTTATGTGGTAAGAAAGGTCCCTTATCAATACTTAAGTGGTGCAGGGGAGTTCTTGACTGTACTGGACCACAGCTGTCAACCTAATTCTGAGCTAGCTTTAGAACAATAAAGTACAAGCCATTCATTTGTGGCAACACTAAATAATAAAGTCTGCACTCATCCCTCAGAACAAGTCA
Source organism: Pristis pectinata (assembly GCF_009764475.1). Classification (NCBI taxonomy): domain Eukaryota; kingdom Metazoa; phylum Chordata; class Chondrichthyes; order Rhinopristiformes; family Pristidae; genus Pristis; species Pristis pectinata. The sequence goes on from NC_067405.1 coordinate 145,333,354, forward strand.
ATGTACCCAGCCAAATACTACACATTACAATAGAGGATTTATCAACCACTTCAAAGTTTCCAGTAACCAGCTGAAGAGCAGCACAGTCCAGGGACAGGATCACCTGCCCACATTCTAAATGCGCAGAGGGGGAATCTGTTAATATCTGTTATCTGCCCCGCACAGGAGTTTGGCTATCGAGGTTAGAGCACAGGGAATTGTTGGCAATGTACTGATATGGATTGACAACTGGTTATTGGACAGAAAACAAAGTGTGTATTCTCAGGTTAGTAGGCTGTGACTAGTGGGGTACGGCTGGGATCAGTGATTGGGCCCCAGCTATTCACTATCTACATCAATGACTTGGCTAAGGGGACCAAATGTCATATTTCCAAGTTTGTTGACAAACTAAACCAGATCGGATTGCAAGTACAGAGGAGGATGTAAAGAAGCTTCATGGAGATAAAGACAAGCTGAGCGAGTGGGGAAAACATACATGGAATACAATATGGAAAAATGAAAGGTCAACCACTTTGGTGAATATAACTGGAAAGCAGTGTAGTTGTAAAATGGTGAGTGATTAGGTAGTGTTGATATTCAAAAGGACCCAAGTTTGCTAATATCAAGTCAACAAAGGCCAACAATCAGATGTACCAAGCAATTAGGAGGGCAAATGGCTTGTTAGCCTTTATTACCAGGCTGTTGGATCACAGGAGAAAGGAAGTCTTGCTGCAATTGTAATAGAGGCTTAGTAAGAATGCAGCTGGGGTGCAGTTTTGGTCTCTTCACCCAAGAAAGGATTTACTTGCCACAGAGGGAATGCAGCAAAGGTTCACAAGATGGTTTTTAGGGATGGCAGGTTTGCTGTACGAGGAAAGATCGAGTAACTGGGACTCCATTCTTTACATTTTAGATGAAAGAGATTGGATTAAAACATACAACATTCTTAAAGGGTGAATGCAAGGAGGACGTGTTCCCTGGTTGAGGAGCCTAGGACCAGGGAGCACGGTTTGAGAACAAGTAGTAGGCCGTTTAAGATTGAGGTGCTGAGAAATTTCTTCACTCCGAAGGTGTGAAAGTATGAAATTCCCTATCCTGGACAGCTGTCAAGTTTATTCAAAACAAATGAATAATTCAACGTTTTTGGGGATAATGCAGGAAAATCCATGACGATGATGAATGGCAGGACAGCTCCAAGGGCAGGATGGCCTACTGCTGCTCATCTTTCTTCGTTCTTACATGTGCATACTCCATGGCAGAAGTGTATTTACTTACTGCTTTAGGATAGCACTGTCTCCGTTTTGTGGAACCTGGTCTTCCAGGAATACTGGTTTCTTCTTCGTCATGCAAATCAAGCTCTTCTTCATATTTCACGGTTTCTTTTCCAACCGGCATTAAGTGATCGTCCAGTTCACCTGCACCAAAAGAGAAGCCATAATACATGCAGTACATATTCTGGTGGACAGAAAGCAACAGCACGAGTTCGTTTATCATTTACCTATTTTGTGCAGTCGTTCACAGCAAAGAAGGGCTGCTGCTTTCTCAGCCAATCTTGTACAGGGCATTGGAAGACCCTAGGTTTCAAATAAAAGTTAATGAGATATATCACTTTTAACAGATGTGGTTACTTTACTGGAAAAGCTACAAGTTGACCATGTTAGGCAGCCCATCTCTGAGCTTAACAACGTCAATGCACGAGGTTTGGTGGGGTGGGGAAGAGGCAGCAGGAGAATCATAGAAAACAAATAAATGAACCAAAGTGGCTGTCAAGACTTAGTGGTAGTACAATCATCTCTGACTCAAGCCAATAATGTAGCTTTTATCATTGGGGGAGTGGTAAACTGTCAAGAGTGTAAAGGCAAACTGAAATGTCATTTTCCATTTCTGATAGTATTAAAGGTCCCAAGATGCAATTTGAGAGGAGTTTTCCCAGGTGCTGTTACCAATGTTATCCCTCAAATCAACATCATAATTACCTAATCTTACCTCACTGCTGTGGGTGACTTAGCTGTCACTTTTTCAACACTATAACACTTTTGCCTCCACTTAGGGAAGCCCTGAGGTCATGGCACTTTATAAATCAAAATTCCTTCCAATACAAACAAAATGTTGGAATTATACAATGGGTCAGTATTTGAAGGGGAAAGACAAACAAAGGCCCGTCTTTTCTCTTTACAGATGCTGGTTGATCTGTGCACTTTCTGTGAAGACTGATAGGTTTCTTTGAATTTATTCCTGGAATGTAAGCCACAGTAAAGGTGGTCATATGGATACAGCTTGATGCCATGTGAAAGCTACACTAGACTCTTGAACAATCCAGGTCAGGGCCTTTTAGAAAGACGTTTACGCAAAAGAACTAGGTCCTTTTCAAATCATATTTGCTTAATGCAGTTTCATCAATTGCCTAGATTGAAAATCAATTTTTTCCCCAGAATGCAAATCATTAAAATCTGTAGTTGAAACTATGAGCAAGCATGATAACCAAGGGTTCACATTGCAAGGATGAGGATAACAAAAATTCAATGTTTACTCACTGTTACTGGGATGCGGAGGGGCGAGTTGATAGGAAGGTAGAGAGTTGACTGAAAAGTACCATCTAACAGTTCTTGGGTTTTGCACTTTGGAGCCAAATGTGTGAAGGGGTCACTTGGTAATCTGGCACAGTATCTATACAGAAAACAGAAGTAAAATTACAATGCACATTCCTACTAAATTATACAGTCGGTGCATCACAGAAATCAAAAAGATATTTATTCAAAAGGCCACATGTATAAGGTAAAAACTTCAGCTTCGTGAAAGATGTTCCCTACAAAGTATCTCATTTATATCATGGCCCAAAAGAGAAACATATTAATACATGTGGCCTTAATAATTATGGAAAGGAAGTGATCATAAAATAATAGAATTGGTTTAATGATAAAAGTGTCAAAAATATTTCACAAGCTATTATTCAATTTAGAATTCTATATACCGTCACCTCCATGCATAAAACAGGCATGCAGAAATGAACTTTAGTGCAGACAATAGTACAAAATAATATAGCCTGTAAGGGAGATCTCCAGCTTGAATGCTGGGTGAAAAGTTAGTTACTGGGGCTGTACGATCCCTATTTATTGTTCCTTTTACGTAGCATCTCTTAATGAAGGTAAAGTTAGAATGCAATCACACCAAACACAGCAAAATTCATAAATCCTGTTTACATTGTGTAATGTAATATTGCAACTTCACCCCCTTGCTAATTATGACTCTGAAGCCTCACCACTTGCGGGAAGGAACAAGCTGCAAGCTCACTCAAGCAGTAATAGTGAGTATGAAAAGAGGAAAATGTCACTCAATGCAAAAAGGACACATTGTTAATGCATACATAACCAATACAAATTTCAGTGCGTGTTAATTCGTGAATATTAAAATCTTGGTCTTGCATACAAATGAAAATCAAAACATTTAAGGGCATAAAGTACAGATTACATCTTGCTAACCACCGGGAGGTACTCAAGGGGGCTGCTCCACATTTCCCCCCTTCTTACTCCCCTACTCAAGGAAAACCTTGGGAAGATTTAACAAGACATCCCTTCATTCAAAAGGAACTTTTTTTAAACAATGAAATGAAGTTTTAAATGTTTAGGAACTCAAGCAAATTGAGGGGGAATCTCTGGAGTACTCTTCCCTGTCTGAGTATGATATAAAGGGCATAAGAGTCACAATTATTTATTCTTAGTACAGGCAATGCTGACATAGCCGCAGAGTATTGTTATACCGTTGTTAGAACTGCACTGACATGTACTTCAGAATATGTGGATCATGTCCACAGTTATAACAATAACTGTCTGCTTAACCGCTTGGCCTGGAAATTCCTCAGCACTGCTGAAAAGCACTGGAGTTCTTACTTTGCGCACCACTGAGTTTTGGTCGTGGGCCTGCTGCTGTCAAATGAAGTAATACACTTCGGGAGATCAAATTTGAAGGCAGAATACAAGGTGAATGGCAGGACTCTTAGCAGTGTGGAGGAACAGGGGGATCTTGGGGTCCACGTTCACAGATCCCTCAAGGTTGCCGTGCGGGTTGATAGGGTTGTTAAGAAGGCGTATGGTATGTTGGCCTTCATTAGTCGGGGTATTGAGTTTGAGAGCCGCGAGGTAATGTTGCAGCTCTATAGAACTTTGGTTAGACCACACTTGGAATATTGTGTTCAGTTCTGGTCGCCTCATTATGGGAAAGATGTGGAAGCTTTAGAGAGGGTGCAGAGGAGATTTACCAAGATGCTGCCTGGATTGGAGAGCATATTTTATGACGACAGGTTGAGTGAGCTAGGGCTTTTCTCTTTGGAGAGAAGGAGGATGAGAGGTGACTTGATAGTGTACAAGATAATAAGAGGCATAGATCGAGTGGACAGTCAAAGGCTTTTTCCCAGGGCGACAATGGCTAACACGAGGGGACATCATTTTAAGGTGATTGGAGGAAGGTATAAGGGGGATCTCAGGGGTAAGTTTTTTCACACAGAGAGCGGTGGGTGCGTGGAACGTACTGCTGGCAGAGGTTGGGGGGGGCAGATACATTAGGGACATTTAAGAGACTCAGACAGACACATGAATGATAGAGAAATGGAGGGCTATGTGGGAGAGAAAGGTTAGATAGATCTCAGAGCAGGATGTAAAGGTCAAAGGGCCTGTACTGTGCTGTAATGTTCTATAATAAGACCTGAGGCAGGTACAACAGTATCGTTTAAGAAGCACTTGGATAGGTACATGGAGGGACGGGGCTTGGAGGGACATGGGCCGAACGCAGGAAATTGGGACTAGCTGGGTGGGCACCTTGGTCGGCATGGACTGGTCGGGCTGAAGGGCCTGTGTCTTTGCTGTGTTGCTCTATGACTAAAATCCCCACTGTACACTTTTCTTATTGCACTGATGTCTGGGGACAGAGGGCTGGCAATCAGGGGCCTGATTGAGGCCTGAAGAGGAGGGCCAATTCCCTGCAAGTTGTGTTAGGATGCTCAAAGTGGAAGATTCCTCCCTACCACCCTGGTAAGGGAGAGTTGCAAATGAGTCATCACTTATGTGATTGCTGTGGAAATTGTATTATTGGTGCAAGGGTGATTTGCAATTAAAAGTGCCTGGTCAAATTTCCAGAGCCCTTGAGTGAATATGGTTGCAATTGCTTTCTACTCCAGAAAGAAACAATCCTCAGATCCACTAGACTGAGAAAAAGTGCCACATGACTGAGCTTCTAGGTCTTGTTGTAATTAGACAATGCTGTTAAATATAGCACTGCAGCACCATCACTGGCATGAAGTAGTAATTACAGTAAGTTTAAAAGATCACCTCAATGTGCATAAAGGAATACGAATGCCAATACCTCAGTAAAGGCCAACTAAAGACTTGAAAACTAAGCCAGTACAATAATAAAACACCAATAATCTGCTATCCAATGATTCGGAAATTCCAATTGTTCAGCATCTGCCTCACCAGGTTATGTTTGCTTCCTTTGTACTCACCTTTAACCTGACTGAACTTGCTGGAACTTTTATTATAATACTGTGTACACTTCAATTAAATGTGCCTGAGTATTAATTGGAATAACATCCAATAGTCTGGAAACTTTACAGCAAGTGCTCAAGGGCCTTGCATGCAAGCTAGATGTACAAAATATCTGCAGGTTCAGAAGGTTAGAATCCATTCCATATTTCAGATTGGCACATTTCTGTTAAGCAACAGGTATTAAGGAATTTTTAGAAATTACCTGTACATGGAATTAGATCTTTTTATAAAAAATCAATTGTGGGATGAGGCCAACCTTTACCACCAATCACTAATTGCCTTTGAGGTGGTTTCTGAAGTGCTACATTCCTGTTGTTGAGGATCAACAACAAAAATGCAATTGGATAGGGATTTCCACAAGCCCAGCGCTGCTGCAGGTAGTGCAGTCATCACCACTCCAACGACCAGAGTTTGATTCTGACCCGAGATGCTGTTCTCTGTGAATGCATGGGCTCCCAATAGTTTCTTAACACATCCCAAAGATATAATGGTTATTGAGTTATGGAAAATGCAACATGCAGATGATATTGAACTTTAGCAAATCTTCTCATTTCTGTCCTGAAGAGCAGTTAAAGATGTCTGCCTAGAACACTACTCTGAGGAATTCTAGCAGTGATATTTAAGGTACACGGACGGGGTGGCAAGAGTGTCACAGCCTTGCAGTTCTAGCAGCCTAGGTTTAATCCTGACCTCTAGTGCTGTGTGTGGAGTTTCTAATGTTGCTCTCATGATTGCCTGGGTTTCCTCTGGGTGCTCTGGTTTCTTCTCATATCCCAGAGAGGTGTGGGTTGTGGTTTAATTGGCTGCTGTAAAGTAGTCAATTAACCCCTAGTAGGTGAGAAGAGTTGATAGGCAGGTGGGCAGCATAATATGGGATTGGTAGAGATTGTATCCATGGAAAATGGGTGGTAGGTGGGGACCCAAAGAGTCAAAAGGCCTGCTTTCATGTTGTATGACCCTTTGGCTCTAACATCACATCCACTTTCCTTTGAGAGATTAGCTATGATTCATGAAACAGTAATTAAGCTCAAAGGGGTTCCCAACAACTTGGCCACGAAGGGAGTAGTTTTTACCAGCTGGACAATAATCAAGTAAATGGTTTACTTGTTCATTTTGGATCCACACACACCCTCCAATCTGCCCTTCCACCCCTTGCTCCAATCATGAATTTTCAACTATTGATTTCAATAGAAGGTACTACTTATCCTCATTCAAGGACTTTACAGACAGTTTGCTTGAAAAGGATTTTGTATGTTGACATTCAATTCTCCAAATTATAATTGTGTGTATCAAATAATCCAAAAAAAACCTAATAAACCACAAGAAGACATATCAAGAGATGATAAAAGCTCAAGACTGGTGTCAACAAATGCCTGATTATATTGTGCCAATGCTAACACTTACCTGTTCACATGGCCAATGGCAGTGTTAATTGTTACTCGCGGGCTCCCATCTTCTGGTCTCAGTACATACGGAGGAAGCAATTCATCATCATCGGTTACAGGTTCAACCTCCATGTCAGTAGAATCCATAGACTTTGAGCATTTGTTTCGGAGAATCTTAATAAGGTATCAATAGAAATATGAACTTTCTAGAAGATAAAGCTACAGTGAGATGTTTTACAATTAGTGTTAAATCATTACATACATTTTCAATAATAATCTCCCAAGGCTTTTCCTACCCATTTTATTTTGAGGAATCTGGCATCTGGTTTCCAACATCATTCAGCATTCTCCAAAGAAAGCCTTAAAAGCCATCACCAGCCTACTCAACTACACAAGATAAACTTAATTTAGTTTTGATCCAACATTCACAAATGCAAAATGCAAAACTACAGATGCTGGAATGTGGAGTAAAAGAACTGCTGGAGGAACTCAGTGGGTCTCGTACCATATGTGGCGGGAAAGGGATGATCGATGTTTCGTGTCAAGACCATGAAACAGGAATGGGATCATAAATTCAGACTTGGCTACAGAGGTCACTCGATGGTGAATAGGAAACATGAACCATGGCTACTTTTAACCATTTGCTACTCATAGAAGTATGACCACCTGTAGATACTCAGCTGCCAGGATGACAGCTTTTGTCTGTTCAAGTAATAGTCATCACTTTCATCTTCACACCTATCTGACCACAAGAGCACCAAGCTTGATTCCTGTCTACACAAATTAGCCGCTTTCAGTGACAAAGAACTAAAATTGGCCTCAATGTTCCTGGGCTGGTGGGTGTGTGGAGAGTCGGCCAGGATTCTGCCTCTATATGCTATCCAGGGACCTTTGCTGGAAGGAGCACATGTGCGTCTGCAGAGGTTGCATCAAGACACAATCAGAGACAACTAATCTCTAATGGGCGGCATGGTAGCGTAGCGGTTAGCGCAATGCTATTACAGCACCAGCGATCGGGGTTCAATTCCCGTCGCTGTCTGTAAGGAGTTTGTACGTTCTCCTGTGTCTGCGTGGGTTTCCTCCAGGTGCTCCGGTTTCCTCCCACATTGCAAAGATGTACGGGTAGGTTAATTTGGGTTTAAAATGGATGGCGCGGACTCGTTAGGCCGGAAGGGCCTGTTACCACGCTGTAAATAAAGTTTTAAAAAAATTTAAATATTCATCAACTTGGCTGAATCTTAAGATTCAGAATTGGCTTGCCCATAGAAGATAGAGGGTAGTGGTGGAAGTGTGTTATTCGGGCTGGAGGTCCGTGATCAGAGGTGTTCCGCAGAGATTGGAGCTGGGGCCTCTGTGATATATATTTAACTGGATGAAAAAATAGATGGGTGGGTTAGTAAGTTTGCAATCATTGGAGATTGGTGGAGTTGTGGACAGTGTAGAAGGCTGTCAAAGGATATAGCAGAGCAATAGATCAGTTACAGATATGGGTGGAGAGATGGCAGATGGAGTTTAATCTGATCAAGTATGAGGTGTTACACTTTGGGAGATCTAATATGAGGGGAAAGTATACAGTTAATGGCAGGACCCTTAACAGCACTGATGTACAGAAGGATCTTGGGGTCCAAGTCCAGAGCTCACTGAAAGTGGCAAGTAGATACAATGGCAAAGGCAGCATATGGCATGCTTGCCTTCATTGATCCGGGTACTGAGTACAAGAGTCAGAAAGTCATATTGCAGCTATATAAAACTTCGGTTAAGCTGCTATTTGGCAAGAGTGCAGAAGAGGTTTACCAGGATGCTTTTTGTACTGGCCATCTAGTCTCTCCAAACTCAGTCCCGATGCAGCATTTTGACCCAAAACATCGACAATTCCTTTCCTCCCACAGGAGCTGCTCAACCTACTGAGTTCTTCCAGCAGATTGTTTGTTGATTCAAACATAAGAAATAGGAGCAGCCCCACCTATCTGCCTTTCCCCCATATTTCCCTTACTATGCAAAAATCTGTGTCTTAAATATTTAATGAGGTAGCCTCTATAGCTTCCCTGGGCAAAGAATTCCACAGATTCACTACTCCCTGGGAAAAGCAGTTCCTCTTCATCTACTCCCCCCAATCTTGATGCTATTTCCCCTAGTTCTAGTCTCACCTACCAGTAGAAACAACTTTCCTGCCTCCATCTTATCTAACCCTTTCAATAATTTTATGTTTCTATAAGATCCCCTCCCATCCTTCTGAAGTCTTGCGAGTATAGTCCCAGGCGACTCAATCTCTCCTCATCGGCCAACTCCATCTCCAGAATCAATCTGGTAAACCTCCTCTTAGCAGGATGCTACCTGGATTAGAGGGTATGAGTTATAAGAAGAGGTTGGATAAACTTCCTTCTTTTCCTCTCTGGAGCATCAGAGGCTGAGGGTAGACCTGACAGAAGATTATGAGAGGCACAGATAAAGTAGACGGTCAGATTCGTTTTCCCCAGAGTAGATATATCAAGTACAATATTTAAGTGAGAGGGGAAAAGTTTAAAGGAGATACGTGGGGCAAGTTTTTTTTAAATATGTACACAGAGAGTGGTAGATGCCTGGAACAGGCTGCTGGAGAGAGTAGAGGAAGCAGAAATGGCAGTGGCGTTTAAGACATTTTTATATAAACACATGAATATGTGTTTGTGTGTTTATGTAATGGAGTTATATGGATTATATACAGGCAGAAGAGATTTAGTTTAATTCAGCATTGTGTTTGGCACAGACATTGTGAGCCAAAGGGCCGGTTCCTGTGCTGTACTGTTCTACGTTCTATAAACTTGAAGAACAATCAGTTGCGAATCTGGTAGCACAATGGATTTGACACTTAAAAGTTGCCCGTTCAGATCCCATAACAACTTGAATAATACAAGTAGTTCAGCAGTTAGTGTACTAACTTGTATTGTTGCTATCAAGAAATTCAAATGTAATATACCGTAAATGCTGGAAAGCTGAAATAAAACAGAAAAGGGTAAAAACACAGCAGTTTTGGTAGCATTTATGGAGAGATAAAGTTAATGTTTCAGGTCACTGACATTTCTTTAGAACAAATACTGATGAATATATGAGTTAAAGAAAATTGGTGAAAAAGGCAACTGCTTCACTAACTTTCTTCAAGGAACTTGCATCTCCATCCTTCCCCTTTACACCCCCCATGATTCTCATCCAGTAAATCATGTTGTTATTGGTGCAACATAATAAATATTGATCGACATTGTTCCCTGAAGTCCGAGAATAAAAGTTAAACACAGTTGGTCCCATGGAAGCAGGTGCCAAGAAATTTGAAGTTTCATTTCCCTACCTTTCCAAAATGGTGAAAATATGAGTAAGAAGTGATCTATAATCCATTGCTACTGTACATCAAGTTGCAGTTATCAAGCGAGAAACCATTTAGTACCTTTTCAATTGCTTTGTAGGTTTTGAGATCCTCTTTGAAGTCTTCAATTTTGTCAGAATCTGAAAGCATGATGTAGTTTGAGATGGGAGCTCGCGCCCTTCCTTTTGATTGCACATAAGAACGATATTCTGTTGGTAAATCAAATCGAACTACCAGATTGCATTTTGGAATATCAACTCCCTCCTCAACAACACTAGTTGCAATGAGCAAGTTGGTTTCATGTGCACGGAATTTTCTCAGCACCTGCAGCAATATTTTGGAGGAATAAGAATGACATTAACTTTGTTGCGGTTCTTGAAACTCAACCACCAGTCAATAATGCAAGAGATTGCAATCTGTCCTTCCCTTTGAGTTGTTATTAGGAAGATGTTCATAAACCAATCTACAAAAGAGATGAGTTACTATATACTTTCACCCCCCTCCCCCCCCCAACACTGATTAAAAACAAAATCTATATCATTTCTATTACCATTTTGAAGTGTTTAGTTCTTTTTCCAGTCATAAATTTATGCTCGCTGGTTACCAAATCTGCCATAATCTGTAAACAATTTTTCCTTATTCAATCTACTATTGAACTCTTCATAAATTTGCAAATCTTTTACATCTCCTCCTCTGCTCTAGTATATTTCCTCCTAAACTATGACCAGAAATAATTCTAATATTCCAACAAAACATTAAATTTCAATTAAAAGCAAGGATGTCTTCCACCTTTTCAAAATTGGTCTTGCCATTAACATCTGTGATATGAAGTCATTAATACTTAGCTCAAGTATTAAGCAAGTTGAGACAACCCAACTTTCAAAATCTGAATATTTTGTGCAGCCTTTTCAAGGTTAAATAGACCATGCAGGACCATGTCAAAGGCGTTGCTGAAGTATATGCAAACATCATCTACCACCCTGCCCTCATCAATCCACTTGGTCACATCTTCAAAAATCTCAAAATTCCTGAGACACTATTTCCCACGCACAAAGCCATGCAGACTATCCCGAATCAGTCCTTGCCTTTCCAGATGCAGGTAGATCCTGTTTCTCAGAATCCTCTGCAGTAACCTTCCCATTACTGATGTTAGGCTCACCACAGCCTACAGTTCTCTGGTTCTGAGGTGATGCCCAAGTGGGAAAGGAAGAAAATTGTACAGTTGATTTTTAAGAACGTAAGGAATAGGAGGAGGAGGCCATCTGGCACATCAAGCCTGCTCTGCCATTCAATAAGATCAAGGCTAATCTGGCTGTAGACTCAGCTCCACCTACCTGCCTTTTCCCCATAACCCTTGATTCCCCTACTATGCAAAAATCTACCTGCGTCTTAAATGTACTTAATGAGGTAGCTCTACTGCTTCCCTGGGCAGAGAATTCTACAGATTCACTACTCTCTAGAAAGAGCAGGTTCTCCTCATCTCCGTCCTAAATCTATTCCCCCAAATCTTGAGGCCATGTCCCCCAAGTTCTAGTCTCACCTACCAGTGAAAACAACTTTCCATTGAAAGTTTTGGAAAAGATTTTTGAAAAAGAAATAAGCAGCTCTAACCTCTTCTTGCTTCCTGAATTCCACTTCCATCTGCTTATTACGTGGTTGGTTCTTTCCGATGCCATGACCAGTTATAAAATTACTGCTGACGTAAGACAACTCCAGATCCTGTTTACCAGCTTCCTTTATTAATCTGAGGATTAGATAATCAAATTAAATCAAACTCTTAAGAAGTTGGAGGAAGAGGGATTGAGAGGGAATAGGGCAATGGAAAGTTAAACAAATCCAGGCTCTCTCAAGACAAAAATTAATAGAACAACTTTGTTACTATTACAGTTTCTCCAGCAGTTTGTTTTTTGATTCATACAAAAATGCACAAAGGCCTGCATTCAAATCCACTGTTGAGATAACATGGAAATAAGAAAAAAAAATCAGGGAGTATTCAAATAACCGATCAAATGTTAGGACTAGAAACCAAGCTGATGAACCTACTTCTCAGAGAGTCAAAATCTTGGACTCCACAGTACTGAGCCAGAGATGAGTGTCTCATGCTGCTTATAACTGTATACAAAGGCATATAAATGCACATTGCAAAATCACAGTATATGGTCCATGGGAAATATGTCCGTACATGCAACATGTCTCCGAGGTTATCTTTGGTGGTGTAGGAACATTTAGAAATAACTTAGGACAAATTTCACAATCACTTTGATGGTATGAATCAACTGAAGCTAGCAGAGATTTGTAAAAGACAAATCATGACCGACCACCCAAGTTATTTTTTTTTATTTAGTAACAAAAGGATTGTTGAGGTGATGTGCCTATAGACTTCCAAAAGGCCTTTGCTAAAATTCCAGGTAATTAATTGGCTTGTGAGTTTAAGCCCCCTGGGATGGGAAAAGTAAAATATTAAATATTCAAAACATTACTAAATTAAATTATAAAAGAAAGCTAAGGGGACAATAATTTAAACAGGTCTGACAGGAATAATTGGGCATAACATTAAAATAATAATATAACAAACTTCTAAACGGAACCCTGAAAGCATCAACAGCTGAATGCAACATTTAGGGTGGAGGATTTTTGGATTATTTCAGGGGTGGATCAATGAATTAAGGGGCTGAATATTCCTGCTCAACCACATACGGCTGGAAAAATCTGCTGCAAAGTTTTGCACTACTAGTCATTTGACTTTTGTCTGATAAAATCTCAGTGACTCTTCCCAAAGATAATCATTCCTAGCTCACTCTTCTCAGTCATCACTGAATCCCTTCTGAATGCAAAGTACAAGCTGCACACAGGATTTTCAGCAGGCTCTTACCTGTTTAGAACAACTGCTGTATAGCGTCTCTCAACAAAAATAATCCCGCAAAGTATATTAGTGAAAGGGGATGGAAAATTAGTGTCAGCTTTCTCTTTCTCCTCTATTTCTTCATCCTCATCTTCATCTTCAGAATCACTCCATGACACATAATTGTCCTGGTTTCTGTTGTTGTACCACTCAACACTTTCAAACTGCTGCCGCTCAAAAGGTTTGTACTCATGCAAGATTTCCAACAGTTTGCTGACTTTCGGGGTCACATATTTCAGATCAAGAGCAGCAGGTGAGAAGTGTTCTTCACAGAGTGCATGAATTTTCCTCAGAAGAGTATCTGTAAACAAAAGGAACTTCCTGTTCAACTCCTCCTGCTCGTGCTTTATGTATTTCTGGAGCTCCCTCACCATCATCCCAGCTACTTTATCGGCACACCAAGGCCCAAGAACGGTTAAAACTGCACGGCAATCTACCAGTACCTATAGTGAATATAGAAACACAATGACTCATTGGGAAAACTGACAATTCATTATTCCCTTTAAGTAATAAACTCTACAGAATAATTCAATATTCATGTTGTACAAATTATGGCACATGGGCCACCTGCAGAGTGCTGGATATTTCTATCTAGACTGCACAGCCACAAGAATTGACTAATTGCCTCAGATTTCTTCCATACAAACTGCAAGTTTTCAAAATATTTAATCAGAAAATAACCAATCATCTCAGTACCCATCACCCGCAAGTTGCTCATCGTCAAGAGGGCACTGTTGAAATTACTGAACCCATATGTGGATCTGCAGAAAGACAACTCAACCTGGTGCTGAAATATCTTATCAACAGCAGACAGGTAATGGGAAATTTCTCTTGTTATAGCATGGGTCATGAGGGAACTGCTGCTGGTGATCAGACCAGAAGGCTTGTCTGTTCTGCTGGTTGCACATTATGTGATGAGGCTGGGAGTAAATTCTTCAGCAGGTGGGGAGAGATGGGGCATGCAGAAACAATGTGTATGGATTTACAATTACAATCATACACAATTCCTTTACCGAAACTCAGAATGTAGAGCCCCTTAACCTGTTAACTAAGGGGATGTAAAACAGTCCCTAACCCAATGCATTAAGGATGTCTGTTCAACCTTCCTGTTCAATTTTCTTTGTTGACTTGGCTGTATACATATAGGGCAAGGCTGCTTAACAATCAAGGCAAGGGTGATTGGATGGCTACCGAATGGTGGTACTGAGGAAGGGCCAGTGTAGGTGGGGATGGGGGGTGGTGGAAATTAAATTAACCGTGCCTGGATCCCATATTACCACATTAAGTGACTAAATATTTAGTTACCATACATTGAAGCTAAGAGATTCCATTTTATTCGGATCTCAAAGTAGTCCTGGGAAATAACTTTACAGATTAATTACAATGCATTACTATTTCATTTTTATAATTTGGTAAATTTGCTTTAATTAACATTTAAATTGGTAAAACAGTTTATAATTTAAAGCAAATAAAATGAAAAATACTGTAGCTAATGGAAATCTGAAACAAAAACTGATAATGCTGAAAATACTCTAGAGCAACCTGTAATTATTTCTTTCCACAGATGCTGCTTGACCTGCTGAGAATTTCCAGTATTTTGTTTTGAATCAATGGGTTCCCAATTGGATCAGAAACCAAATTTGTGATTGATACAGGATTTAAAAGTGATCTGAAGTTATGCTGTCAAACCAGGTCTAAGAATTGTGCTGGTTTGGTTGTAATCTAAACAGAAGCTTGGCTGTTAACAATGTTGTAATTTTACATAACTAAAAATACCAATATCTGGCTAGGTATGGTGAAAATACGTTTCACATTAGTGTATCTCAGAAGTGATTTGGATCACCAACCTGGCCTTCCCTGTGGATTAAAACAAAAACAGTGCATCGCGAATGTACACAAATTAAACTTTGAAAACAAAAACAGGATTTTAAAAAAGGAATTGCCAAAGACCCAAATAACTCATCAACTCAAAGTAAGCTTCATCCTACTTGTTAAAGAGAGGTTTCCCAGGATATCTTGCTCTGCTCAATCACCAGCAACATTAACAGCAATTGTGGGATGCACACAAAACTTGAATAGCCTGGTTTGCATTCAGTACCCCTGCCACCATCATGAATAAGGTTGATGCTTTTTAAAATCATAGACACAGATCTATCTCCCCAATGAAGTGTCATGCCTTCATCTTCAAATGTGAACAGTGCTTTCAGTGGCTGGTGTCTCTAATCCATTGGAAGGGATTTCAAATCAACGCGTCACTGGAATCTGCCAGGCTTCACTCAGCATTGTTGCTCAAAGAAATAGTGTCTGAAACCTCGTCAGTGTAACAAATTTGCAAATAATTAATCAATCAAAACTGCAAAACTAGAATATAGAAAGAGTACAACACATACCTGCTTAGGGACTGAAGTTGGGCCTCGATCATCACAGTGTGCAGATACATTATTGAAGTCATTAATAAAATTAAGCGCTTCATCCAATTCTTTTAAAAGCTTTTTGTATAATCCACTTTTATCCTCATATGGGCCACAATCAAGCACAACTTCATGAGGCTGAGAAGAATACCTATAGGCAGAAGAATAAATGAGGCATAAATTAATGAATTAGAGGGATTCGGTACACTGCGCTGAAGTTTATAGACAATGTGAAGACAGGGAGACTAGACAACAAATGCTGGCCTTGCCAACAGGACATTTATCCTGAGAAGCGAAGTAGTACAAAATTTGCAAAAGTATAAAAGGCAGGTTAAATAAGCGGCAGAAACATAGCAAATGGAATATAATGTGGCTAACTGTAAGGTTATTCACTTTGGTAGAAAGAATAGAAAAGCAAAGCCATTTCAATTGTGCATAGTTAATGAATGCTGACGTTCAGAGAGTTGGGTATCTTCATATGAGAAACAAAGAAAGTCTGCAATAACAAAATGCTGGTAATACTTAGCACGTCTGGTGGCACGTGGAGAGAGAAAGATAGTTAACATTTCAAGTCAATGGCCATCTATTTGTGTTCAGCAGAACCCTTGCAAAAAACCAACCTGGACCATGTTTTAAAAACTTTATTTAAAACTTTATGTATACAGCACGGTAACAGGCCCTTCCAGCCCAATGAGACTGCGCTGCCCATTTTAAACCCACATTAACCTACCCGTATGTCTTCAGAATGTGGGAGGAAACCGGAGCACCCGGAGCAAGCCCACGCAGACACGGGGAGAAAGTACAAACACTTTACATACAGTGATGGGAAACGAACCCCGATCGCTGGCGCTGTATTAGTGTCGCACTAACTGCAACCTGTTCATAACCAGGTTGAAGTTTAGGATACAAATTTAGATTAGGGCTAAAATTAGCTCTCAGAAATGACAGTGTTAAAGCTAAAGATGCAATTCAAAAACCAGAACATTAAGGCCAGCACAGTAGCACTGCAGGTAGACCTGGATTCGATCCTGCCCTCTAGTATTGTCCATCTGGAGTTTGCACATTCTCCCTGGAACCATGCCGAGTTTTTCTGGGTGCTCCTGTTCCCTCTCACATCCCAAAGACGTGATATTTGGTTGTCAATTGGTTACTCTGAGTTATCCCTAGGGTTGGTGCAGGGCAGGAGAATCAGGGGGAAGTTGATGTGCACGTGAGAGAGGTGGTTAGCGAGAAATAAGTGGAGGGATGGGATTGATGGAATTGTTCTGAGAACTAGCCAATTTTTTTTATGAAATATGAAAATGATGAAAACATTAAATGTTTACAACTCACTTGTCCAACACCACCAGGTCAGTGGCAGTCTCCGCACTGCTCCTGAGAATCTTTTCCAGCTTCAGAATCTTCTCCTCTAGCTCAGAAGGGTCACATTTCCCATTTAAAATGGAGGCAGTTAGTCCCAAGATACGAGGGCATGAGGGATTTTCCTCACACATCTGATAAACAGGAAGATAAAATTAGAATGAGGCTCACAAAAAAAACTAAATAAATATCCAGCCTAGTGTGTTAATTATCAAATTCAGATGAGAATCACCAGCTGTAAAGTTATAAGTTGAGAGATAATCAGCTTCTGCCCCAATGTTGAGGAAAGAGACAATCTGCTAGAACCCTTATTCAACAACTATTCAATGAACTATCAGTGTATCAGTGGACATGGACCGGACTTAGTTGGCTTGTCATCCATCCAGCACACCAGGCAAAGAATGACTACTGGACCAAGAAGGGATCAAACTGCAGTGGAAGTAGTCTTTGAATGCATGTAAAACTGAGGTAGATAGATCCTTGATCACCAAAGGGTGAAAGGTTACTGCAAGTACACAAGAACGTAGAGTTGTAAGTTATATATCAAATTAATCATGAACCTATTAAATGGCAGAGCAGCTCAAGTGTATGAGTGGCCAATTCCCTGCTCTTAATTGATATGATCATATGTGCTGACATTCAGGTGAGGCATTAAACTAATATTTTGCTGCCCTTACAGATGGACACAAAAAAAATCCTATGACACTATTTCAGGGGGAGGGGAACCACAGTGTTAGAGCAGATAGTGAGGTGGAGGAGGAAAAAGGTCATGTGAGGACTGCAGGTACAGACAGAAATCAAAGGTTTGTACGCGATAGAAATGTTCTCAGGTGCATCTATTTCAATGCAAGGAGTATTGTAGGTAAGGCAGATGAGTTTAGAGCGTGGATTGGCACGTCGGATTACGACATTATTGCTATTAGTGAGACTTGGATGCAAGGGGAGCAGGACTGGCAGCTTAATGTTCTGGGATTCTGTTGTTTCAGACGTGATAGAGGGGGAGGGATGAAAGGGGAAGGAGTGGCATTACTAGTCAGGGAAAATATCACAACTGTGTGTAGACAGGACAGCCGGGAGGGCTCGTCTACAGAGGCCATATGGGCGGAACTAAGGAACAGGAAAGGTGTGGCCACACTAATAGGGCTGTAATATAGACCGCCCAACAGTCAGAGAGAATTGGAGGAATAAATCTGTAGTGAGATAGCAGACCAATGTAAGAAACAGAAAGTTGTAATAGTAGGAGGTTTTAACTTTCCACATATTGACTGGGACTCCCACACTGTGAAAGGGCTGGATGGCTTGGAATTTGTCAAATGTGTTCAGGAAAGTTTTCTAAATCAATATATAGAGGTACCAACGAGAGAGAATGCAATACTTGATCTCCTATTAGGGAACCAAACAGGTCAGGTGTCAGAAGTATGTGTAGGTGAGCATTTTGGGTCCAGTGACCATAATGTCATTAGTTTCAAGTTAATTATGGATAAGGACAGGTCTGGTCCTCGAGTTGAGGTTCTAAATTAGAGAAAGGCCAATTTTGTGGAAATGAGAAAGGATCTAGGAAGAGTGGATTGGGATAAGTTGTTTTCTGGCAAGGATGTGTTCTGTAAGTGGAAGGCCTTCAAAGGCGAAATTTTGAGAGTGCAGAGTTTGCATGTTCCTGTGAGGATTAAAGGCAAAGTTAACAAGCATAGGGAACCTTGGTTTTCAAGGGATATTGGCAATCTGGTTAAGAAAGAGAGAGAGGTGTACAGCAGGTATAGGCAACTAGGAACAGATGAGGTACTTGAAGAGTATAGAAAATGTAAGAAAATACTAAAAAAGGAAATCAGGAAGGCAAAAAGAAGACATGAGGTTGCTTTGGCAGATAATGTGAAGGTAAACCCGAAGGGTTTCTACAAGTATATTAAAAGGATAGTAAGGGACAAAATTGGTCCCCTAGAAGATCACAGTGGTCGTCTATGTGTGGAGCCTCAGGAGATGGGGGAAGATCTTAAACAGTTTTTTTGCATCAGTATTTACTCAGGAAACTGGCATAGGGGATATGGAAGGAAGGGAAACAAGCACTAGTGTCATGGAACATATAGAGATTAAAGAGGACGAGGTGCTTGCTGCCTTACAGCATATAAAGGTAGATAAATTCCCGGGCCTGATAAGATATTTCCTCTGACATTGAGAGAGACTAGTGTAGAAATTGCAGGGGCCCTGGCAGATATATTTAAAATGTCCTTAGAAACGGGTGCAGTGCCGGAGGACTGGAGGGTAGCTCATGTTATTCCGTTGTTTAAAAAAGGATCTAAAAGTAAACCAGGTAATTACAGGCCAGTGAGCCTGACATCAGTAGTAGGTAAATTATTGGAAGGTGTTTTGAGAGATTGGATATACAAGTATTTGGACAGCCAAAGGCTGATTAAGGATAGTCAGCATGGCTTTGTGCATGGTAGATCGTGTTTAATAAATCTTGTAGAGTTTTTCCAAGGAGGTTACCAAGAAAGTAGATGAAGGAAAGGCTGTGGATGTTGTCTACATGGACTTTCGTAAGGCCTTTGACAAGGTCCCACATGGGAGGTTAATTCAGAAGGTTCAGACACTAGGTATCCATAGAGAGGTTGTAAACCGGATTCGAAATTGGCTGTGGGAGAAGACAGAGAGTGGTAGTGGATGATTGTTTCTCAGACTGGAGGCCTGTGACTAGTGGTGTGCCTCAGGGATCTGTGCTGGGGCCATTGTTGTTTGTTGTCTATATCAATGATCTAGATGATAATGTGGTAAATTGGATCAGCAAGTTTGCTGATGACACTAAGATTGGAGGCGTAGTGGACAGCGAGGAAGGCTTTCAAAGCTTGCAGAGGGATCTGAACCAACTGGAAAAAGGGGCTAGAAAATGGCAGATGTAATTTAATGTAGACAAGTGTGAGCTGTTGCATTTTGGAAGGACAAATCAAGGTAGGACATCGTCGTCGTGGCTATCCCTCGAGGTCGAGGATGATGGTCTTCGTTCCGTTGATCTATCTATGGGATCTCAAGTGGCTTATGAGTCCAGTCTTGGCTCAGAAAGTTCTTCTGCATTCAGGACAGGTAGTTCCAGACGGCAGATTGGGCTTTGGTTGTTGCTGCCTCTCTTTCCATTTGCTTCTCTTTTCCTCTAATTCTGATCATCTGTTGGCTTCGAAAGTTGCTGTTCCTTCTCCGATGATGGTTTGCCAGAGTTTCCTGTCCTTGGCATTGGTTTCCCAATTGTTGACGTCGATGTTACACTTCTTCATGTTGGCTTTAAAGACGTCTTTGAATCTCTTCTGTTGTCCGCCTCTTTTATGTTTGCCTACTTTCAGCTGGGAGTAGAAGATTTGTTTCGGCAGACGTTCGTTTTACATCTGAACAACATGACCGCTTCATCTTAGTTGGTTCTTGATAACATAGACTTCAATGCTTGTTGTTTTTGCTTCATTTGGCACGCTGACATTGGTTCTTCTATCTTCCCAGCTGATATTTAAGATATTTCGAAGACAGCATTGATGGAACTTTTCAAGTGCCTTCAGATGTTGTCGGTATGTTGTCCAAGTTTCTGATGCATACAGGAGCGTTGGGATCACCACTGTATTGTACACTGACATTTTAACGGAAGGACAAATCAAAGTAGGACATACACAGTAAATGGTAGGGCACTGAGGAGTGCGGAGGAACAAAGGGATCTGGGAGTTCAGATACATAATTCCCTGAAAGTGGCGTCACAGGTAGACAGGGTTGTAAAAAAGGCTTTTGGCATCCTGGCATTCATAAATCAAAGTATTGAGTACAGGAGTTGGGATGTTATGGTGAGGTTGTATAAGATATTGGTGAGGCCAAATTTGGAGTATTGCGTGCAGTTCTGGTCACCTAACTAGAGGAAGGATATCAGTAAGATTGAAAGAGTGCAGAGGAGATTTACTAGAATGTTGCCGGGTCTTCAGGAGTTGAGTTACAGGGAAAGATTGAACATGTTAGGACTTTATTCCTTGGAGTGCAGAAGAATGAGGGGGATTTGATAGAGGTTTACAAAATTACGAGGGGTATAGATAGAGTTAATGCGAGTAGGCTCTTTCCACCTAGATTAGGAGAGATAAGTACAAGAGGACATGGCTTTAGGATGAAAGGGGAAAGGTTTAGGGGGAGCATTAGAGGGAACTAGAGTGGTGGGAGTGTGGAACGGGCTGCCATCTGATGTAGTAAATGTGGACTCACTCAAGTTTTAAGAATAAATCGGATAGATACATGGACGGGAGAGGTCTGGAGGGTTACAGACTGGGTGCAGGTAAATGGAACTAGCAGAATAATGTTTTGGCACAGACCAGAAGGGCCGAATGGCCTGTCTTCTGTGCTGTAGTGTTCTATGGTTCAAAGACCACAGGAATTTTCCCCTCGTACTCTGGCTAATAGTTACTCCACTTTCAATGTAACTAAAAAAAACGCTGTTTGGGAATGCTCTATGAAAATTAGCCACTAGATTTCAAAAGTGCTTCATTGGCTGTAATGGGATATTTGGGATGAAATCACGAAAGGCACTTAAACTCAGATCTCTATCTTTCTACTTTTTAAGCCAGGTAGGGCTGATATCGCAAAGACAAGTAATATATACCCATCCCACTGATGTAAACTTTTACAAAGTAATAAACTGTTAAAGTAACATGTTCTATGTCAGATGAATGGTGGTAAAACTGCAACATTAGCAATTTTACAGATGATAGTTGTCATTTCAAGATCCTTCATTTCTATAAAAAAATGTACAGCGGATACACTTTGGCATGATACACCATGTCATTAAAAGTTCAATGTGTGACCCTGCCAGCAGCAAACTGATCAAAATTTCCCCACTTAAAGATTACTGTTAAGTGTATCTGAGTAAAAATGTCATTTTACAAATATTTAAATCATTTGTGCTTTATCAGAGGAAACACAAGTCTCAGCAATTCTTGCCAGATGCAATAAAAATTCCAATAAATACTCCCGTAGCCTCTCCACCCACAGGATTAGACAAATCAATCAAGTTGACAAGTTCAATAACACAAATGAACTCCACTTTTAACAAAGAGCAATAACGACAAATGAAGCCCAGTCATGAATCCTTTCGTCTGAAAACTTGCTTGCATCATGCCAAAGGGAGGCAAGCGTAGAGAAAGTAAAAGAGAAACAGCTGCTACACTTCTGTAATCAATTTGAACACAGGCAGTATCGAGCAGATTCATGGGGAAAGCCCAGTTAGATCGAGAATGATGTAGGTCTACATTGGTGCCATGCAAGGGGATGGGCTCCATTCACAGGCAATCTATTTTTATTTGGATATACCTTAGCCTCAGCATCACATATCCTTGACTTTGTGTATTAAACTCATTTAGACAATTTGATTGCTTGGCTAATAGTTGACCAGACAGCTAAATTGAATGTGATTGGCAGTGCTTTGTTTCTACCAGAATGCAGCTAATTAAGCCATCTATCTTGTAAGATCTTGCACATCTTTTAAGTATAAACAGAATTCATACATCACACATTGAAAAGCAACATTGATGCTGTCCTTCTGAAGTATTTGCTGAAACTTGATGTAAATCTCCTTTCCTTAGAGATAAAAGAATTGAATGGAAAGAGAGAAAAGCACTTTATTTCATTCAATGGCACAGCCCTCATAACCTGCAGGTGGCAGTGATGTTTTTTTTTGAATGACAAAGCTTTGGCAGAACAAAAAAACTCATCAAATGGTGCACCACACGTGCCAACAATAACAATAGATGAAAATATAAATAGTGTAGTGAATAAAGTCAGCAAACAGCAGGCACAAAAAGCTCCAAGGACATGATGCAAGGGCAATAACAAACACATTACAACAAAGACAGGACTGGTCACTTCAGGTGCTAAGAAAAGAAGAAGGAAAAAGGTGCATGGCAGTGCTCATTAAGTCAAATGGTGGGTGGAAGGCTTGAGGAATCAAGGGTAGAATCCATGTGGGCAGAGATGAGCAATAAAGGCTGCCATAACAGAGTTCTGGTTAGACTACAGGTCAGCAAATAGTGAATTTAAATTACCACAATATTGCTTGGATAATCTTGGAGGAATGTAAGGGAAGGTTTAGTTTTTAAATTGTGTCTAACTTCTGATCTGTAGGTTTTCAGCCCCAATAAAAAGGAAGCATTGTTGGATCTGGTTCTGTGGAAGGAGTTAGTTAAATGAAGAGATGGATACACTGGCAGAATGGGCAGACAAATGTCAGATGAACTTCATTATTGTGAAGTAATACACTTTTGCAGAAAGAACGAGGATAGACTAAATGATAAAGAGGAACAGAAGGATGTCACTATATGTGCACAAAGCCCTGAAGTTGAGATTTCAAACTATTTGTATTTGGTTAGTGTCCCCATTGGCGATAGAGTGGAAAAGCAATCAAAGTCATGTTATTCAGCCAGTCTTGGCCTGCTCCTATTCCTTTCTTTTGTTGCTAATGTATTTCAATGAAAGAAAAAAAGCAAATGCCATAATTGTTTAGGTTCTGGCATGCTGGTAACCTCATGATTCAATTACTGGTAGACTCAAGATATCAGACTCCCTGCAATTCATATCAGTATGGCCGATAAACACCACAGAAAATCTAACTGCATCTTGCTAAACAAATTTAATCAGAAGTGGACTTTCAAAAGCTTGGATAAAATTGCAAGGACACTGAAAATATAAATATTGCGGTGTCAGGCACCTTTAGGTAGGAGGTAGATAAAAATATGTATATGATGCAAGTACCATTGAGTTGCAAGTAGGGCAACTCTCTCACAGCCCCATCAACCTGGGCTCAATTCTAACCTCTGGTGCTGTCAGTGTGGAGGTTGGCACATTTTCCTTGTGACCAGAGGGGTTTTCTTTGGGTTTTATAGAGTCCACATCCATGCTGACCTTTCATGCCCATCTACACTTATCCCATTTGCCTGCATTACAATGTTATCATTTATGGCCTTGTCTATTCAAGAACCTATCTAAATGTCTCTTAAACAGTGATTGCATCCAATTCCATCGCCTCCTCTGGCAGCGAGTTCTAGATATCAGCCAGTGTTAAAAAAAAACTTGCCCTTCAAATCCTCTTTAAAAATCCTTCCTCTTACCCGAAACCTTTGCCCTCTTGTTCTTGATACCGATAAAACTATGAAAAGATTCTAGCTACCCTATCTATATTCTTATAATTTTATACACATCCATCAGGTCATCCGTCAACCCCCTTTGCCCCAACCTATCCAATCTCTCCCCATAACTAACGTCCTCTAATCCAGGCAACATTCTGGTGAATCTCCTTTGCACTCTCCAGCGCAACTACATCCTTCGTAGAATGGGGCGACCAGAACTGCATACAGTATCCCAAGTGTAGTCCCACCAGTGTTTTGTAACGTTTCTCCAGTTTACCTCCCACATCTCAAAGACATGCTGGTTCTCAGCTTGGAAATTACTCCCAGCATAGGTGGATGGTTGGAGAATAAGAGGGTATGAACAGGCATGAGTGAAAAGTAGGTTACAGGGAAATAATAGATTGGTGGACTTGCTGAGAGTTGACCTCAATGGATGCCTTCTACATCATAATGAAAAATTTTCATATAAACTTTCTCCATTCTAAAATCCCAATGACTACTTAAAAAGGAAACACTCAATCCCATGGTGTCACATAAAAAGCTGTAGTTATTGGTACTAGTTTATTATTGTCACTTGTACCGAGGTACAGTGAAAAACTTGTCTTGCATACCGATTGTACAGGTTAATTCATCACACAGTGCAGTTACATTGGGTTAGTACAGACTGCATTGATGTAGTACAGATAAAAACAGTAACAGTACAGAGTAAAGTGTCACAGCTACAGAGAAAGTGCAGTGCAATAAGGTGCAAGGTCACAACAAGGTAGATCATGAGGTCATAGTCCACCTCATCGTAACAGCACAAGTTTAACAGTCTGACCTCTGAGAAAGTACAGAAAAGAAATTTATTTAAACCTGAATTTTAAGAACACAATATAGGACTTTAGAACATCAAATGTTAAATCAAACATGTGCGCCCTTGCCCAGGTACCTACCAACACCACACCACCTCCCCCCCACCAGACTCCAGCATCTCACATTTGTTTTCAATTCTTGGTGTGGAATGTTGTGGCAGATTGGCATATCTAAATGAGCATGATATCATACCTTCATAATTTCCTGATAGGGGTGGTCTTTAATTGCAAGGTGACATTCATCAAACACCAGTAAGTTGATATTCGAGAGGAAAATGTAGCCTCTCTTCAATATGTGCAAGAAGATGTGGCAAGTCATAACTAGCACCTGTGAAAATAAAACAGCAGGGGAGGGGATATCGATCACAGTGGATTTTATACAAAACACTGAGCCTGGTTAGGTCAGGCCACTTGCTATGCCACACAAACTACACACACAGCAAGACAGCAATTAACTGTACCTTTACCTTCCTATACTTTTATGGATAGGCAATAAACATTGGCCTTTCCAGCAACACTCTGGTCCTGACATGAATAAATAAATAACAATTGAATACCTGCTGTCCACTGAAGCGTTTACTCCATTCTTCCTTTGCCCATGACTCAACATTCTCCATAACGGAATACTCCCCCACCTTCAGATCGGAATGGGTCTTGACAGCTGCTGCTAGCTGAGCCACAGAGGATGCTAGGAGATGTAATATGCTCTTAGTTACTGGGTGCAATCTTTCCAGAAACACAAATTATATCACCTCCATTTAAATTTCCTGGCATACAGTACAGCAACATTAGTCGCGTATGCTGACCATCAGATAAACAGCAATCTTAATCAACTCCCAAACTACTTCAGTAGGTTTTCATAATTATCAATACCACTATCCACGAAGGTCATATGTTTCATCCCAATCTGCAGGCCATCAGTGGTTATTTACAAATGGCTGCAGCACTCTGATTACCCACTTTCTCTGCCTACAGCCAGTAAGATTCCCCATGCCTGATCACTCTGCTTTGTTTTACACGTGCACTCGTCATGTATCCTGATTGCTCAGAACTGAAATCAGTCAAGAACCAACCTCATTGGTAGCTTTGGAGGCACTTAGGCCAGGCTGGGCAAGGGCGATAGATTTCCTTCTCTGAAGAACATCAGATAGGTTTTAGTTGTGCTAAGCATCACTACGGTTTGACCAACATGCTCAAACCACTTACCTATTTGAAAACAAACTGGAAATTTTATCCACTTGGAAATAAAAGATCAGACTATATAAAAGTTTAAATTCAGGAGGTTAGTTGCCATACATGATACTTACTTGAACTAACTAAAAACACAGTCCGTGAGCCATTCTTGTTGAACTGTCCCCTGATCTGATGAGATAGCTCCTTTGTGAGTAGCACTGCAATAAATGTCTTCCCTGAGCCAGTATTTAAACAAACGATAGTATTACGTTCCAAAGCTGCTTCTAGAAGTTCAACCTGTAAAAGACAGCAATGTTTTCAGTTTCAGAGCAAATTATAATGATGAAATATTGTTAATGTTCTCTCTAGTCTCTGCAGTGATTCCTCAGTTGAACAGATAAAAGCCAACTTCCCATCCCATTTTAAGCAAGAGTCAGAACTGCCAGTGCCAGAGTCCTTTCAGGCATGGTGGGCATCGCAGCTGAGCATAATCTTATGCCCAAGCAAAACCTACATGAAAACACTTTCCAGTTCACACCATTTGATAATGACCCAAGGAATCCAATGTCATCATAATCCTATCAAATCAAAGCAAAGTTATCACAAACACAACCTTGCTCATCATAGAGTGAACCTTCTGCTCCACTTGTCTTAATAACACACACCCTACCATCACCTTCTTTGGCAATCCCTTGGGATCAAGGATGACTTGCTATCACTCCGATTTTTTGATGCCAATATGGGAATTACAGACTTTTCCACCGATGGGGCAGGAGGTGCCTGAGCTGATTGTGGAAGTGGTTTGAAGTTAGTTCATGTGTTGGTGCACTCCTCCTACCATTTACGCAAGGCTTTTGCGCATATCCAATGAATGAACTCGAGGCTCTCATACCATTCTAAATGTTCCTTCTCAACTCTGAACTAGGGATTGTCAAGTTACTGGGGGCATTGCATGTCTTCAAGACAGCTTTGAGCACTTCCTTGAATCTCTACCTCTGTCCACCTGGTAATCTCTTCCCATGGAAAAGAGTGAATATTTAGGGAGTCTGGTGTTGTGCTATAAGTGATATGATTTGCCCACTGGAGCTGATTGAGTGTAATTCGGGCCTTGAGGTAGGGGATCTTGGCCTGGGAGAGTACACATTTAAATGGAGGTGATATAATTTGTGTTTCTGGAAAGATTGCACCCAGTAACTAAGAGCATTACATCTCCCAGCATCCTCTGTGGCTCAGCTAGCAGCAGCTGGCCCACTGAAGATGGTGAATTTCACCATTGATGTCTGCCTTCACTGAGGTGACTCCCAAGATATGGAAAGTAGCTCACTTTTCCTATAGTCTTACCATGAACCCTTATTTGTCAGGGACTGTGCAACACCCTCTTCAAATTCAGCTGCCTGCAGAAATTCATTAAGGCTTGCATTATGGTGGCAGACAAGTCATGATCTTAACCAACTGTTCCACAGTAAAGCCAATCTCAGTGAAGGCTGGGTTCACTGCCTTTACACTTTTCTCAGTTCTTTTTTCTGTCAAGTTGCATTTCACCTCCCACAAACTTCCCACATGACAGAAGCTAATCTTCAGAGCTAATGGGAAATTGTTCAACCCAGTGCAACTATACTTCAAAAACACGGTCGTCCATACTGCAGTTGAACTACGGTATGCAGATGACACGTGGTTACACGTGCTCAGAGACCCAGTGCCAAGCCGTCACTGACTCATTCACTGACATACAAGAGGAATGGCCTTATACTTACCTTCCACAAAACCAAGATTCTCTAACAACCTGCCTCAGATAATAAACATCCTCAATCACTGATAGATTTACAACACAATTCTGTTGCCATGAAAGCTATTTTGGCATACTAAGCCTGAAAGTGAATGGTCATCATACAAGAACAATCTGCTATGTTCCCTCAAAAGATTGGGTAGAGGATCACTTGTAAACATTTCACCTAGCAGTAGATTAACACTAATAGAACAGGCTATTATTTATGGGAGAAGTTTGAACCAGTACATGAATATACTATAAAGTCATTTTGCCTACAAGTACAAGAGTGCTAATGCGAAAATCAACTTGTAACATTCAGTAAAAGAGGCAAATGAAATACAGCAAAGCTAATTCTGGCACATTCAAACCTAAAACATACAAAAAATAACAAATCAGTTCTAAAGTAAAACACTTGTTTAGACACCCACAATGGACAAGTTTATGACATACTGTGTTTGCCATTTCCTACATGTAAGATACAGGTCAGTACCTGGTTGGAAACACTTTTCAGGAATATTTTCAACCAAGGCACCTCTGAAGATGTAGCCAATTGACCCCATTCTATTAGAGGGCAGTTTTAAGTACTTCTGATTCAAAATGAATGAATGCATCATTTTAAGGAACAGATGACCAGTATCAGATCAGAGGAGGTGAATATTCTTTTACTCACATATGCCATTTCCACCCAAGGCATGCTACCCCACCCACAAAAATAGTTTTCCATACTGACAAGACCAGCATTTATTGTCTATTGCTAATCACTGCCTGAACAGGGTTGCAATGCCATTTTAAAGGGCAATTAAGACTCAGCCACATTGATGTCTCTGTAGTCATATGGGCCAGATCTCAAGGCTGATACATCTCCTTTCCTGAGGAAGGACTGCTAGCAGAAAGGTATACATTAAAAGATATGGAAGCTAAGGCAGTGGTGTGCTCCTCCTGCAAGATGTGAGAGAAGCAACATTTCCGACATCCCCGGTGACTGCAGGAAGTGTGTCCAGTTATAGCATCTGTCAGACCACATAGAGTAGCGGCTGGACTAACCATGGAACATTCACGATGCGGAAAATGTGGTAGATGGTATGTTTACCGAGTTAGTCACACTGCAGGTAAAGAAAGGTGGATGACCACCAAGAAGGGCAGGCAGGTAGTGCAGGGGTACTGTGTGGTCATTCAAACAGATATTCACTCTGGATACTGTTGGGGGTATGGATGGCCTCTCAGAGGAAAGTGACAGCAGCAATCCAGTTTGTGGCACCACCTCTGGCTCTGATGCACAGCAGGGGAAGGAAAAGTTGAGGCAAGCTGTAGAGGTTGGGGGGGGGTTGCTGGTGTTGTTAGTAAGAGGAACAAACCAAGAGTGAAACTTTAGAATGCCTCCCCGGTACAGAACATTCTGAAGGGGGAGGGAGAACAGTCAAAAGTTGTAGTATATGTTGGTACTAATGACAGGTAGAAAGAGGGATGAGGTTCTGCAGAGCAAATTTAAGGAGTTAAGCAGAAGTTTAAAAAAGGACTTCTAGGGTCATAATCTCAGGATTACTCCATGCCACATGCTTACAAGGATAAAAATAGGAGGACATGACAGATGAATGCCTGGTAAAGAGCTGGTGTAGGAGGGAGGGCTTTAGATGCTGGTGTCATTTGGATCATTTCTGGGGCAGGTGGGACCTGTACAAGAAAGACCAGTTACATACAAACTGGAAGGGAAACAAAATCCTTGCATGGTTTGCTCACTCTGCTTGAGGGTTTAAGCTAATTTGGCAGGGGATGGGAAACTCAGTAGCAGATTAGCAGGTGAGATTAATCCTCTACATTCAGGTCAGAATGTAGAGGAAAACTTCTTGGGCAAAGCAGAGAGGCAGGCTAGGGAGTATGGGAGCACTGGCAGACTCAACTGCATTTTCTTTAATGCAAGGAACCTCACAGGTAAATCAGCTAAGAGAGCATGGATCAGCACTTAGAATTATGATGTCACTGCAATCACAAAAACGCGTTTAAGGATAGACTGGCATTTTAAAGTTCTGGGATGTAGAAATTTCAAGCATGAGAGGGGGTTGAAAAAAAATGAGGGGAGTTACACTGGTAATTAGGGAGACCATTACAGCAGTATATAGAGAGGATATCCTGGAGGGATTGTCCAATGAGGCCATATAGGTAGAACTCAGAATAAAGAGAGGGGCAATCACTTTACTGGGGTTATATTATAGCCACCACCACCCCCCAACAGTCAGTGGGAATTGGAGGAATAGCTAGAGGAATAGCAGAGGAACATGTAAGCAAATTGCAGAAAGGTGTAAAAGGAATAGGGTTATTGTAGAGGGGGATTTTAACTTCCCCAATATTGACTGAAATTGTCTTAGCATTAGGAGCTTAAACGGGGTGGTATTTAAGTTCATTCAAGATAGTTTTTTGAAACAATATGTAGATATCCCTACCAGAGAAGGGGCTGTACTTGACCTCATCTTAGGAAATGAAACTAGGAAGGTGGTGAAAGTGTCAGATGGGGAACACGTTGGTAACAGTGATCACAATTCTGAAAGTTTCAATGCAGTTATGGAAAGGGATAAGGTTGACTCTAGTTAAGGTCCTAAATTGAAGGAAGACTGACTTCAATAGCAGAAGAAGACCTGGCAAAAGTAGACTGGGAACCGATGCTTGTGGGTAAACAAGCGTTTGACAAGCGGGAATCTTTTAAAAGAAAGCTAGCAAGAGTTCAAGGACAGCATGTTCCACTAAGAAAAGATGGCAAGATTAGG
The DNA here is from genome assembly GCF_009764475.1 of Pristis pectinata. NCBI lineage: Eukaryota > Metazoa > Chordata > Chondrichthyes > Rhinopristiformes > Pristidae > Pristis > Pristis pectinata. Next base: position 145,363,948 of record NC_067405.1, read on the forward strand.
GAACCTTAGATTACAAAAGGTTATTGAAGGTTTGATTAGGGAAAAAAAAAGAAATATATGACAAGCAAAGGCAACTACAATCAAGTCCCCTGGGGAACATAAAAGGCATAGGAGGGTACTTAAGGAAATTAAGAGGGTAAAAAAGGTGATGAAATGCCCTTGGCAGTTGAGATTAAGGACAATCCCAATTTAACCTTATTGGCATTGCTTTATTGTCAGGTGTACCGAGAGAGTGAAAAACCTTTGTTTGCGTGCCATCTGGGCAGATGATGCCATAAGTACATCGAGGTAGTAAAAAGAAATCAGAATGCAGAATATAGTGCTACAGCTAGAGACAAAGTGCAGAACAGGTAAACAAATAAAGTGCAAGGGTCACAACAAGAGACCAAGAATTCATCTTTAGCATACAAGAGCAAGAGGATAGCTAGGGAAAGTGCAGATCCACTTAGGGAGTGAAGGGGTAATCTATATGTGGAGCCAGGCAATGTAGGCTAAATGAATGATTCTCATCTGTATTCACTAAGCTGAACAACTTGGAGGATTTTGGAAGTCAAGGGTAGAACATATACAATAAATGATAGGGCACTAACGAATATTGATGAAGAGAGAGAGAAAGAGACCCAAGTGTCCAAGTCTATATTTCCCTGCAAGTGGCAACAGAGATTGATAGGGTAATGTTTGCTTCAATGTTTGCCTTCATTGGCTGGGGCACAGAATGAAAGAATTGGGACGTTATGTTGCAACTTTACAAATCACATTTGGAGTATTGTGTGCAGTTCTGATTGCCACACTATTGGAAGGATGTGATTGTGAACAGAGAAGGTTCACTAGGACATTGCATGGATTGGAGAACTTTGTCACGGGGAGAGATTGGATAGGCTGGGCTTGTTTTCCCTGGAGCAAAGGAGGTTGAAGTGTATAAATTTTGACAGACATGGATAGGTAGGGGCAGACACAGTAGTGCAGGGGCAAGCACGGTAGTGTAGCAGTTAGTATAACACTATTACAGCGCCAGCAACCCAGGTTCAATTCCGGCTGCTGTCTGTAAGGAATTTGTACGTTCTCCCCATGACTGCCTGGGCTTCCTCCGGGTGCTCTGGCTTCCTCCCACATTCCAAAGACGTAGGGGTTAGGAAGTTGTGGGCAAGCTATGTTGGTGCCGGAAGCGTGACTATACTTGCGGGCTGCCCCCAGAATACTCTACGCAAAAGATGCATTTTAGTGTGTGTTTCAATGTACATGTGACTAATAAAGAAATCTTATCTTATAAGATCTTCTTCTCATGTAAGGATATCAAAAACAAGAGGGCAGAAGTTTAAGGTAGGAGGTGGAGTTTTAAAGGGGATCTGAGGGGCAAGTTATTTTTGCCCAGAGAGTGGTTGATATCTGAAACATGCACAAGGTGGTGGTGGTGGTGAAAAAAGAAAATTACTATTTTTAGGAGGCACTTAAACACAGCTAGTATGGATAGGCATGATGGCTGGCATAAATGCGGTGGGCCAAAGGGCCTGTTTCTATGGTGTACAACGCTATGGCTCTCTATGAAATACTAGTTGGGCTACAGCTGGATTATTGCATGCAGTTCTGTCTGCCACTGTGAGAAGGATATGATTGCATTGGAGAGGGTGCAGAGGGATTTCACCAGGATGTTGCCTGAGATGGAGCATTTGAGGAGAGACTAGATAGGTTGGATTTATGTTATTTGGAACAGAGGAGGCTGGTGGTATTGGTGGTGGTGGACAGGGGAAACTGTTTGAAACTGACAAAATTGAGAGCTGTAGATATGCAGAAATCAAGAAACTTTCCCCATAGCAGAAGTGTCAAAGACCAGGTGGCATAGGTTTATGGCAAGGGCTGAGAGATTTAGCGGAGGTACGAGGAGGATTTTTTTGTTTGAAACCTGGTTAGAATCTGGAACACATTGCCTGTGCAGGGTGTTGAGGAGGCACAGACTCTCAACATTTTAGTATCTAGATGCATACTTGAATTACCAAGCCATGGAAGAATGTGGGCCAAGTGCCAGAAAATGGGATTAGTTATAGATGGGTGCTTAAGGGACATAGTGGGTTGAGGTGCTTCAGTGTTGTATTGCTCTATGACTTTGAATTTCCCACCTGCTCTGGTGGGGTGCAAACTAGATTTCAGGCCAAAGATCAAGGACTCAGGATACTAGTATCTTATCTGCAGTGCTAATGGATGAGGAAGAAAGGTCTGTACTTTAACACATTTTAGTGTGCAGGGCACTAGGTTTTGGGTCAAAAGGTCTTCCTTAGCAAGTCCAACAAAAAACATTTAATATTTTCCCCACTCTACTTTGCTTCATTTAAGCTTTCCATCAAACAACACATACCTGATATTTTCTTGGTGTAAAAATGTTATCATGGATAGCTTCCTGTTGCCATGGCAGTCCAAAAAAAGGGCCCATTGGTGATGAAGCAGGTGTCATGAGCTGTAATCCTGCCATGCTTAGATTTCACAATGCAGGTCCTCTCATACATCCAGTGTTTCTGTCATTTCATGTGTTCTAGCAAAGCCTGTGAGGTAACAATCCAGAACAATGAACGTTCCATTGTCAAAGAAAACTCCTTTGTAATCCCAAAGCACAAAATACCAGTGTAAACTTCAAAATTGACAAGTACTACTATATTTGGTCCCAATTGCCTGATAAGAAACACAAGTAGGAAAAGGCCATTCATCGACACAAGCCTGCTCTGCCATTCAATAAGAACATGGCTGCTCCAATTTTGTTCAACATCAATTTCCCGCTCTCCACAATCGTGCTATAAAGACCATTTTCCTGCTCTCTCCCATCCCTTTGACTCTTGCAATTTAAATGTCAGTCATTCACTGCTTTGAATATATTCAATGGCTCGGCCTCCACAGATCTCTTGAGTTGAGAACTCTCAAGATTCATAACCCTTTGAAAGAAGATCCTCTAAGCGTACAAGGGCAACCCTTTATATTGACACTAGTTCTAGAAAGCCCAAACTTAGAAGAAACGTCTACTCAGCATCCACAATTCCTCTCAAAATCTAATGTTTCACTGAGATCACCTCTCATTCTTTTATACTGAGTATAGGTAAATTTGGTCAATCTTTCTTCATGCACCAACTCCTCCATTACAGGAATCTTCACTGTACCGCTTTCAAAGTATATTCTTCCTTAATAGACCAAAATTGCATACAGTAATCCAGATGCTGTCTCATCCAGGCCTACAAAGTTGCATCAAAATTTCCCTCCTTTCATACACCAAATCCCTTGCAATAAAGATCAACATTCCATTAGGCTGCCTAATGACTTGCTATATCTGCATGTTTCACTTACTAGGAACCCCACCCACCCCAGTCCCCTTTGCAATGCAACATTTTGTAGACTTACTGTTTAAACCTATTTACAAACTTTCTCATGAGGAAACTCATAAGGTTAAGCCTTGGAGTTGATATCAAACAAACTCATTTAAACTTTCTCTAATTAAACATGTTCATTTGCTATCTGCTCACCGACCAGTGGAAACAATCTATCAGTGCTAAAATGATCACAATTCATCATAATCTTGGAATACGATAAGACAATTCTCAAATCACCTCCACTTTGACAAATTTATACAAGCTACTTGAGTATACAACTGGATAAAAGTTTAAAAAGGTGCCACATTGAAGGTTATCCAAGAATTGCTCATATAGGAGAGTAATCTATTAGTATGCTAAACAACAGAAAACAGCACACAGACAAATGCTTATTTTCAGGTTGAAGTGTAACTAGTTGTCATAGGTTCCAGTTCTTGGACCTGCCTATTTACAATTTACATGAATGACTTACACACAAGGACACTCAAGTATATCCGGAGCAGAAGGGAGTCAGGGAAAGAGTGGGTCCCCCAAGAGGTCATTTGTGTGTGAAGCCAGGCAATTTGGGTTAACTCCTAAATGAATGAAACGAAATGTATTCACCAAGGAGAGGTACGTGGATCAGAATCAGGTTAATTATCACTGACTTGTTACGTCATGAAATTTGTTGTTTAGCAACAGCAGTACAGTGCAAGACAAAATTACTATAAATTACAAAATAAATAAATAGTGCATAAAAAAGGAATTATTAAGTAATGTTCATGGACCATTCAGAAATCTGATGACGCAGGGAAGAAGTTGTTCCTAAATCGTTGAGCATGGGTCTTCAGGCTCCTGTACCTCCTCCCTGATGGTAGTAAGCATGTCAGTATTAAGAAAATGGAGGTGTTAGACAATATGGGACACATAAACATTGATAAATTCCCCAGTGCCGATGAGCTCTATCCCAGCTTGCTATGAGAAGCAAGGAAGGAGAATGCTGGGGCCTGGACAGATTTTTGCACCTTCATTAGCCACAGGTGAGGTTTCAGAAGAATGGAGGATAGCTAGTGTTGGTTCTTTAAGAAGGGCAGCAGGGATAAGCCAGGTGACCAGAAGCCAGTAAGCCTTATGTCAATGGTAAGGAAATTATTGGAGAAATTCCCAAGGAATAGAATTTATGTACATTTGGTAAGGCAGGGACTGATCAGGGATAGTTAGCAGGGTCATCTGCAAGGGAAATCCTGCCTCACTAATTTGAGTTTTCTTTTTTGAAGAGGTAACCAAGAACATTGAAGGCAGGTCGAGAAAGTTAAGGCACTTGGGATACAAGGTGAGTGGCTACTTGGATCAAAAATTGGCTTGGTAATAGGACACAGAGGGTAGTGGTCCAAGAATGCTTTTGATTAGAAATTTGTGACCAGAGGTGTACCAAAGGGAATGATGCTGGCACCCTTGTTGTTTGTGATATATTAACTTGGATATGAATGTGGAAAGTATGATTGGGGCATACATAAACGGCAAGAGTGTTGTGGAGAGTGAGGAAGGTTAGAGCGGGATATAGATCAGATGGAAAGATAGGCAGAGCTTTGGCAGATGGAATTTAAACCTGACAAGTGAGAGGTCAAATATGGATAGGACACGTACACTAAATGGTAGGGCGCTAAGGAATATTGATGTAAGGAGGGACTTTGGGGCTCAAGTCTATAGTTCCTTGAAAGTGGCAAACAGGTAGACAGGCTGGTGAAGGCGCATGGCAAGCTTGGGCACAGAATATAAAAGTTCAGACATTATGTTGCAACTTTACAAAACACTGCACTTGGATTGTGTACAGTTCTGGTCACCACACTATAGAAAGGATGTGGTTACGTTGGAGAGAAGGCAGGAGATTCATCAGGATATTGCCTGGATTTTTCCAATAGAAGGGGTACCAAAAACAAGAAAGCATAGGTTAAAGGTGAGAGGAAGGAATTTTAAAGGGGATTTTAATTATACAACACACATACACACACAGTGATTCATATCTGGAACTCGTTGCCAGAGGTGGTGGAGGAGTCAAAATACAATCACTTCATTTAAGAGACATTTAGATAGGCAGTTAAATAGGCCAAGTATAAAAGGATATAGACCTAGTGCAGGCAAATGGCATTAGTGTAGATAAGCATAATGGTCAGCATGAATGTGGTGGCCCATAAGGGCTTGTTTCTATGCTGTACAATTTTATGACTGGGTGATAATATTATGACAGGCAAGAACATTAAATTTGCAAAAAGATATGGACAGCTCATCTCAATGAAAAATAAATGGCAGATAAAAGTACAATGAAAGAAGATGTGAAATTAGCCAATTTGTCGAGAAAAAAAGCAGATTTATATGCTTCAAGGTAATTAAATGTTAGGTTTCATAGAGACCCAGGTGTCCTTGAGCAGGAAATAAAGTCTGCAGGCAGATACAGCAAGCAATTAAGAAGACAAATTTACTACAAGGATAGGGTACAAAAGTAGTAACATTTTGCTAAAAGGGTTGCTATGGGGATGTGGCGAGAACACACCTATAGAGTTTTGGTTAGTCTGCTTGGGTATAAATTTAATCTCAACCTGACCAAGGCCAACCTAAGCTCTTCCATACCATTTCTAAATATGACAATTCCAAACATACTTGTAAATTTCTGACCTGGACGAAGTATCAATCTGGAACAATAGTGCACACCAGCCTGACCTGAACCTCAATGTTTTATCAGAATATGTAGGTTCCCAAACATAAAACCGCCTCGTCAAAAGCACAAGAATGCAATTACCCCTCACGCCTTTTCTGCAATCAATAACATCTATTATTCTGCACCATTCCCCTGCACCAATTCCATATCCCTTGGTTTCTTAAATATCTAAAGAGCTCTCAATCTCAGTCTTGAACATTTTCAGCAACCAAGCCTCCACAGTTCTCAAATACCACAGATAAATTGTCCTCTGGATGGAGAAATTTAATCTCTGCATTAAATGGCTAACCTTTTATTTGGAGACTGTGGCCACTGGTTCTGGACACTTCAGCCTAAAGAAATATCATACCCGCATCTACCCTATTAAACCATATAAGGATTTTATGTATTCCAATGAGAACACCTCTCATTCATCAGAGTACAGTCAGATAGCCTGGCTCTAGTTTTGGTCTCTATTTAAGGACATGTTTAATTTGGGGACAGCACAAAAATGTTGACTAAATTAATTCCTATGAAAGGGTGGTCCTTTGAGGAAAGGTCAAGTAGATTGAACTTTTCTCTTGGCGTTAGAATAAGAAGGAATCTTACTGAAATACTTAAGATTCTGTGACCACTGAACAAAGTGGATGTTTTCCTTGGAGGGGAAGTCTAGGGGCATGGTCTCAGGATAAAAAGACACATATTTAAGACCGAGATGAGGAGTTCCTTCTCTCAGTCTTTGGAATTCTCTACCCTAGAGAGCTGCAGATGTTAAATTGTTAAGTAAGTACAAGGTTGGAAGAAAGATTTTTGGAACACAGATCAATCAAGGATTATGGGGATCAGGCAGGAAAGTGGAATTGAAGCCAACAATCAGATCAGCCAAGATCTTATTGAATGGCTGAACAGGCTTGAGGGACCAGATGGACATTCCTTCTCTTATTTCTGTGTTTTTATGCAATTTCCAGACAGAGGCTCGAGGGTCCAAGTGACAACATGAACTCCAGCTCTTTTTCAACTTTTCCTTTTTTTAAAAAATACTTTTAGCATTCCATGGTTATTTATGCAAGAAAAATAACCTTCTGGACAGGATCAAGCAAACTATGCATGCAAGAAATTACTGCTGTGATAACTGAGGACAGACATCAATTCAAATAACTGGTATTTTTCCCCTCTGAAATTACCAGTCTGTCAATTAAAATAAAACTTCCAATGCAATTACAGAAATAAGTTCTGCACAGATCTGTTAAGTAGTTCTCTTCTTTTATCATTGACAGTACCTTTAGCTAAATCTTTAAGAAGAAAATGAGAATACAATAGGATGATCAAGATCATTGGGAATATTTTCAAACTTTAAGATTTAGTTTTCATGACCATGACTAAAAATCTTTCCTGAAGTTACATCTTCACCCATCTTAGGATTCACAGGGAATCCGGTAGAGATGAAATATGACTTGCATTGAATATAGAATGAAACGTTTGTTAGGATTATTCTGTGAGGTTTAAAAAAAATACTGAAACCTTACATTCCTTTTTAAAATTGTGCTAAAACTCATACCAGAATCTATTTTACATAGTTTACAAACAGGACTAAGCCATCCAGCCCTTCAAGCCTCTCTGCCATTCACAGCAGATCTTCTCCCTCAGCGCCCTTTTCTAGTACTATCCCCATATCTGCTGATTTCCTGAAATATACTGATCTCCGTTTTGAATAAACACAACAATCAAGCTTCCAGAAATAACCAGAGTATTCCAAAGATCCCATCTTCTTGAGATGAAGAGGTAGACCATTTATGACTGAGACTCCTTATCTTCGTTATAAACTGCCTGACTCTTATTCTCAAACTGTGCCCTGGTCCTAGATTCCTCAGTCAAGGAAACATCCTCCTTGCCCATCAAGCTCTTTGTAAGTTTCAGTGAGATTGTCTTTTATTTTTCTAAACTCTACAAAATACAGTACCTGCCTACTCAAATCTCTCCTTGTACTGCAAACATACCATCCTTGCTACTATTCTGCTAAATCACTATTGTATTTCCTCTATGGTCAGTATGTCCTTTGTTAGGTAAGGATGCTCAATACTCCAGGCGGAGTCACGCCGAGGCCCTATACAATTACAATAATATCTTTACTCCTGTAGCCAAACCACTACACAATAAAGGCCAACATACCATTAACTTTTCTAACCACTTGCTGTACCTATATGTTGGGCCTTCTGTGAAAAGCATTCCCCAGGGTCCCTTTGAAATCAACACTACCCAATGTCTCACTATTTAACAAATACCCTGGTTTCTGTTAGGTGTGCCAAAATGGATGATCTCACATTTTTTGACATTATATTCCATCTGCCATATTGTCACGCACTCACTTAGCATCCCCTTAAAGCCTCTTCTGTATTCTCAACCCACCTGTTCAGTATTACATGTAAACTGGTAAAACATTATATTTCATCTCATCAGCCAAATCACTGATACAGAGCTTGAATGGTCGAGGACCAAGCACCAATCCCTTTCATCCACACGAGTCACAGCTTCTGTCCTGAGAGGCATCTGTTTATTTCCATTCTTTGCTTTCTGTACAATGTCTCAATCCATGTCAGTGTATTACCCTTAACTCCATCTGCCCCAACCAACTTCTGTGCAGGCCCTTTTTGAAAGCCTTCCATAAATTCAAATATACCACATCCATTGGTTCTCCCTTATTTAATCTATTAGTCACATCCTCAAAAAACTCCAACAGTATCAACCTAACCGTATATGGATAACTAGAGGGGTTAACCGTGAGCATAGAAGAGATTGAATGCTATGGTGGTATAGATTACAAAGATGTAAAGGTGAACTTAATCCAGGCCTTAAAAAGAGCTTTGTTGGGTAATGCACCAAGAGAGAGGGTGCAAAGACAGAAAAGTAAAGTACAGATCAGACTTCATCTAATCAACTGCAGATGAGATAGAGTGCGGCTTACTCCCGGCCCTGGGTTCGTAAGCTTTCTCTCTAAACAGATGCTAAATGATCTAGTGTGCATTTCTAAGGCATGCAATATTACAGTACTCTGTTCATTTAATTCCGATTTCCTTGTTGCGGGCCTTGTCATCTTGCAAGTAGACATGAGAAATAGTAGTTATCCCCTGATTATAACTGACTCAGAAACTGTTACAGGAAAGGCCAACTTTGCCAAACCCAAGAGAATACCTAGAGCTGGCTCAAAATTTATAATAGTATCCAAAATGAATGGCAAATTATTCCAAACATTTAACATACCGAGTAATGTAATTCTTTCTAATAATAGTCACCCAATCACAGCATAATTAATTGAGTATGAAATAATAATCCAAGTTTCCTTCATTTAAGCCATAAAACCTGCAACATTACCTGTTTTCTTTCATACTGTACATCTTTTGAAGCATGATAAAGAAAGCATGTCCCAAATGGAGTTTGATTGGTAGGTTATAAATTCTGTGCTTTAGTTCTAGTCTTTCACTGTGCAAGCAGTACTACACAAGCAGCACGTGATCAACCATTTCTGGTCAAAGGTCAACAAACTAAACTATTAACCATTTTTCTCTCTCCACAGATGTTGCCTGACTTGGTTTTTCAGTTTTTACTTCGAATTGCCAAAATTTGCAGTTTCTTTTTTGCTTTTTAATAACAAGTGCAGGTGATGTAACTGCTCTGCCACACAAATGGTGATGGCATAGAGAAACGAGATGCACTTGTTACCTTGCAGAATTCCAGTAGTTCTGGAATAATTCCCACAAATTGGTAAAAGGCAAATGTAACCCCACCATTAAAAAGGAAAATAAAATAGGGAACTACAAAGCAATCAGTCTGACAACAGTAGTACAGAAAATAATGGAATCCCTTATTAAAGAATCAGTAACTGGGCACATAGAAAATATTAAATCTACATTTTCTATGCCTGGTATTATTATCAAAAATCATATTTCACAAATCTACTGGATTTTATTTTAAGATTGTAACTAGCAGCATGGATAGGGATTGACGTGGAGACAGTGTATTTGGATTTTCACATGGCTGATAAGGTGCCACAGAAAAGGTTATTAAAAAAAATTAGAGCCCTTGGGATTGGGGGCAATGCACATGGATTTGTTTGGACAGCATGTGGAACGTGGATTTGTTTGGACAGAAAACAGTAGGAATAAACAAGTCATTTTCAGGTTGCGTGGCAGTAACTAGTGGGGTACCACGTGGATTGCTGCTTGAGACCCCATCTGTTTACAATTCACATTAACGACTAGGATGAGGGGCCCAGATAATATATTCAAGCTTGCTGACAGTAAAAAGCCAGGTGGCAATGTGACTTGTGAGGAGGATGGATTCAAGGGGATGGACTAGATGAATGGACGAGGTATGGCAGAATCAGATTAACAAGGGTACAGCAGGCTGTTAGGAAGACAAACTGCAGTTGGCCTTTAATGCATAGAGTATTTGAGTAAAAGAAAAAAATTGCAATTACACAGGTCCCGAATGAGATTGGAGGTCTGGCCTCCCAGTGAAAAGAGGATATATTTGTGACTGACAAAGTGCAATGAAAATTCACCAGATTGATTCCTGGGATTGGGTGGAGGAGAAATTGTTTTAAGAGATTAAGCAGACCAGGCCTAAAAACACTCTGATTTAGAAGAATGGGAGATGTTCTCATTGAAATATACACAATTCTTATACGGTTTGAAGGAGATGCTCCTCCATTCTGTTATCATTTTACCTTGTACTACCTCAATACACTGTTGTAATGAATTGATCTGTATGAACGGTACACAAGACAAGTTTTTCCACCGTGTCTTGGTACATGTGGCAATAATAAACTAATTCCAATTCCCTGGCTGGGATGTCTCAAACCAGGGGTAATCTCAAAATAAGAGTTTAGTCATTCACGATTCAGCCAAGAAATATCTTCAGCCATTTCTTATGTCCATTTGCACTTTTCTTTAGTGAATGAATAAATTCACCTAAAAAGTGAGATTCCGAAATGCCCAATGGCCTGGTTTATGGATGCCATTCTTTTACAATCTGAATTAAATAAGAGCTAATTTTAAATCATTTTAATAACTTCTATATTCCAACTCTGCTCCCTTAAAACAATTCACTTTTAATCAGCTACTTACAGTTTCACAGACGTCTACATTTGCCCTGTTTGTATAAAATGTTAGCATCGTGAGATCCGTACCCCTCGCGTAATCACATCATTCCTCAACCTTTAATTCCTGGTTTGATGGAAGAAGAGAAAAGATAAGGTAAGGAAGAGATGAAAAGAGCAAAAGAAAGCTATTAACTATAAATACTGCACTTTGTAATAAACAAAGTAAACCCAGCAATATTTTGAAATGATTTAGCAAGCCTAAAATGATAAGTTGTTTAACAATTGGAGGGGTTGGAGGGGAAGCTTCCTTCTATCTCACTAATAAATCTTCAAGTGGTAATATGCAGTGATGGGGGAAAACACCAATGATCCAAAAGTGATTCCAAAACAAATAGAATGTTTGATCTGATTAAAGCAGGGTTAGTTAGTCCAAGTCATTCAAAGATGTTTAAGCCTATTGTAATTACGTAGATATTAATTGCTGATCTAGAACCATGTACTAATTGCACATTCCTGACTTTCAGAGATGTATTTATATGCTCTTTCAATACTCATCCACTCCCCTTTCTGTTTCAGTATCAATTCATGAAGCAGCATACCAGGTTCTAGTAATCAAGTAAAAAGTTAACATAATTACCTCCTTTTATTGTGTTAACTTGGGCATTCAGCTTGCCAACCAGTGGAATTAATCTTTCTCTATTAACTTTCTGTAAACTTTTATTACAATCCATAACCTTCTCCATTTGTGAAAGAGACTCAATTTTTAAAGCCTCTTCACTATAACTATTTATCCTTGGTACTTTAATGGTGAATCTTTGTTGGACCCTCACCTAATTTTATTGGTTCCTCATGATAGGTCTAGAAATGCATGTACTTCTACTTGCCCAAGGAATGCCGTACACATTTGTCATTTTGTACTCAAAATTTGAAAATGAAACAGAATCCCACACAGCTTTCAAATATTTGCCAACATCTACTCTCAGCTTCAGATCCATTGCCTTGAAAATGGATTGTGCAGCACACTGTTTATATGCACTACAATATTCTACTTTAATGAAAAATGAAGGGGGAAAAATGTGGAATTACTGCAAATTGCACGGTCTATTATTTTTCTTCCAGGTCCTGTGTTTGATGCATTATTATACCAGGGAACCTGCACTTGTGCAACAGCACTCAACTCTTGCATGAATTCCACTTCCAGGATTTTCCTCTATACATCCATAGCCCATGCTACCTACAGGACACTCATGCAGAATTCAGTCTTCATTATGCTTATGAAATTCATTTCTGTTACCTATGACAGCCCTTCCTAATCAGGCCTAGCACTGGAGACACCCCACCCCTCCAACTCAAGCAAGTTTTTTTTAAAGAAACCTACTTACTCAGCTCTTCCCTGGACAGCAATCATCCCGTAACAAATTTTATACCACCTAACATATCAATCTCTCCTTTATCCCTACTCCCAAAAAATCTCCCTAGACCCAGCCTTACCAAATATCCATTTTGGATCTTGTATGCTTCATAAATTTTCCAGCAACAGTTCCTTGAATAAAGTGTTTATTAGCCACTCACCAACATGCCCAAAGCAGGCAACATTCAATTTCTAGGTATTATACTTTTCCCCCTCCAATGAATCTTGTTATTTACAAGACATTTTGTTTCACTGTTCTTTCCTCACCAAAAGATATTTTAATATTTCTCTGCAATGAACTATATCCATCTTCTATCCACTCTGCTTACTTGCCCTTTAGTTTTCCTTAATGTACATTAATTCTTTTATGAAAACTACAGCACAATTCCTTTAACTGTTGTACAAAAGGTAGCAGCAAAAATCAAGAGGCACAACTATTTGAAACTCTATTTAACTATTGTTTTACTTTCTTCCACAGCACCAGCCATATGTACCCAGCATAAAAACAGATATTTCTCTTTGTTCCTTAAATCTTCTGAAAACCCATGCACAGAATAGCCATCAAATTTCTCCAAAAAATTTAGCAAGGTACACATGAAGTGCCCATTTAGAAATCCATTCCAATGGTCTTGAATACTCCATGACTCTCCAAATGTGCAGCAATTTTATTTGGTATTATGGACGTTGCAAATTTAGTCACAATCAAGATGAAGCCAAATGATCAATATTTCCTCATCCATCTTCCTTCATTTGAACTAAACTGCACTATTTGTCAGTGTACAATCATTTTGGTAATTCCCATTTACAAAGATTGTTCTGGAAATGTTATTGTTTCCTTGTTGACTTTAAGCTTACCATGGCTGAAGATTGTACCAATTAATAAAAGGAATCATTTATTTGATTACATTTCCTTTAGCAGCTCCAAACACACTCATTCCACTTATCTTCAAATGCTGAAGCAAAATATTAGTTATCTCACCATTTTCTTAGATGACTCATTTCATACTTATCCTTATGAGTTATGTAAAAATGGTCACTATTTTGCGTTATATTAACAAATGGCCTTCAAAATCTCTCAGCCTTCCATTCTTAATTTTTTTGGAAATTTCTATGTTTATTACTTTCATTCTGTCTTCAATTGTGTCACTTACAGTAATGTTTCTAACCAACATTAAATTACAACCAGGACCTTCCACCAGTAAACCACTTCAGCCAAAGAATGAAAAAGGGGTTTGTGAATATTTTACTTCCAGACTGATGAAGGGTCTCGACCCGAAAAGTCGACTATTTATTTCCCTCCATAGATGCTGCCTGACCTGCTGAATTCCTCCAGAACTTTGTGTGCGTTGCATCTAAATTGTGACAAAGTTTTTTCTGGGATCCACAAGCTACGTACATGCACATCTCCTAGTTTGATCTTTAGAAGGTACACTGTCTAGTGTTACAGTATTACTCAAAGTAACATCAGTACCAAAATGCGATGAGACACTTTTCAAAATTCTGCCATACAATTCTCTTCACAACTTTAAATAGTTCCACCACTATCACCAGTGACAGATCCATAATCTCATGACTTTAAATTTTCATGTTAAGCTTAAACTGTTCTACCTAGACAAAATACAGGCTTGGAAATCTTAAATTGTAATGTTGGGTGATTCATCAATCAAAATACAATGCTCTAAAGTTTCAGATCAACCATTATCAAAATGCTGATGACACAAAATGCAGCTGAAGACACACATGCTGTCTTTAGCTATTGACATACCTTGAATGCTGGTGCTTTGCTGGTTTGAGTCCAAGGTTGAACTTCTTTGAGCAGGAATAGCCTGAGGAAGAAAAGTACTCAATTATGCACTGCTCCAACTGACAGGTTGCCTTCTGGATATTGAAGGTTGTTCTATGGAACATGTGTAACAGGCTCAGCAAACGAGTTATCACATTTGTTTGTTTGGACAAGAGAAGGCTTTGGATGCCACAGTAATGTCAACAAAATGTCAGCTCAGCTTAGCGGTAGCATGCTTGTGTCAGACAGAAAGCTAAAGGTTCTAAACCCACACCAGGACTTGAGCACTTAACTTAATCTGACACTTCAGTAACTCAGTGGAGTGATGTAAATGCCTTTCTGACAAGAAACTGAACTAAGACTTCAGCTAATTCATGGCATAATCTGAAGACCAGTTTTCCCAAATCCCCTCCTCAGACAATACTGACACAAGATATTAGCACTCCAAAACTCAATGCTGCATTTGACCACATGACCGTGACCAAGCGTGGAAAGTTTTTGGTTGTCAAGTGCTTTTGGATGTGCCAACAGTGGGGAAAAATGCTATGTGAAATCAACATAGTGAAAAGCCCAACTTAAATGAAAACTTTCTGAATCAGTACTACGAGAATCTGTCCTACATTTGGGATTTACTGTCCAGTACTGCTTTAAAGATCCAGGGCTAAAGGGACACTACACCGATTAATAGATAATTGTAATATAGAGTTAATGTCAATGCTTCATTAGGAAAATATTAACACTACTCTGTGAAGACTTTTAAAGACAAGAAACTGGTTAACTTTGAAACAGCTGCCTGGCACAAAAGAAAATTCCCATCCCCCTATAACAAGCAATATTAAGAAGTTTTCCACTTGTACACTGACAGAAATAAACAGGAACAAAAATACTCAGTTTAAACGGATATACTAAAACACTAAACGGCATCTTCTGTGAATTTACTCTTCCTTCTATTTCTACCTTTATTCGTTGCATCTTCATTTTGATTTTATTGAATATATTATAAGTATTTAAGCTCAAGATATCTCATTAGCCTCTTCTAACCACCCATGTTGTTGGTAGTGGTGAGGGTATATTCTGATTTGAATAGTTAAACGTGGCTTCAAACCTACTGCAGATGAATTTGATTGAGACATTCAACCACGTCAGACTGGTGTATTTCCCACACAAACACTAAACTCATGATGACCCCGAGATCATATGACCCCACAAGCAAATTCATCTTCTTTATTAATATCAGCAAAAAAAAGCACTCAGGAACTAAGTTTCAGAACTGCTTTCTTATCTGCAGTAAACACAAAGTACTACTTTCTTTCTCTTCATCTGCCCCCATAACAAAAATGTAATTTAACAGGAAAATAACTCCAGAGATATAAAGCCACGAGCACTACTAAATTGTACTGCTTTAGAAGGAATTTATCAAATGATGAGATAGGCTAATGAAATATCTTGAGCAAAATATTGATTATATAGGGAATGAAATAGACCCAAGTCTGTTCAGCCACAGAAAAAAAGTAAACAGGAAGAGATTGGTTCAAGTGAAATTCAAAAAAAACTGTAGTTGCTGGAAATCTAAAACAAACAGAAAATTCTGGAAATTCTCAGGAGGTCAGGCCGCATCTGAGAGAAGAGAAAAAGAGTCAACATTTCAGGTCAGAGACCTTTCGTCAGAGGCAGGTTCAAGTTTTGAACTAGATTGAAAACTATTACTGATCTTCCTCCCCACAAGTAAGAGGATAAGAGGTGGTGACACGAACAACTGAGACCTTTTAAAGTTCCAAAACACACGTCATGCTCAGCATGAACAAACAGGAAGAACTTCTATTTACGTAGCAACTTTAATGTAATAAAACATCACAAGTTGTTTTTGAAGCTTTTTAAAAAAGCCACCAAACACAAGGTGTCATTAAGATAGATGACCGAACGTTTGATGAAAGTAATAGGTAATAAAATAATTACCTTTTTTTAAGGTAAGAGGAGGATTAGAGGCTAAGTGAGAAGATTCCATAGTTAACAGTGAATGCAACTGTAAACAAAGCTGTCAGTTTATAGCAATGAGCCATCCTACAGCCCAAGAGAAATCAATTTGGTGCCAAAACTGGGGAAGTTTCGTAATGTGGACTCAATCCCACAGAAGCCGGATTTGAAGGCCCTCTGATACTTCTGTCAGGGTGTATTTGTATTGCCGGTCACTGGAGCTTGGGTCTCATGCAATCCAGGGCAACTTCAATGCAATTTTGGCACATTTGCTCAATCTTACTAGAGAAATATTTTTTATTTGCTTTTACAAACATTACACAGACACCAACATGTGTTATTATCTGGGGAACCTTGTTTCAAAGAATTCTTTTTATTCACTATAGTACATATATGAATAACATACATTCTCCATTCGACGGAGTAAATCAGTTTTTCCTACCCTTACAACATCCATACATAAGGGACAGAAAATATACCTGGTTCTAAAGTTATAAAGTTTTGCTGAAGGTCTACTTATTTTCCCTATGAACTATGCATAAAATGGTTTTAAAAAGTTATAAGCAAGATTCAAAAAGATGCCAATGAATCAATATACACCATTTAGAGGAAGGTAGGGTAAGAGAAGGGCCAGACGATTATGTGCACCTTTGGCAGCACAACGAACGTTGCAAACACTGCACACAAGGTCAGAATGGAACAAGTGGAAAGCTATTTGAGATACAATTTTTATTCCTTCACTACATTCCTTCCTGCTTATAATTAAGACTGCCCCATCCAGAGTCATTTTAACGATGGTAGATAGCTCGCAGGAGAAAATAGCGCAATGCTTCTCGGAAGAGTGGTAATTAAAAACAAAAAAAATCTGGCAAAAGCACCATTGTAGGTCTCAATATAAAAGATAACGTCAAGCCAGACAGGCCACATCACATACTTTGGCAAGTTCAAAGGGAGAACAGTTAGCGTAACCCATATTAGCATGTAAATGGCGCACAGCACCTACTGGAACAAAGCATTTCGCCTGTAAACGGCCATCTCTCACATTCTGAAGGCCAAAGGCAGCTGCAGCTTCCCGTGTGGATGCCAAACAATGGAGCACAGTGAATGGTTACTGCAGCAATGAACGTGACCTTTGAAATTTTGTCGTAGATTCCGGCACCGGCATTCAAGCAGCCAAGGGCAAAAAATTTATCCGTGGAAGGAATTTACTTTATTCTAGCGAATTAAGATCAAACTACTCACCACAGATATGTGGACGCAGTGAATGTGCTTCACCCCAGGAGTTTAGGAATCCAAGGTAAAAAAAAATTATGCAGACATCACAATTTGCGCGTCTGCCCTAGCTACCTCTGCCACTTCAGCATCCCCCCTGCTTTAAGGTTGTCAAGAACCTACATTAAAATCTCAAATGCAAACTTGCATAAAACAAGAGCATGAATCTGCAGGAGGCTGGAAGCAGAAGAAAATTAGAACAATAAAGTGGGTGAAAATAAAAGCTACAGAAGACAGCTGCTCCCTCTAAAGAAACAAATATGGCGGCAGACTAAACCCCCCCACCCCCCCCAACCTCCTCCACCCATCAGTGACTTTGACAGCGCTCAACAAATTCCCACCTTACGATTCAAAGCATACTCTTCTCAGAAATGAGCCACTAATTAGCTGCAAGCTTCTGCAATCGTGAGCCACAATAACTCCTTTGATATCTTTAGACAGTAACGCAGGATCATGCATATCTTTCACACAAGCACCGAGTCCTCAAGGGTAGCTGCATCAACGCCAAGTCACAGTGCATGAAACAGATCAACATCCTGCTGCTTAATTAAACGGCATGCCGCTAATCGTCTGTACGAAAAATATCTGAGAATTAATTGCATCAGATTAAATAGTACAAAAGTGAAAGGCTGCAGAACACGCATTTATTCACCTATTCCCAGCTTTTCAAGAATTACAAATGGCGTCCAATCTCAGCCACAGTTGAAATATACAGAATTGCTTAAAGCACGTGGGCACAACCTCTGAACCCTCGGGGTGAAATACATCCTCCTCGGAATAGAGAGCACTGAAAAAAGGATTGCACTTAGTGTAACCTCTCATTAGACCAAACAATAACTGATTTTGTTTGATTTTAGTATGCTGTAATCTTAACATAGCTCCCCTAGTGTAAAACTGGAAATGACACCAGAACATTTCACTATCCTTTTGGAACATATTGGATCACATTGAGAGATTCAGTAAAGTAGATCAGGATCTTTAATTAAAATTACATACCTCACTTGGTCAATTATTGTAAGCTGTGTCTGGAATCTATTCAGGAAACAATCCATGTACTGTATATAGTGAAACCCACAAACAAAAATGCAGAATATAGAGGATTCAATAAGATGTGAAATTCATTTTAAACTAGAGAGAACGCAGTCACAACAGAATATGGTACTTCTGATTTCATCACAAAGTCACCACAATCGCAGAGGACCTAACCCACTGTCGGGACGATAGATCTTTACAGCAAAATTTCAGAACAGGATGCTGAAGGAGGACAAAGTGGAAAGGGCTTTCATCAAGCTCCTTCCCAACTCCCCCCACACCCCCAAATGGATTTTTTTCACTACACCCTGATGGTTTTGGAAAAAAAAGATTCAATGCCACCTTGGATATCCATAATGGCACAACAATAAAAACTTACAAGGACGAGCTCTGGACAAAACAGAATGCAGATAGCCTGTTTGACTTGCCTAATCCCTCAGCATGTACCTTAGGGACTTTTCTTGACTGTTGGAATGTTCTAACATTAGTCAGTGACCAAACATGAAGTAACAAGGATGTTAATCTCAAAAACGAATCCACAATCCTTACACAGACATTCCTTGGAGAAGGGGCAAAATATAAACCAGGAGCTTTGTACCATAAAAGGATGGAAAATCTGATAGTCAGTCAACTTGGCTGGAGCAGCCTTCACCCTGGGAAAACACATCATAGCAGTTTTATGGCAAACCCGCTGCTGCTGTTTCATTAAGCAATGGTAAGCAAAATCAGAACACCTATCAAAAGGGTCAACAGTTAACTATTCCCATTGAGTATTTGATATCACTCCCAGAAAAAGCTTGTTTAATCACCAGCACCAGAGCATTATTGCAATTATCTCAAGTGCACTGAATTGCCATTGCAAAAGTTGGCTAAATTATGAAAATCAACTGAATCATCACTTCTGTAATATTTCAATGTTATTTGAGAGTCACCAAATATTATCTACTTAAAAAAAAAATTACTTCCATAGTGCCAGTTTTCTCTTCAGGCATCATTCACCACTTTAACTACATCACACTACCTGTAACACATCACTGCACAACAAGAAGATTTGAAATCTAATTGAGTGATAAAACCATTCACAAAATCCCAAAATTAAAATGATCATCAGCCACAGAAGGTGCTCGAGGATCAGAGTGCACAACATTATTCCGGGCTTTACAGTCTTTTGCAGCCAAAAAAAAAATCACAATTTAAGCATCTGCACTGGTGAAGAATATGCATTTCAGCTACAAGACTACCTCACTAATAATGAAGTGTCCAATAAAATGATTATACACAAATGGCATGCTCAAAAAAACAGATTTGGTACAACTGACATTTTATTCTCAGAAGTAACTCACTCATAGTGGTTGTACTCAAAAGAATTGATAAATTTCTGTCCAGTAACTCATTCATGGGAATATTTCTTCCTTCTGACTTTCAGGTCATGCACCATTCTTCAGCCAGGTGACCTGATCAACAGGTGCACAAGAAAACTTGAATTATTTTATTTTAAACACAAAAGAATCAATCATGACAACACTTGGTAGTAACTCCTTATCAGTATTCCTTGTTAGCAATAAAAAAAATTCTGTTGCAACTATGAAGTCAAATATATCCAAAGACTGACACAATAATACATTACAGCTATTCCTGCTGGTTTTATGACGGCAGTGAACAGGAACGCCTGGTTAAAAATCGCTCCATAAATCAATTAAGGTCATAGAGTCAGAGTATTACAGCACGGGAAAAGGCCCTTCAGCCCAACTCATCCATGGCAACCAAGATGCCCATCTAAGCTAGTCCCATTTGCCAGTGTTTGGCCCATAATCCCTCTAAAATTGGACTGCCACTGGCCAAGATCATATGTAAAGTAAATACCTAACAAAAGTTCTATAGAGTGCAGGGATATGCAGGCTACATTGTGCAATGACCAACTCTAGTATTGAACACTTTGACTAGAAGAATACCTGCCATAAAATGAGGCAGAAAGGCCTGGCCTTTCTGCTGTCTGAATCAGTCTATAGGCAAGTATCAGGTTAAGGCTTATAGGATTACTGTGCATTCAGTGATGGTGGTGAATTCCAAACTCAGAAAATGCTGGAAACACTCAGCAGACAGTTAGTCTCAATTTTGGGCATAAAATCCACCAGTTTCTATTAAAAAAAATAGACGTACTGACTGACTTTAATAGGGATCATGAACAAGCCCCCTCCTATCCAGGTAGAACTCTCATATGCAATGTCTTGAAAACACAAATTCTCAATGATTCTTTCGCCCAATGCATGGACGCTGAGCTTAATAGCCACCAAACAGCCATTTTCTGAGATTGTGCGCACATTAATGGGAGTAGCAGCAAAATGAAACTGCATATATTGGAGTCTGAAACAAAAACAGAAATGCTGGAAGAACTCAGCTAGTCAAGTACATCTGTGGAAAGAGAAAACAGTTAACATTTCTGGACAGGGACCTTTCCTCAAAACTGAGGATATATTGGCATGGATTAAGTGGTTGATGATGGAAAACACAGAATAGACAGAAAATACTGGAAACAGCTGATCAGGCAACATCTGTGGAATGAGAAACAGAAGTAATGTTTCTGGTCAAAATCCTTTCATCAAGCTTTCTGAAGATATAATGCTATGGTAGCAGTGTGAGCTGTAAGACACAGAAAGGCTTCAGAGGCACATAGACAGGTTATGTAAATAGGCAAGCATATGGCAGATTGAATGTGTGAAATAACGAGGGGTCTTCTACTCTTGTAGAAATTAAAGCAGGTACTCAGAGAAGCTAAAATATTGGAAGGTACACTTGTTCTGTGGGACCTGATTCATGTCCTTTCACATGAATTAAAGTCAAAATACAGGTATAGCTAGTAATTAGAAAGGCAAAGTGCATGTTGTACTCAAATCCTCTTGCAGTAAAGGCCAACAGTAGACATCTTGCTCCAATTACATAGGGCCCCAGTGAGACGACATCTGCAACGGAACAGATCTGTACCCAAGGAAAGATATACTTGTGATAGCGAGAGTGTAGCAAAAATTCACCAGAATGATTCCTGGGATGATAAGTGTTATGAATAAAGAGAGATCAAGCAGACAGTGCCTCTACTCTCCATAGTACAGAAAAATGAGAAGTGATCTCATAAAAATGAACAGATTTCTTAGTTTGGGGGGTGGAGGGGATACAGAGATGATGTTTTCTTTGGCTAAAGTGAATAGAACTGGAGTTTGGTCTCAAAGCAGCTGGCTAGTTAGGAGGCAAGTAAGAATAAGCTTTGTCACCCCAGGAGGAAGTAATCTTTGCAATGCTCTATCCTGAAGGGCTATAGAACTTCAGTAGTCAATTATATTCAATTCATGAATCAGAGTTTAAGATAAAGGGAGTCAAGGAAAGTGACGTTAATGTACAAGATTTTGCAGAATGGGGTAGCAGGCAAGAGGGGCATAATCGCTGACTGCTTCTATTTTTTATGTTCTTATGATCAAAGACTTTTGCACATACAAGGACTTGGAATGTTCCTAATCTGTATTCAATAAGAAAGAGCGAACATTGGACATTTTCAAATAGTGGCATCAGAATCACATTTAAAGTCCCTGATGTGCAATGCCACGTACTAATTTTTGTGTTTCTTCAAAACTAATCTTTTAAAAAAAAGGAGCAATACTGAACAGCAAATGCTATTCTTGATTTAATGTTACATGTTGAGAGCTGGGTTCAATCCTGACCTCAGGTGCTATCTGTTTGAGGTTAGCACATTCTCCCCTGACCGTGGGGGGGTTTCTTCTGGGTGCTCCAGTTTCCTTCCACATACCAAAGACATGTGGATTGGTAGATTAATTGGCCACTATAAATTGCACCTAGTGTGTAAGTGAAGATCTAAATCTGGAGGAAGGTTGACAAGAATATGGGGAGAATAAAAATGGGATTAATGTAAGATTACCGTGTAGCAGTTAGCGTAATGTTATTACAGCACCAGCGACCCGGGTTCAATTCCGGCCATCGTCTGTAAGGAATTTGTACGTTCTCCCTGTGTCTGCGTGGGTTTCCTCCGGTTTCCCCTCACATCCCAAAAAAAGACATACAGGTTAGGAAGTTGTGGGCATGCTACGTTGGCGCCAGAAGCGTGGCGACACTTGCGGGCTGCTCCCAGAACACTACACGCAAAAAATGCATTGTGTGTTTTGATGTACATGTGACTAACAAAGATCTTATCTTGATGATCAGCGCAAACTCACTGGGCCAAATGGCCTCTTTCCTTGCTGTATGTCTCTAAGACCATGGCTTAATATAACAGAAGGTGATCATAGTTCAAGATTTTCATCTGGAAGCCAAAAGTCAATACCCCCTTTCATGTATGTAACATGAACAAAACTTGGTTTTAATGACCAGTCTTGCCCTGAATACCCACTGCATTTTCCCTACACATTGATTTAACCAGGGCCTTAATAGGATTGGCCACAGTGTCTAACAGAAACGAAGGAAAAGCAACCAGAGTCCAGAATGAAGTTTATGAAGTGTCAAGTCAGTGACAATTTCCCCACCAATGTCAAGATGCCTGTTGATTCTTACTGTCGAAGGCAGTGCGTGAATGCCATTTGGGCGAGGTTTCAGCCACCAGCACTAGGAACACGTTAAGAGTGAGAAAAATTGAAGTGGGGAGAAAATGGTGAGGTAGGGATGGAGTAAACATATCCCTTCTGTTTCAAAAACAGTCAGGAAAAAATAACATCTGTTCTACGCAGAAATGAAATTAGATTTGTCTCCTTGTGGAAGGCTGAATTTATAAATCACATAGGACTTTATCACCACTCTGTTATCCTCACAGTACACTTGGGTGGACAGTTATCGCACTGGTGCCTGCCCTAACAGATTTTCTAGATAAATAGTGGTTTGTATGGGGTATTGGAATTAATTAAATGCTCATGTCATATTTGTAAATTTTTGAACATGTACATGTACAAACAAAAACAATCTACTTATAGGAACTATACTTGTTTTTTTTAATATTATACACTAAATGATGCACAAAATCCACGACATTAATATGTCAACACCACAGTCATTACATTCCCCTCTAATATATTGGCTAGACATAATCCTCAGGAGGGAGCAATGCATAATTCATCCTACTCCCTTATGGTACCTTCAATACAGATAATGACCATGTTTAAAAGAGCATAGAGACAATAAAATCAAGTCAAATCCTTGCCGATTCAGAGTTGAAAATAGTGCATATGTATACATTCCCACTTAACTTACCACTGTAAAGTGCAACTTCCAAAATCCAGAACAAAAGATGTGACTTAAGCACGGCCTCATTTCACAGCTTAATACAAACTAGATTTACTAGCATTTGATATACTTCATAAATGTGCCAGGGTTATTCTGTAAAATGGAATCATGGTACAAGTGAATTCAGCCCAAAGCTCTTCTCTACTGTCAAATAACTTCAAAGTAATGGGGTGTGATGCCCCATGCCCTGTATTAGAGTGGAACAACACTGATTTACAATGTGCCTTATCAGTCAGTTTGTCATGTTTTTGGTGGACTGCTACACAGACTCAACATTACTCTAATGGGGAGAAAAAGTTAGGTGTACTATTGGAGTGTGGGGAGAAAGTGGATATTAGGAGCAAGGAAGGGAGAGTGCAAGACCAAAGGCCACTTGACATGTCCTCAAACGATTGATAATGGTTGTCTATATTGAATAGAATCAAGGACCAGCATCAAGAGATTTTTATCTCAGCGAGAAGGCATTCAAATAGTTATTCAACAAGACCAAGTGTTCAAAACTAAAATTAATTCAGTTGGCAGCACTACAGCTCAATCTGATTTGCCCATTAGTTTTGTTTTGGTTGACACAGGCACTGTTGCTTCAAATAACATGAGAACAAAAGGACCGCTTTTCTAACTGAATGACTCTTCCTCTCAACATTCAGCAAACCTCTCTTATTCACACGCACCCTTAGATTTCTTTTATGAAAAAAAAACTGCCTTTAAAAATCACAGGTCAGCAAAAGATCAGAAAGTGTGGGGAAAAGGTGTCTATTTATTCCACTGCTATACAACAACAAACTTTCTTTACAGCTATAGTGCAGTAACAAGTCCACACAATAGTAATGAGAATTGCTTACATATTTTGATTCATTAATGTACCAAGAAACTGCTCAACCTATTTACTGCTAGTAGATACCCCTCAGGTCAACCACCATTAGTTAGATTCAGGGACTACTTGCAATGCCAACCTAGCCAATTAACTCTGCAATTGATTGCACATCACATCTATAGCTCAACATGGAAATGCTTAATATCATTTGTCATACCGAGGTCACAAATATAACACGACGATGTTTCTAATCATAGAGTCAAAGTTGCTGATCTTGGAAAAGAAGTCCATAACAAAGCCAAAGAGCAACCAGTCACATACAGTTGCAGGTATGAAGGTAAACAACTGTAAAACAGGAAGCACTGACAAAACAGAACCTTTCATACCTCTGGTTACAACTAAACATCCAACCTCACTGGTGGAAAATGTCCCATGAAATCAAAGGATTACCAACCACAAGGATGATGTAGGCAGAACCCAGTTACTTTCAAAACTTCTTATAATAATGCATATAGACCAAAGCATGGGGTACGTTCTCCATTCCTCCCCCCACCCCCTGCCTACATGCAATCAAAAGTTCATTCCATTGAGGTGTCAGCGAGATGGACTGACACTGTCCTCTTAAAAAGCAACATTTGCTAGACATCTGTACAATAAACAGAGGAATTCAGTTCAGAGGACAGTAATTGAGTATTAATGGTCTGCAAATGTATGCCCCTGGTCCTATCTGAGTTACAGCTATTCCTCAGTCAGCTGAGAATTGAGGATGCAGTTGCTAATGACAATGGCTAAGGGATACGAAAGTGATAACCAACCAATCTCTGAATTTTGCAGCAAACATACCTCCATCTGCTACAGTGATACAATTCACGTTATTTCCATTTCAAACCATGGTCTTATCTCTTTGATACGAATATTTATAGACCAGCAGTCTATAAATTCAGCTGATGGCTTAAATATAACCATAAAAGCTATATCCAGGCTTTTTTTGAACCAGTCTACAGGCAACCCTGCATAAGGAGGGGTTGTGTTCCAAGAAAACAATTCATATAGCAATATTCCATAATGCAAAGCCATGTCAAATGCACAAGTGTCAAGAAAAGAAAGTTGAAAAAATATTTTCTATTTACTTCTCTTTTTCCACATAAATTCCAAGAGAGCAAGTTTTATTCCGTATCTCAAATTTTTGGGTAGTGATTTATGAATTCCCTAAGAGCAAATTTCTGTTACCTGAACAACCATAAGGTGAGGGCTGCCTGTACTTTCACTTGTTACATTGGTATAGGTACAAGATTGCAGTCTGAAATGAACATCACTTTTAGACTGGAGACACAAGAGACTGCAGATGCTGTGATCTAGAGCAAAAGTAGATTCCACCTATTGTTTGCTAGGCTCTGCCTCACTTCTCCCTCTCACCTCTTTATACGGGCTATCACTCCTCTACACTTAGACCTGATGCAGGGTCTTGACCAGCCCCTTGCCTTCACAGACGCTGCCCTACTAGCTGAGTTCCTCTAGCACTTTGATTTTTGCATGACTTTTAGATCCATTTCTATCTTCTGTTTCCCTCATCCACTGTAGAATGTATTGCCTCTATGTCAAGCAGCACATTTGATTAAGCCGAGAGCCTTTCACAACTGTTTCTGATGCTTGACCAGTACATAGACAACTTTTGGCCTTACTTACAAAGTCAGATACTTGTTTGCTGAAAAAACAGATTTCAGACTGGGAAAGGAATTTTAAATACTACGTATTGTATGCATTCTTTCCTTTACCTGTTCAATGTTCTTTCTTTAGATAGAAAAAAAAGGGTACACAAAAATCCTTCTCTTTCCCAGGATATTTTAAGTGTTTCACAACCAATTAATTATTTTCAAGAGAATTACTGTTAAGGCGGCAAATGCAGCTCTCGATTTTCACACACAAATGTCTTAAACTGCAAAGAGATAAGTGAGCCATTAATCTGATTTTGATGACCAGATTACCAGGAACTACACTTTGAGAATTGCTAACCACAGATCATGGCAAAGGTCTTAACACTGCATTAATGAAAAAAATGGCATCTTTAATAATAAAGCACTCATTCAGCAGAGATGATCAATCTGCTATAGGAAAGATGTTACTAAACTGGAAAGAGTGCATAAAAATTTACAAGAATTTTGCCAGGACTTGAGGGACTGAGTTATAGGGAGAGATTGGACAGGCTAAGACTTTATTCCTTGGAGCATAGGAGATAGATGATCTTATAGATGTATATAAAATCATGAGGGGCATAGATAGGGTGAATGCACAGTCTTTTTTCCAAGGTTGAGGGCAGGTTTAAGGTGAGTGAGGAAAGATTTAATAAAAACTTGAAGGGCAAAATTTTTTTGCACAAACGGTCGTATGTATGTGGAATGAGCTGCCAGAGGAAGTGGTTGAGGCAGGTATAATAACAACTTTCAAAAGACAGGTACATGGATTGGAAAGGTTTAGAAGGTTATGGGCCAAACGCTGGCAATGGAACTAGCTTGGATGGCACATCTTCCTCATCACGGACCAGTTGGGCCAAATGGCCTATTTCCATGCTGTATAACTCTATGACTCTAAGTGGCTGCCAAAATTATGAGGGGGATGGATAGGGTAGATTGTAAGAATCTCTTAAGAATCTGCTTCTACCGCCTTTGAAGAAAGCTCCAAATAAAAAATCTTCACCTCATTTATCTCAAAAGGATGACCCCTCATTTTTTTTTTGAAACCTCTACTTTTATGTTATCCCACAAGAGAAAACATCCTGTCCACATCCACCCTGTTAAGACCCCTCTGGATGCATGTCTCAGTAAAGTCCCCTCACACTTAAAACTCCAGCAGATACATGCCTAACCCATCCAACTCCTCCCCACCAGGCAGTTCAACCATTCCAGGTATCGATGTAGGAAATCTCTGAAGTGCATCCACTGTATTTATATCCTTCCTTAAATAAGACAATTAGTACTGCACACATACTCCAGATATGGTTTCACCAATGCCCTACAGAACTAAAGCATAACCTCTTTACTCATTAAATTCACCTTGAAATAAACATGAACATTTTGTTGGTTTTCCCAGTTAGTTACTGTACCTGCATTCTAGCCTTGATAGTACCAGTTCAATCCTTCTACCACTTATGCTTCAAATGCTGCATGCTTAGTTCACTATATATGTTACTCATTCTGGAATGTGGATACTGGTATATGTTGTCTATTCCCAATTGCTCCTGAACAATTGCATATTATATTCTTCAGAAACATCCAAATAATTTCACTAATTAAATTATTTCAATATAGGAATAGTCATCACCATAAACATGGAAACTTATTTTGTACACTCGGAAGAACCCCACAACAACATAATGAACTAATTAAAGTTTCTAGCTCTGTTGAATGATGGAGTAATTTTGGGTAAAAGAAAAACTCTTCTTCTTTATATGTGAAGGGATCTTTAACATCCAATTCACATGTAATCTTCAAGTCACGAAGAACAATACTTATAATATTGCAGAATATGATATGTGCTTGGATCCTAGCATGGGGTATGAACTCTCAACCTAGCCTCAAGATCCCAACTCATTCCAGCTGCTATTTAAGTGAACAAAGGTTATGGAAAGGCACTATTTTAATTTTTTTTTACCCTTTATCACATACCACAAGACTGAAAACAGATTAATTCGTGCAAGCTCGATAAAAATTTGTACTTAAACCAATATTGAATAGCATTGTAGAGAAAGTGTAAATGAATGCTTAAGTCAAATAAAAAGATATTAGAAGAGGGACCAAAGGTTTAATGAAGTTCAACAATTTCTTTTTTAAACACAAAGCATATGGGGCTTGCCTGCTAATAATAAAGGAAAATGTGAGAGGTGTAAGCAGGTTGTAAGAATATGGATAAAATGGATAGCCATGGAGAAGAATTTTCAAGCAATAAATTTGAATACAAGGCAGTACAAGTTAATACAAAATAAAATGCTGAAAATACTCAACAGGGTCTGTGGAGAAAGAAATAATTTCAGGTTGACTTTTTTTCATCAGAATCACGTTAAGTTGGAAATGGGACATCTCTTGTTGCAGAGAACAGGAGTGGGTAGAGGGGACAAAGGAGATGTCTGTGATTGGACAGAGACTACGAGAGATTGAATGACATAGCATCGAGAGACAGTACAGAAGGCTCATTAATCCCAGATACGAGCTATTATCAACCACGAAGGACAACAATATTGGTTTTGGCAGGTCACAGTTTTAGATTAGCTGAAGTTTAGAGGCCGGAGAATGGTAGGACAGCAGCAACTAAACATCTTTAATGCAGTAAAACATCCTTAGATATTTTACAAATGTTCACTAACCAAATTTAACAGCAATTCACACCAAGAAATATTAGGACTTATGATTATAGAATGGAGGCGAGGGGGAGAAAAGTGAGAAGAATAGGTGACCAAAGCTTGGTCAAAAGTCATGGATAAAATTAAACTGGAAGAAGAATGAGCAAAGAGTAAAAGTAAAACCAAACAAAGGTGAAAAAGAACTCAAATGTAAGCAGATCCACAAGGTCAGTAAACTCAGAATTACATTTTACAAAACTGCCATTGACAATGCAATAGTGTTACTGAGCAAATTAAGTACTAAGTTTGGACTATTCAAAAGGTAGCATTTACCAATTAGATGGCATAAGCATTCATACTACACACTGTACTTCATATCAATAATTTCTAAATGTGTCAGATATGGCACAGCAAGTATTACCCAAAACCTCTGGACTAGGTTATGGGTTTGTGTCCTATTCCAAAAAAGAGGTGATATTCCAGAGTGCAGTACTGAGTTAATGTTCCACTGCTAAAAGGTGATGTCTTCCAATGAAACATTAGAGTCTAGTCTGCTCTGCCCAATGGATATAAGAGAGCACAACTATGAAGCAAAGCAGAAAAGTTGAAAAAGATTGGGACAACTATCCCTCAACCAGCATCCCTAAAACAGATCTTGGTCATTACTGCTTCTAAGACTTGCTATTTGCAGATTGATGGCAACATTTCTTGCATTACAAATACAGCTCACAAGAAACATGAATGGGCGCTTTGACCCTTAAACCTGTTCTACTATTCAACAAGATTATGACTAATCTACCTCAATGCCTTTTTCCTACCCAATCCACATATCCTTTGATTTCTTTTATATCCAGAGAAGTACTTCATTAGAATGCTCTGAAGCCATAAAAAACTCATTAGAAAATAAGTGTTTTATTTTCTTCTTTAAAGCCTTTATAGTTCTTGCTATGAACATCGCTGCTGATACCCCAAGTGAATAAGCTACAACTTGCATCTGACACCTTTTACATCTTCAAAATCTGCAGATGACCTGCTAATGATTGAATAGATATTCAACTTACTTACTCACAACCAGTGCAAGTGAGACAAGGCTACAGATGCAACTGAAGTTACTTGCACCAACAACTTGCACTTAAATAACAGCCATAACACACTAAAATGACCCAAGATGCTCCTCAGGACCATCAGCAAAAAATATTAGCTCACTTATAAAGCTATTAGGATTAAAAAAAAGCTTTATGGCAAAAAAGGTTTAAGAAATGCCTTAGGGATTTGATAGAGAATTGCAGAAAACTTAAAATCACAGATGATGCAAAATGCCCACTGTGTTTGTGCAGATCAAAAGGGTGACCCAACCTAATCCCAGCTTCCAACATCAGATCAGTAGCCTTGCAGGTCACAGCTCTTCGAGTATGCTGCACTTTTCAGGCCGCAGGTTCCAGAACTCCACCTACTCTCAGCTGAATTCTTTCCCACATCTTCCCTCTAATCCTTCTCCCAATATCTTTCAATATGAGCCCTTGGGTAAGGGAAACAGTCCTTCCTATTTACTCCCTCAGCCTCATCTGATCGCAAAAATAATCCTGGCTGAACTAATCTATCCTTATACCGCAATATTCTAGTCCTGGCAAAATCTCAAACCTCCTCAGCACCTTCTCCAGTGCAATCAATTCTTTTCCTGGAATGTGATGATCAGACCAGTACTCAAGCTGTGATCAAACTAGCATTGGAGACAGTCCCAGCATTTCTATGCTTCAGCTAGTAAATGAAAGCACCCTGTGGGCCTTTTTAACCTTATTGACTTGTTCTGCTACCTCTGATTCTGTGAACATCCCCGCCAAGGTTCTGATATTTCTCCACAGTTCTTAATATGCTCCCAGTTATGACATTAGCTTTTGTTGCACTCCCCAAATGCATCAACTCATTTCTTTTGGCCAAATTCCATTTGCCATCTTTCTGCTCCACTAACCAGATCATCCATACCTTCCCTGCACTTTACAGTTTTCCATCTCACTGACAGGTATACAAGTAACCCGTGTATCATCTGCAAATTTCTCTATCATGCTCCTTATTTTCAAGTTGAGATCATTAATAAATAGTACAAAAAAGCGACCAAGGACTGAGCACTCCGTAACACCACGGGTAAAAGCCTTCCTGTCACAAAACCAATTCCCTTTGCTTCCTACTACTGGCCCAATTTTCCATTCTCCCTTGTATCTCACGGGCTTTGACTTTTTCAACCAGCCTGCCACTAGGAACTTTTCAAAAGGTCTTGATAAGATCCATCAGTTGCACTTGCCTCATTGAACTTCCTCGTTACTTCCTCAAAAAATTCAATCAAGTTAGCTGGACACAATATTCCTTTAATTAATCAATTTTGATTCTCCTGATTGATGTGTAAAGGAAAAAAAATGCAGATGCTGAAAACCCAAAATAAAATAGACATTGCAGGAAAACTCAGTAGGACAAGTAGCATCTGTAGAAAGATAAATAAGTTAACCTTTGACAGGGTCATTGCCCTGGATTAATCTGTGCCTTCCTAATTGAAGATTTATACTGTCCCTTACAATATTTTCCAATGATTTGCTCAAAGTTAAACCTGCCAGCCTGTAATTACCTGATTTATCCTTTCCTCCTTGAAGTTTCAGTGTTAGCAGTACTCCAATTCGGCACACTTCTGTAGCTAGGGAGGATTGAAAAATTACAGTCATAGCCTCTGTAATTTCCTTGCGTACTACTTTTAACAGTCTGGAATACATTTAATTTGCACCTGGCAATTTGTCCACTTTCATAGTTAATAAACCACTTCATATATCCCCTTTAACTACATGTATCCCATCTAATATTTCACACTCATTTTCCTTAACTACAATCTGCCCATCTTTTGTGAAGATTGTACTAAATATTAAGAACCCTATCTAAATCTTTGGCCTATACACATTTCCTTTCTGCTTGCAATTGGATTTATTCTTTCCTTCATTATCTTGCTCTTTATACACTTCTGATAGATATACTGACAAATCCATTAATATCTTTTGCCTTATACCATTTCAACCATAAAACACTGTATTCAAAACTTGCCAAAAACACTTCTGCTTATTTTAAAATAAGAGTTTCATTCTCCAAGATTCTGCTTTACCCTGTACACATTTGATTCATAATTGATACATTTTTCACATAAATGTTACTCTTCGGGAAGTGAAAATAACTGTAAAGGCAATGAAGTGGTGGAAGAGTTCACAAATTACTTCCCTCAACCATTCAACCAGTGAATCTGCTTGCTTATAAACTCTGAAATAACAATGTCGCTGGTTTGGCCCAACCATACACTTATCAGCAAATCCTTGAACAACTGATCTCTCTCCAGGCTGAAGCAACTGTAGACACGTGTGGTCATCAAAAGGAAATAACCTGATTGATTGTTGAACAAACCTTCACCACTTAAAAGCTCATCTGTCAGGAGTAAAATGAAGTCCAGCTGAGATGCAATGGAACAGATTCTGGCCTCTTGTGCATCCAATTACTTTGGCTCACCACTGCCAGCCTGACCTGCAACTATCTAGTCCACAACCTCTTAAGTTTCCTCAAATGTCTGGATTTCCTTTGTTTCAAACCTTTAATATTTCCACTGATCCTGAAAGTTTCCAGTATTTTCTGCTTTTACTTTAAACTTGCCTCACCTGTCCTACTATCATTATGAGGAATGGTGCCATATTTTGTTGAGTAATGTTGCTATGAAACACCAAGCAAGAAAAAACTTGCATTTATTTAAACCCTCCATGATCTCAGTATTTCCAAAAGTAATGTAGAGCCAATGAAATATTTTCTGAAACATAGTGACTATTGTAAAACAGAAAATCTGGGTCTCCCAAATGCCAACTCTGCATCCTCTCAGCATTCACATTAGCTAATATTAATGTTCAGAGATAGAGGAAAGGGTGATGTATCAAGTGCCTCTCCAAAAGGAGTTGCTTTTGTTGAGGATGATTAATACCTGCAGAATCATAATTAAATGTCAACACACTGGAAAAGTGGGGTAGGGTTAGAAAACAAAAGAACAGAGGAGAATAAAATGTACCCAGCTCATCAGAATATGACCAAAGATGACCAATGTCAGCTGTGGGCAACATTTTCACCACTGAGGTAGAAAATGCACATTCTATTCAATTCCCATCCTGGGGACTTGATCACAGAAATGGCACAATGAAGCAGGTTAATATAAAATATTCCCAGAATATAAAAATTCAAAGTAAAGCAGAGCAGTGGTGTCCAGAGAGTCGGTCGGTATTAATACAAGTATTAACTGCCCATTCCTAACTGTACTTTGTCAACTTTCTTAATGAACTAGAACACTCCTCCTAGTAAAAGTGCTTCCACAGAGCTGGTTATATCATGGAAAATCTATAACGCAGGAGGCCACTCAGCCCATCTTATCCATGCCAGTGAAAAAAACTACCCAGCCTAATCCAACTTGCACTCCTGCAGGTCACAGCTCTTACAAACAGCAAGCACTTCTGAAATGTGGTGAGGATTTCTGCTTCTACCACACTTTCAAACAGCAAGTGCCTGACCCTTACCACTCTCAGTGAAAATATTTTTTCAACTCCCTTCTAGTTCTTCAATCAATCCCTTTGAATCTATCCTCCAAAATTTGGATCCTCAGATAGACATTTACTCCATACAGACTTCAGTTTTATACACTTCAATAACGTCTCTCCTCAGCAATCTTTTTCAATGTTTCCACATCACTGCAATTTTACAGCTTTACAACCCTTGCAAATCTGCCTGTAACCAATAGCCCATCCTGGTCCAAACACCTGGATGCCATGGCCAAGAAAGTGCACTAGCACCTCTACTTCCTCAGGACGCTACCAAAATTTGGCAAGTTCCCTTTGACCTTCACCAATTTTAATAGATCGACCACAGAAAGCATCCTATCCAGATGCATCATGGCTTGGTATGGCAACTGCTCTGCCTGATACTGCAAGAAACTGCAGAGAGTTGTGGATACAGCCCAGCACATCACGGAAACCAGCCTCTCCTCCATGGACTTTGTCTATACTTCTCACTACCTTGGTAAAGTAGCCAACATAATCAAAGACCCACCTACTCCGGACATTCTCTCTTCTCCCCACCCCATCAGACAGAAGATACAAAAGCCTGATAGCACGTACCACCAGGCTCAAGGACAGCTTCTCTCCTGCTGTTATGACTATTGGACAGTGCCCCAGTACGATAAGATGGCCTCTTAATCTTGACCTCACAATCTACCTCATTATGACCTTGCACCTTATTGTCTGCCTGCACTGCACTTTCTCTGTAACTGTAACATTTTATTTTGCATTCTGTTATTGTTTTCCCTTGTACTACCTCGATGTACTGATGTAATGATCTGTAATGGACCGCAAGCAAAACAATTTTTCACTGCATCTCAGTATATGTGACAATAATAAACCAATATACCAAATCTCCTCTGGACCCTCTCCTGTACAATCACACCGATCTTGCAATGTAGTGGCATGAACTATACACAGTGCAAGAGCAAAACAAAATGGTGGAGGAACTCAGCAGGTCAGGTAGCATCTATGGAGGGAAATGTACAGTTGAATTTTTGGGTCAAGACCCTTTGGTACTGGAAATAGGGGAGATAGAGTTGGGGGAGGGGGTAGAGCAAGAGCTGGCGGGTGATAGGTGAATCCAAATTTTTTTTTGGGGGGGGCGGGAGAGGAGTGGGAATGATGCAAGAGGCTGGGGGGTGATAGGTGGAAGTGACAAAGGGCTGAAGATGATGGAATCTGATAGGAGAGGATAGTGGGCCATGGAATAAAGGGAAGATGAGGATGGGAACCAGAGGGAGGAATATGTGGGTGATGGGCAGATCTAGAGGGGAGGGGAAAGAGAAGGGATATCGGGGATGGTGGGATAAGGAAAAACAAAGGGGGGACAGGGGGAAGGGTTATCGGAAGTTAGAGAAATCTACGTTCATGTCGTCCAGTTGGAGACTACCAAGGTGGAATAAGAGGTGCTATTCCTCTAATAAAGTGTAACAGAGGTGGTTTAACTAGTATTGTATACAGTCTGGCATTACCAGCTTGAATGCCATAAAGGTTTGACTGCAATCAGCCCGTCTATGCCAGTCAAAACGATGACCCAGCCTAATCCCATCTTCCAGTATTAAGTTTATAGTCTGCAGGTACAGCTTAAATACAATGGTGGTTCATGCCACTTTCACATTTTCAGGCAGTGAGCTCCAGATCCAGTAAGCCTCAGTGTTTTCCCCCCCTTATCTGTCTGATAACTCCATGTGCAGTACCCTTGTTGATCAACCTTACCACATCTTCCTAAAAGCACATCTACTGGCTCCTACTTATGTACTCCACTAGCCACATCCTCAGATAATTCGTCATAACTTTATCTCCTCATTTAAGTTTCCAATCATTACTAGTTTTACAATCCTCAAAGCCTTCACATCCTCAAATCTCTGCACATTGCCTAACTGGCAATTTTCCAGTAACTGCAAGTAATACTGAAGTTATGGTATGACATCTCTGCTCTTATATTCTTTGCCTCAATTATTAAAAGGAAAGCCCTTTTAATCTCATACACCTAATTAGCAACCTTTGATTTGTGGATACACACTTCAATGTCCCTTTGCTTCTCCAAACTTGTCAATATCCTGCAATTTATTACAAATTCCTTTATGTTACACCCTTCCTATTGTATTGCTTAACAGTTTTCTGGGTTAAATACCATTTGTTACTTTTCTGCTGAACTGCCCATATTCTCGAAAACTTCTCCTGTCGTTGTTAAACACAGTCTGTGAAGTTATCATGGCCCCCATATTCCAGTAATTGAAATAATGAGCCCTGTGGCACCCCATAGGTGGCAGCAGTCTTGTCAAAGAGAAACACCCTTTAATCACTACATTCTGCTTCCTATCACTGAGCCAATGTGCTACTCTTCCTTGATTCCACAAAGCTGGACTTTTCTTCAAGATCCTGTCAATTGGGTCATTGCTGAAACCCAAGTAGATTACAACAAACGTACTGCTCTCCTTAACCCATCTTGTTACCTCCTCGGTTAATTAAAAATTACAGATGATGAAAAACCGAAATAAAAACAAAAAACACTGCATGACCAGCCAAGTTTTTGCAGCATCTGTGGAAAGAAAAACAAAACTTTTCAGCTTGAGGCCCTTCTGACAAGGACCCTGACCTGAAATGTCTGTTTCACTTTCCACAGATGCTACCTGACCCGCTGAATGTTTCCAGCAATTTCCATTTTTATCAAAGTCATCCACGGCTTTTCCTTAACAAATTCACACCGACTGTCCACCATTAAATGGTCTTTCAAATTGATTGCAAAAAACTCCAGCCACACACAATAACCTGGACCCTCAGTCAAACCCACCCCCAGCTGCACAAAACAGGCTGGTGTACAGCAGCCCACACCGAGCTCCCCAAAACTGAGGCACGGGCATCAACCTACATCCTAGCTCCCCAAAACAGCTTGGGAGGGCAGATACAGACCCTCCCTTCTCCCCAAAAAACCAGGCCGGGAAGCAGCCAGCAGCCACCCACTCCCTTCCCGAACTGGTCCAGGAGCACTCCCTCCTTTCCAAAATCCAGACCATGCACAGCAGCCAAACACGCAACTACACAAAACAGGCTGGAAGTATCTACATCTACCACCCTCTTCATCCCCCGCACCATCCCACTCCCCCAACCGCAGACTGGGCTGGGGGCACCTGCCCTTCTTACCCAAGGCAGGCTGGGGACAACCACTCTTCCAAGCACTGCAAATCCACAGTACAGACAGCTACGGGAACCACACCACCCCTTCCCTCCCCAACCCCCCACCCAAAACAGGGCCAGGGGCAGCTACCACACCAACTTCCCCAGCACAGGTGGGGTGGGACAGCTAACACACTCTCTTCCCATAAACCAGGCTGGGGCAGCAGCTCACCCCCCAGCTTCCCAAAATTCAGGTTGGGGACAGCTACAGGCCAGCCACTCCCTACAGAACCAGGCTGGGGACAGCCACACACACAGCCCCACCAAATCAGGCCAGGAGGAACAATCACCCCACCTCCCCAAAACAGGATTGGGAGACGGCTACAGCCCATGCTCCTCCATAAGACCCAGGCCAGGGGCAACTATCCCCCACCTTCCCGGAACAGGATGTTGGGGGGGGGGGGGGCCACTACCACACCCCAGCTCCTCTAAAACCAATGGGGGGGGGGGGGAGCAGCTACCCCACCCCTTCCCAAGACAGGTCGGGGGTGGGGAGGGTGGCCAGCTACCACCCATAATCTCTGCAAAAGAGTGGGCACCCCCCAAACCAGGCCGGAGGCACGCCATCACTCGCAAAACTGGGCCCCGGGCAGCACCCCCCCCCCCCCACTCCCTCCCTAAACCGGGCCCCGGGCACCCCTCCCTCCCTAAACCGGGCCCCGGGCACCCCTCCCTCCCTCCCTAAACTGGGCCCCGGGCACCCCTCCCTCCCTAAACCGGGCCCCGGGCACCCCTCCCTCCCTAAACCGGGCCCCGGGCACCCCTCCCTCCCTAAACCGGGCCCCGGGCACACCACCCCTCCCTCCCTAAACCGGGCCCCGGGCACCCCCCCTCCCTAAAATGGGCCCCGGGCACACCCCCCTCCCTAAAATGGGCCCCGGGCACACCCCCCCCTCCCCCTAAACCGGGCCCCGGGCACCGCCCCCCCTCCCCAATCCAGGCCGGGCCCCGGGCACCCCCCCCTCCCCAATCCAGGCCGTGCCCCGGGCACCCCCCCTCCCCAATCCAGGCCGGGCCCCGGGCACCCCCCCTCCCCAATCCAGGCCGGGCCTCTCTGCCCAAAACAACCTCCCCCCGATCCCCCCCCGGGCCTGCCGCACCGACCGTAGGCCGCGGGTCCGGCTCCTGCGGCCGGCGGTGCTGTGGGAGGAGGAGAGGCGGTGCTCCCCACGTTACTCCCCCCCGCCCCAGCACCAGCCCGGGCCGCTAGGCCCCGGCCCGACCTTGGCCCAGTCACCAACCTCCCTCTCACGGGCCCGAGATGGGGAGGACCCATAGCGTCCCCTCCCCAGCCGCCGCCCCCACAACAACAGAGCCGGGCGGGCGGCACCAACGGGACAAAAAGCGAATAAAATGAGTCAGCGCTGCCGTTGTTTGTCGAGGGGCGGGTGGGGGGAGGTTTTACTTCAGCGGCGGGCGGCCCGAGCCCGGGCCCAACACCCGGGCAGGCGGCACACGGTCGGGCTCCCGCCCGGCGCTTACCCCCGGCGCTGCAGCGGAGCATCGAGCGCGGCGCGGCCTGGCTGCCAGAGGTAGAGTTGGCGAGGAGGAGGATGGCGGCGGCGGCGGCGGCGAACACTTCCCGAGCCTCCCGCCCAACGCCCGCCCCCTGCCCCCTGCCCCCCCTCCCCTCACCATCCCCCTCCCCCTGACTCCCCTGCCCCCCACTGCCCGCCCCCTCACTCCCCCTGCCCACCCGCCCCCTCACTCCCCCTGCCCCCCTCCCCTCACTCCCCCTGCCCACCCGCCCCCTCACTCCCCCTGCCCACCCGCCCCCTCACTCCCCCTGCCCCCCTCCCCTCACTCCCCCTGCCCACCCGCCCCCTCACTCCCCCTGCCCACCCGCCCCCTCCCCTCACTCCCCCCTGCCCCCCGCCCCCTCACTCCCCCCGCCCCCCTCCCCCTCACTCCCCCCGCCCCCTCCCCCTCACTCCCCCCTGCCCACCCGCCCCCTCACCTCACTCCCCCTGCCCCCCGCCCCCTCACTCCCCCCTGCCCACCCGCCCCCTCACCTCACTCCCCCCTGCCCCCGCCCCCTCACCTCACTCCCCCCTGCCCCCGCCCCCTCACCTCACTCCCCCCTGCCCCCCGCCCCTCACCTCACTCCCCCCTGCCCCCCGCCCCCTCACCTCACTCCCCCCTGCCCCCCGCCCCCTCACCTCACTCCCCCTGCCCCCCGCCCCCTCCCCTCACTCCCCCTGCCCCCCGCCCCCTCACTCCCCCCTGCCCACCCGCCCCCTCACCTCACTCCCCCTGCCCCCCGCCCCCTCACTCCCCCCTGCCCACCCGCCCCCTCACCTCACTCCCCCCTGCCCACCCGCCCCCTCCCCTCACTCCCCCCTGCCCCCCCGCCCCCTCACCTCACTCCCCCCTGCCCCCTCACCTCACTCCCCCCTGCCCACCCGCCCCCTCACTCCCCCTGCCCACCCGCCCCCTCCCCTCACTCCCCCCTGCCCCCCTCCCCTCACACCCTCTCCCCCTCATCCCCCCTCACACCCTCTCCCCCTCCCCCCACTGCCCTTCCCCTCATCCCCCCTCCCCTCACTCGCCCCCTCACTACCCCCTGCCCCCCTCCCCTCACACCCTCTCCCCCCGCCCCCCACTGCCCTTCCCCTCATCCCCCCTCCCCCCACTGCCCCTCCACCTCGCCCCGCCCCCTCCCCCTCAACTCTCACTTCCCCTCCCTTCAGCCCCACCCTCTCCTCCTCTCACCCCACACCCCCTCCCCCACCACCTCACCCCCACCCAAACCCTTCTCACCCCCCCACCTCACCCCCCACCCCACCCCCCTCACCCTCCTCACCCCTACCCCCCTCACCCCCTCACCCCCTACCCCCCTCACCTCCCTCACCTCACCCCCACCCAAACCCTTCACACCACCCCTACCTCACCCCTCTCACCCCCCCACTCACCCCCCACCCCACCCCTCTCACCCCCCCACTCACCCCCCACCCCACCCCTCACCTCCCCCTCTCACCCCACCCCTCACCTCCCCCTCTCACCCCCTACCCCCCACCTCACCCCCCTCACCCATACCCAAACCCTTCTCACCTCACCACTCTCACCCCCCCACCTCCCCACCCCCACCCAAACCCTTCTCAGCCCTCCACCTCCCCCTCCCACCCCTCTCACCCCCCACCTCCCCCTCTCACCCCCCACCCCCCCACCTCACCCCCCACCCCCCCACCTCACCCCCCACCTCACCCCCCACCTCACCCCCCACCTCCCCCTCTACCCCCCACCTCACCCTTCTCACCCCCACCCAAACCCTTCTCACCCCCCACCTCCCCCTCTCACCCCCTCACCTCCCCCTCTCACCTCCCCCTCCCCCCCAAACCCCTCTCACCCCCTCACCCCCCCACCTCACCCCCTCACCTCACCCCCACACCTCACCCCTCTCACCCCCCAACCTCCCCCTCTCACCCCCTACCCCCCCTCACCCCCCACCTCCCCCTCACCTCTCACCCCCTACCCCTCCACCTCACCCCCACCCAAACCCTTCTCACCTCCCCCACCTCACCCCAATACCCCCTACCTCACCCCTCTACCCCCTACCTCACCCCCCACCTCTACCCCCTCACCCCCCACCTCTAC
Source organism: Pristis pectinata (assembly GCF_009764475.1). Lineage (NCBI taxonomy): Eukaryota > Metazoa > Chordata > Chondrichthyes > Rhinopristiformes > Pristidae > Pristis > Pristis pectinata. The sequence goes on from NC_067405.1 coordinate 145,404,350, forward strand.
CCCCTCACCCCCCACCTCACCCTTCTACCCCCCCACCCCACCCTTCTACCCCTCCACCCCACCCTTCTACCCCTCCACCCCACCCTTCTACCCCTCCACCCCCCACCTCACCCCCCACCTCACCCCTCTACCCCCCCACCTCTACCCCCCCACCCCCCACCTCACCCCTCTACCCCCCCACCTCACCCCTCTACCCCCCTACCCCCCCACCTCACCCCTCTACCCCCCCCACCTCACCCCTCTCACCCCCCCACCTCACCCCTCTCACCCCCACCCCACCTCCCCACCCCACCTCCCCACCCCCTCACCTCACCCCCCTCCCCCCCCCTCACCCCCCTCCCCCCCTCACCCCCCTCACCCCCCTCCCCCCCTCACCCCCCTCCCTCCCCTCCCCACCCCACCCCCTCCCCTCCCCACCCCACCCCCTCACCCCCTCACCCCACCCCCTCACCTCCTCACCCCACCCCCTCACCCCACCCCCTCACCTCCTCACCCCACCCCCTCACCCCACCCCCTCACCTCCTCACCCCACCTCCTCACCTCACCCCCACCCTCACACCCCCACCCTCACACCCTCACACCCTCACACCCCCACCCTCACACCCTCACACCCCCACCCTCACACCCCCACCCTCACACCCTCACACCCCCACCCTCACACCCCCCCCACCCCCCCCCCACCCCCCCCCCACCTCCCCACCCCCCCCACCTCCCCCCCACCTCCCCACCCCCCCCACCTCCCTCCCCACCCCCCCACCTCCCCACCCCCCCACCCCCCCCACCCCCCCCACCCCCCCACCTCCCACCTCCCCCACCCTCCCACCTCCCACCTCCCCCACCCTCCCACCTCCCACCTCCCACCTCCCCACCTCCCACCTCCCACCTCCCCACCTCACCGGTACAGCGGCGTGTTGTTGTTGTTGTTGTTGTTGTTGTTGTGCGGCGCTCGCGCTCCGCGGCTTCCCGCCTCCCGCTCGCGGTTCACCTCCCGCGGCTGCGCGCGCATTCACTCCCTCCTCCACCACCCCGCCCCCTGCGCCGTTTGCAACCGCGTCCGCTATTGGAGCAGAATGTCGACAGCGGGGGCTCGCCGGCCAATCAGCCGGCGCGACACGGCGGGCCCCGGTTCTGGCTGGACTAGCGAGGGGATAGGGCGTATTCAGAGGCTGCCATCTTGGGACGTGACCTTTGAACCCGTGTGGTGCTGGAGGAACTCAGCCGGGCGGCACCTGTGGCTGCGCATTTCCCTCCACGGACGCTGCCCGCCGGCTGAGTTCCTCCAGCATCATAGTGATTTTCATCTGCAGTGTTGGTTTATTATTGTCAGTTGTACCGAGGTGCAGTGAAAAACTTGTCTTGCAAACCGATCGTACAAGTCAATTCATCACACAGTGCATTGAGGTAGTACAGGGTAAAACAATAACAGAATGCAGAGTGAAATGTCACAGCTACAGAGGAAGTGCAGTGCACAAAGGGAAGTCCTTTGTTCCTCTACCTTTCAACCCGTTTTTTTTCTCGACCCCAAACGTTGATTGTTTATTTCCCTCCACAGATGCTGCGGGACCTACTGAGTTCCTCCAGCGATTTGTGTGTGTTGCTCCAGAGTCCAGCATCTGTTGTGTACCTGGTAACACAGGGAGGCTGCAGAGAACTGTCCATTTCCTTCCAGAGATGCTGTCTGACCCTCAGTTTCTCCCAGCACTTTTGTGCACCTTATTGTCTGCCTGTACTGCACTTTCTCTGCAACTGTAACACTTTATCCTGCTGAGTTCCCCCAGCTTTTTGTGTGTAGCTCCAGGTTTCCAGCATCTGCAGTCTCTGTGTCTCCATTAAGAAGTCTCTTCAAGGTACACCTGCCTTGAAGAAGTTTCCCTCCTCTCTCTGACAGGAGTTGTGTGAGATCCTCTCCAACTGCTCCCCCCTCTGTGATCTCTGCTGCTCTCCGGTTCTTCGACCATGTGCCCAATCACTGGCTAGCCCTTGCTCCACCCCTTCTCCCCCACCTTTTTAAACTGGCTACCTCCCCTCTTTCTTTCCAGTCCTGATGAAGGGACTCAATTGGAAACATCAACTGTCCATTTCCCTCCATAGATGCTGCCCGATCTGCTGTGTTCCTCCAGCATGTGTGTTGCTCCAGATTCCAGCATCTGCAGTCTCGTGTCTCCACTTTATTCTGCATTGTTATTGTTTTCTCTTGCACTCATGATGAAAGGATTTGTATGGATGGCATGCAAAATAGAAGCTTTTCACTGTACCTTGGTACGTGTGACAGTAATAAACCAATTTACGTTGCTCCAGATTCCAGCAGCTGCTCTCTGTCTCGAGGTCCTCCAGTAGTCTCTGCTCCCCTTTTTATTTCAAAGCATACATTCCATCCCTTTACATGTCCACCCCCTCACCATAAAAAATAACCTCGTCAGTCTGAACATTTCAATTTAGTATTACAGTAAAATATTACAAATGCTGGAAATACAAAAAATATAAAACGCTCTAACACTCAGCATCTCAGTCAGTATCTGCAGAGGGAGAAACAGTTAACACTTAAGATTCACGAACTTTCATCAGAATTTAAATTCGGTAGCTGGTTTGCTGCACAACATGTAAAATAAAAAAAAACTGCAGATGCTGAAAATCTAAAATAAAAACAGAAAATGCCAGAACCCTCAGCAAGTCAGGCAGCATCTGTGAAAAGAAATTAACAGTCTACGTTTCGGTCAGAGACTTTTCGTCAGGGTGTCTCAGGTACGTGGTTTGAACCCAAATTGTTGACAATTCTTCCCTTCTCCCTCCCCCCACACACACACACAGATGCTGCTTGAGCCACTGAGTTCCTCCAGCAGATTGTGTGTTGCTCCGGATACCAGCATCTGCGGTCTCTTGTGTCTCCGTAACATTGGTTCAGTGTTTTTCTCTCTCCAGACACTGCCTGACCCGCTGAGTTCCTCCCAGCAGCTTGCTTTTCACTCTCAATTTCAGCATCTGCGGTCTCCTGTGTCTTCATCACTATTATTTCTGGATTCCTGATTACAGGCCAACACATTTCCACATCCTTGAGGGAAAAGGATACACAAGGCGACCATTTCATGGTGGGGATGGTTTCAATGTATTTGTATTGAAGTGATACCTAAACATTGATTTAATAAAAGACATTCCTCATTGTCTAGCAACGTTCAGACACGTCATTTTGATGCCACATTCTGTGAAACTGTGTCCTAGCATGATTGATCAATGGAGGTGGGGTAAAATATCAACACAAAAAAAAGAAAAAGTTTAAAGATTTTTATTAAACAGTTTGAAGAAACTTCTATTCACATAAACTAATTTTCTTTACAGAATATTCCAAAATTAGACCAAAAATGTACACCATTCTGTAGAAGTAATATCAACTTTTGTGTGAAAGTATTTTGATTTCAAGATTCACCATATACTTTTATTAATAACATAGTGGGTTGAAAGACTGCCAAGATAACCAAATTCTATCAATAACTAAAAATGACTGATGTCTCGGTATATTTCTGGAGTTGGAAAGTACACATCCTGACCTCTGGGCCACTCTAAGGATGCCAACTGTACCTCATTTGAAAGGAAAATAAGGCTGTCCCTTAAATTAGATCGTATGAGACAGCCACTTCCCTTATTATTTTCTGACCAAATCTGAGCCCTGAGCCACAGGAAAGAAATTAGCTTGGATTTTGCAGTGCTCAGAACATGCAAGCTCGAGTCGACTGTAAAATAAACAGAAGTTTATTGGACAGTGACTCTCCCAGCCCAGGTTGTGGTGAGAAGGTTATTGACAGTCCCACACTAAGCAGGGTGCCCCGGATTTAGTTGGGAAATTGCTGCTCTGTATGACGACCTGAGAGAATCGAGCCCTACGCTGGTTCCTCGCTGAATGATCTGGGGACCACTATTTTCCCCAGAGTCATTCCAGAGATGCCAGGTATTAGGGTTAGGCTAACCCTAACCCCTTCTCAGCTGCAGGCTTTCTTCTCACCTGAGAATTAATTGCAGTATACTCTGGAGCCCCCCGCCCCCCATCCCAATAGGTTCTTCCATGAGTTTCCCGAATTCTTCCCAGCAAGACTGAACGAGACCCACCATAACCAAGTACAATATTGGCAAACTTAACCACAATCCACCCATTGGAAGCCTGACCCTTAACCCAACACTACTGGGAAACAAACAGTCATGACTTGATTTGTCAGACATTATAGTTTCCACAAACATTATTTTTGGTTCAATAAAAATTGATTAAATTCATCTCATTGGATTTTTAAAAAATCAAACATGGAGCTATTGATACTGTACCTGCCAGTACTCTTTATAAATTAGCTATAGAATTCTAGTGTCTGTTTAGATCTCAGATACCTGTAACACCGCCAGGGGTCTCCAGTGTCTAATTCCAGTCCAAGGTAAACAAACAGTTTCCTATTCCCTTCCCAGCTTCAGTGGAAAGTGATGATGCCTTCCTGGCAAAGTTCCACAGGTATCCATCTCCCTACAGGTCCCCCCCCCCCCCCCCCTCAGGTTACCACAGGGTTTCAATCTCGAGAACTGTTCATAAGTTGGAAATGAACGAAAACTGTGTGTGGGGAACAGTGGCGAAGGAAGTGTGGCCACCAGCTGGTCTCACTGACTCAGTGTGTGCGTGAGCGAGTCTGCCCAGCACTCTCGGCTCCACTGTTGTGACTCGAGGGTGGGGGGGGAAGGAGAAGACATGGAAATGCCCCGTTCCCACGCAGCCCTGCAACAGCCAGCAAATCCATCCCGCCAGTCTCCCAAACACTTGCTAGTATGGACAGGCTGTCCATGAGTCGGGCGTTCGTAACTCAGGGAGGACCTGTATCCACATATGATCCTTGAAAGCTATCGGGCCATTCGACTGCAGGGGCACCGCAGGATAAAGCAGGTCAGGAGGGAAGCTTTTATTCATGTCAAAGTGGACCCTAGCAGATAGCAGTGATGCAAAAAGTGGGGTCAGCGTCTTTGTACTGGCTATCCGGCCGCCGAGGTTTTTACAGGAGTCGCCACTGAGAGACAAGCCCCTTATCTGTTTTCTGCATTCGGACCCTACAGTAAGAATGTTGATGGATAATTTAGGGCAGAGCCAACCAGAGTTGCGCTGTGTGTTCAGCCAGTTACAACCCAAGAACCAGGAGCCTCAGCAACACTCAGCATCCTGTGCCCTGCACCTCCGTGCCTGTGATGCTGCTGCAAGCAAGTCCTTCATTGCACCCATGCAAGAAAATCAACTCCACATGACTATCTAAACCTCACATTAGAGTCCTGGTTCAGGAACCCAGACCCACATTAACCTGCTTCACTAATCCAGGGCACCAAGGTCACTGTGACGGAACTTGGTGTAGATCAGGGAGTGCTTGAGCCTGAAACTGTGTATGCTCTGCGGCACCACACCATGAACTCTGAACCCCAGCTGTAACTAGGCAACATTAAAGAAAAGGGAGTGAAACACTTCAAGTTTTGACTCTACCTTCCTCTATTTACAGATTAAATGTAGGGAGGTATTCTAATTTGCAACACTGGTTCACTCTGTGATCACAAGTAGTATTTTTTTTAAGCTTAACCTAATAGTACTATTAAGTAATTCTAAGGGATCCTCATTTAAGCATTATGGAAGAGGACATCTCGGATCGGATAGCAACCAGGGGTTTGAGAAATGGGTGGTTGAGGCAAGTGCAGCCCAAGTAGATTAGTTGAGGTCTGATTAGTGTGCTGGAAATGACAGAAAACCATTGAACTATGCAGACTAGAAAACCTCACCTTGGTTTGAAATGACTGACTGCCGAGAGATGGGGAGGGGGCTCATTGAGGTGCGGTGTGTGTACGCAGGCAAGCTAGGTTTCTTGCTCTTGATCAGGAACCAGTGGCTGCAGCTTGTAGGATCTTGTGCAGACAGGAGCAGACCAGGCCTTGAGGTGCTGCACTCACTCTCTGAGGCCTCTCTCAAAAAAAAAGTGCTGATTGGTAGAGGTAGCAGGTAGCCATTCACCCACCCACTTGACTCCCTTCCTCACCTGGATCCACCTATCACTGGCCAGCTCTTGTTCCACACCTTCCCTCCACTTAAAACTAACTACCTCCCCTTTCAGTGCAGATGAAGGGTCTCGACCCGAAGCATCGATTGTCCATCCCCTTCCATTGTTGCTGCCCGAGCTGCTAAGTTCCTCCAGCATCTTGTGTGTTAATAATGGCTTGCTTAATTCTGGATTAGGGAGAGAGGTTTGGCAATCCCCAAACTGGAAACTCACATCCCACTGTCCATGATTTATAAAATATATGGATCTTAAACAAGCTGCTGACAGGATATTGGACCTGAGTTTCCAGATTGCAGGTATCAATGGAGATGCAGTTACTAATAAGTATAAAGAGCTCGCTTGCCTGAATGCTGCTAGTTAGAGAATGTAGTTAGAGAAACCTTAAGTAGGGTAGAAGTAAAGGTAACGAGAGCGAACTGGTGAGATGTTGAATTTGAAACACGAAGCAAAATAGGACATCAAAATATCAGGGTCCATTATGACAAAAATGACCCCAGTCCCATGGCTGGATTAAGGGATTTGTATAATTACTAATGTTATATATATTATTTTGTACTAATTTGAAAATTAATAAAAAGATTGAAAAAGAAATGTCAAATACCAGAGGGCATAGTTTTAAGGTGGGAGGAGGAAAAGTTTAAGGGAGTGGTGTGGGGCTCTGCTCCTTCGGACAAACACATATCCCATTGGGAATACGCTGGCCCCTAGCTAGATCTAATTTCATAGGAGACGTAGGGCCATATCTCAGGAAGGTGCCCATCAGTGAAGCAGATGCAGATCTTTAGGCACAACAAGGTGTTAGGCTTGTTATGGTCTACAGGATCCACAGCTGGCTTGACTGTTTTTAGAGAGCAGCAGTTTATAAATTTTACAGGTCATCTGCTGGGTACCGGACGTAATCTTCGTAAAAGACCTGCTGTGGGTCAACCTATTGATACATTTTGAAAATGATTCTGGTTCTCTCAACGCTGCCTATCTGGAAAAATCTAATATATAGAGGATGTTCCCACTTTGTGGGGAGAAAGAGCTAAACCTTCCTTTCACAAGGTAAAAGCAAGACCTCTTAAATAGTAAAAAAAAATTTGTCACAAGCTGCACAAACACAGACACGCAAACGTAAAATGTCATTCATAAGCCCTTGTACACAAGCTACACAAACAGCAAAGGCCCGGCCTCTACTTCCTGTGGCAGTTTAACGTATCATTTTAAGTATCGCTACCTGTCGCTATGGATGAAAGAGAAATTCACTGAGATGAAGATAAACCATACTGTGCCAGGTCTTTGTCCTCAATTTTCAGCAATGTCATTGCATGCCCATTATCAAAATTGTACCCCCTCTGGCAGATAACTAATAAATGGTTCGTAGAATATGATTATGACGGAGAGGGAGATATATCCTGCAGGTATTGATGATATTTTGTTATTTTACCACTATGGTTCAGATGACTGCCCACGATGCAACCTTATTTCGTTATATTTTCAGTGTTATTTTAGCAAGGGGTGGCACAGCAAAATAAGGCTGTGATAATCTCCATCAGCTCCCAATTAAAAAAAAGTTAAAGGGTTTATCAGAGAAGGATTGGTGGGAAATTGTGGGCCAACTTCCGAGGGAAACCAAAGTGGTTCATCTGAAGATTGAGAAGCCACAGGCGGCAGAAACACGGAAAACCATGTTTATGGCACAAAACACGGGGTGGCTGCACAAACGTGTGCATCCAGCAGTAATAGGAGTGTGGGCTGAAAATGGGGAGATGTGACCGGTATCCCAATTCTCCAGGCATACTCCACTAGAAGTGCAGAATCACAGGGATGTTCCCACCTGGCCAGCTACTGTGCCCAAACCTGTAATCTTTGTTTCATTACTCTACGCCACGTGTTTGAGCTTTTTACATACCTGGATTTTCTTTTCAGTTTTGGCATTAACACCCCATGTTGCAGCTTGTTAATTACATACCCAGGCAGAAAAGTAAAATAATTTAAAAAGGATTGCTTCGCATGTAACAAAATGTTCACTTTCTTGTACTTACACCCTCACACAAAGCTTCCTTTTTACTCCAAACTTACACCTCTGGAACAATGTACAAGTGTAGAAGGTTTGCAACATGATGTCCCATCTCTTCGAAGGTGCACACACTTGCACAAGTGGGTTTATTAATAGCCAAACCTATCCTAGCCATTCTTACAAATCACCCCTTTCAGATTTTATGGAAGGAAAACTGTTTCTCAGTTTTCACCCAGTGGAAACAATTATAAAAACTGGCCATTAAAGTTTGTTAAAGGTATTGGAAGATTGGGATTTTACCACTCAATATGGGATGTCAGGAACATTCGAGAACAATTTTTAAAATTTACAATAAAGGTAAAACCCAACAATGAAAAACTAGTCACCCAAATGTCAACTGTGAACAAAATGTTACCAATGGACTATCTGGTAAGACTAACTGGATGAAAACAGCGCCAGGGTCTCCAGGTCAAGGTGTAGAAGAATAATCATCCAGTACACGGCCATCCAGAGGACAATAATCAGGTATGGTAGTTGAGGATGCACAGTTGAATCTAAAGACATCTCATCACAGTTGTCGATGGAAGCACCTTGACTACCAAATGTCAATACACTTGGACTGTAAGACTCTAGGGGTGACCTGCAGAAAACATCAACAGAAACATGAATACAAGGAGAGGATTACATTATGTAATTGCAAAGAAGGCACGCCAGTGGCTCTACTTCATTAGGAGTTTGAGGAGATTCAGTACGTCACCAAAGATTCTTGCAAATTTCTACAGATGTACGCTGGAGAGCATTCTGACTGGTTGCATCACCGCCTGGTATGGAGGCTCCAACGCACAGGATCGTAAGAGGTTGCAGAGCGTTGTACACTCAGCCAGCTCCATCACGGGCACAACCCTCCCCATCATCGAGGACATCTTCAAGAGACAGTGCCTCAAGAAGGTGGCATCCATCACTAAGGACCCTCACCACCCAGGATATGCCCTCTTCTCGTTACTACCATCGGGAAGGAGGTACAGGAGCCTGAAGACCCACACTCAACGATTCAGGAACAGCTTCTTCCCCTCCGCCATCAGATTTCTGAATGGTCCATGAACTCGTGAACACTATCCTGTTATTCCTTTTTTTGCTCTATTTATTTTAGTAATTTTGTATCTTTGCACTATGCTGCTGCCGCCAAACAACAAATTTCATGTCATATAAGTCAGTGAGAATAAACCTGATTCTGAAGGGCTGAGGTTCCAGTCACATTGAATACTTGAAGAAATACAGTAATACCAGGCACAGTTCATTCCATACTGGACACGGGGTAGTGTCTTCTCACTATTCCAATATGATGGAGGTTCGGCTTGTCACCGAACACTCTAACAAACTTCTACAGATGTACTGTTGAAAGTAGCCTGACTGGTTGCATCACGGTCTGCGCAGGAACGTAAGAAGCTGCATAGTGGACTCAGCCCAATACATCACGGGCACATCCCTCCCCACCATCGGGAGTATCTACAGGAGGCGCTGCCTCAAGAAGGCAACATCTATCACCAAAGGTCCCCACCATCCGGGCCGAGCCATCTTCTCACAGTGACCATCGGGCAGGAGGTACAGAAGCCTGAAGTCCCACACCACCAGGTTCAGGAAAAGCTACTTCCCTTCAACCATTAGGTTCTTGAACCAACCGGCACAACCCTAATCACCACTACAGTTTAGCAACAGTATGACCACTTTGATCACTTTGCATTAAAATGGACTTTGGTTTTGTATTCTTTTTGGAAAAATGATGTTTAATTTATGCTTTTCTTGTGAATGCTGCTTCTATGATGCTATGTGCCTGTGATGCTGCTGCAAGTAAGTTTTTCATTGCACCTGTGCACACGTGGACTTGTGCATCTGACAATAAACTCAACTTCCAAATGACCCCGGATAATCCACAAACCTATTTATTATCTGCATTCATTGCTTCACTCCCTGAAGCCCCATAGTGCCATCATCTGGTGACAGGTAATCTCTCTCAGATCAGGACCTCACTCATAAAAATATAAAAAAATTGGAGTAGGAAAGAGCCATGGGGTCCCTTAAGCCTACTCAAGGCTGGTCTGATCTTGGCCTCAATTCTCTACCCATTTCCCAAAACCCTCAACTCTATTGGAGATCAATGAGTAATCTATCTTGACCTTGAATTTATTCAACAACCACCTCATTCCAGAGATTCACTGACAGAAGAAGTTCCTCAGCTCCATCTCAAGTGAGTAATCTCTTACTCTGAAGCTATGCTCCTAGTTCCAGATAGAAAGGAACGGCCTATGTTTAGGGAACCAGGATACAGAAGCAGTTAGTGGTGGTGGTGGTGGGGAGATGAGAAATAAAGGCAAGAAGTTACTGAGGAAAATTGCGGTCACCAGGACATGGGAGTTCAGCAAATCGTCAGAGCTGCAGGCTGATAAAGTTCCAGATCCTGATGGACTTCATCCTAGGTTCTTAACAGAAGTGCTTGAGATAGTTGATGCTTTGGTTTTAATTTTTTGCAATTCCCTATATACTAGGAAAATGCCGCACGATTGGAAAACAGCAAATATATCTCATTTGTTCAAAGGGGGACAAAAAGCAGGAAACTACAGGCATTCTAGCTTAACGTCTTTGTCATATTATATATAGGATGAGAATTTGTAATGTGACAAAGGCATTTTAAGTTTATTACTTTCTTCTACATAGATCGAGTGGATAGTCAGAGACTTTTTCCCAGGGCGAAAGTGGCTAAAACGAGGGGACATAATTTTAAGGTGATTGGAGGAAGGTATAAGGGGGATGTCAGGGGTAAGTTTTTTTACACAGAGAGTGGTGGGTGCGTGGAACGCACTGCCGGCAGAGGTTGTGGGGGCAGATACATTGGGGACATTTAAGAGACTCTTCGATAGACACATGAATGATAGAGAAATGGAGGGCTATGTGGGAGGGAAGGGTTAGATAGATCTTAGAGCAGGATAAAATGTCGGCACAATATTTGTGGGCCGAAAGGCCTGTACCGTGCTGTAGTGTTCTATGTTCCATATAGGATGAGAATATAGGGGGTATGATTACTACGTTAGCAGACAACGCAAGACTTGGTGGAGTCACAGATAACAAAGGAGGGTCATGGATCAGCTGAATGTTGGGTGGGGCGGTCGCAGGTAAAATTTAATCCAGACAAGTGTGAGGTAATGCACTTTGTGAGGTCAAATTCTGGTAGGTCATTTAGAGTAAACGGCAGGGACCTCATGAGCATTGATGTACAGAGAGACCTTGGGTTGCAAGTCCATTGCTCCCAGAAAGTGGCAACACAAGTGGATAGGGTGGTGATAAAAGCATTCGGTATGAATGCCTCCATAGGCCAAGACACTGAGTGTAAGAGTTGGGACATCACGTGGCAGTTGTACGAAACATTGGTTAGACTGCAGTTAAGATCATTGCGTACAGTTCTGGTCGCCACACTACAGGAAGAATGCGGTCGCAATAGAGAGAGTGCAGAAGCGATTCACTGGGACGTTGCCTGGAATGGAGGGCTGTAGTTATAAGGAGGGATGGGATAGGTTGGGTTTGTTCTTACTGGAACATAGGAGGCTGAAAGATGACTTTACAAAATTATGAGTGGCATAGATAAAATAGAGAGTCAGAATATTTGGACTAAAATTGACTTTCTTTGTTCTAATTGTGTTCTTTCTTGTAAAATTGTGTTTAATTTATGTTTGTCTTGTGAATGCTGCTGATATGATGCTGTGTGCCTGCGATGCTGCTGCAAGTAAGTTTTTCATTGTACCTGTGCACACACGTGCATACAACAGTGCAGCACAGGAGCAGCTCCTCCAGCCCACAATGTTGTGCCGAACCAATTACATCAGTAATCAAATGCCCAGCTAATTGAATCCCTTCTGCCTGCACAATGTCCCTATCCCTCCATTTCCTGCACATCCACGTGCCTATCTAAGAGCCTCTTGAACGCCCCTATCGTACCTGCCTCCACCACCACCACCACTCCTGGCAGCACGTTCCAGGCACCCACTGTACTTGAGCACTTGACAATAAACTCGACTTTGACTTTGTATCTACATTAGTTTTGACGAGTGAGAGGCAACTTGACTAAAACACGTAATAACCTGAGAAGTCTCAACAGGATGAATGTGCAAAGGATACTTCTTCCTGTGGGAGAAACTGGAACTAAAGGTCACTGTTTAGGAATAAGGCGTCAGCCATTTAAGACAGAAATGAGACAGGGATTTTTTTTCCTCTCAGGAGTACCTTAGAACTCCCTTCCCCAAAAGGGGTTGGAAGAAGGGTCTTTGAATATTTATAATGCAGATGTGGATAGATACTTGATGAGCAAGTGGGTCAAAAGTTACACAGCAGGTAGATGGGGATGCAGAGCTGAGGTTACCGTCAGGTCAGCCAAGTGATCTTTTCCTGTTTCTTAATCTGTACGTTTGTCTGTTCTTGTACTCAGAAGCACGCCAGCCTCCCGACCAATGCCCTTTGTTGTGTGGTGAGATCATTGTGGTTATACTTTAACCTCATCTTCCTCAGCCTCTCTGTTGGGCTACACACCAGATCACACAGAAAAGGTTTCTGGTGTCACTGGAAAACAGGTTGCTTGCATGTGTAGCTTGGGGCAGGGTCGAAGGAAATTCTAGATGGGGGGTGTTTGATGCAGCATTGAGTGAGAAAAACAGGTTGGGTGGGGAGACACCAAATATGTCAACCTGTCACATAGGAAAATGACACTTCCAAGTAACAGCTTATCTTATTGGCCTAGAGATAGGTAAATTAACTCAACAATTAGAGGAGGGCCGCACCTATTTAAACAGTAAGAGCAGCTGAGCCTTCAGCTGGGGTGATTTCCCATCCAGCCTTGGGGAAGGATGCACTTCTGAGTAAAAATCAAGATCTTGGTCAAGTTTACACGGGGGTCTGAAGGATATGTGGCACAGCCAGTCAGCCCTACTAGTCTATGCTCTGCTCAAGCTTCCTCCCATCATTTCTCCAGGCTCAAGGACAGCTCCTATCCCGCTGTTATAAGACTATTGAACGGTCCCTTAGTACAATAAGATGGACTCTTGACCTCACAATCCACCTCATTATGGCCCTTGCACCTTATTGTCTGCCTGCACTGCACTTTCTCTGTAACTGTAACGCTTTATTCTGCATTCTGTTATTGTTTTCCCCTTGTACTACCTCAACGCACTGATGTGATGAAATGATCTGTATGGACGGCATGCAAGACAGTTTTTCACTGTACCTCAGTACATGTGACAATAATAAACCGGTCTAAATTCTGTCAGTGTAACCCCCATGTTCCTTTCTTTTCGTGAAGGTCCAAGCTTCCCATTTTGACCAATTCTCGCATTTTTGTCGCCACACATTTGCCACTCTCTGGGGTCAACAAGTTTCTTCTGAATTCTCTGCTGGATTTCTCAGTGACCATATTACAATAGTCATACAGTTCAGAAACAGGCCCTTTGGCCCAACTCGTCCATGCCGACCAAGATGCCCATAGCAATCTAGTCCCATTTGCCTGCATTTGGCCCATATCTCACTAAACCTTTCCTATCGATGTACCTGTCCGAGTGTCTTTTAAATGTTGTAATTGTACCCGCCTCTACCACTTCCTCTGGCAGCTCGTTCCATATACCCACCATCCTTTGTGCCCCTCAGATTCCCTTTAAATCTTTCCCCCCTCACCTTTTGTACACTGCTCAAAAAACCTTGCACACATACTAGTGAACCTATCTGGTGTACGGGTCAGAAATATTTCTACTGAGGATGACATCCACACTGATTACGGCCATCATATTTCAGCCAATGGGGCTAGGTTCAATATCCAGTTCTGACGAAAGGTCATTGTCCTGAAATACAGATGCTTCACTTACTGAAAGATTCCACACTTTTCTGCTTTCATCACAAGCCCCCACACATCTACACATTTTAATGAAACACATTCTCAACACCGCTCTGAGGCGATGCAAAACCGGTGCTTACATGACCAAAGATTAAAGCTTCACATTTGAATGGCTGCCATAAAATGTGTTTGGCAAATGGTCTGCTGGTGTGCGTGAAAAGAGCGTGTGCCAGCCTCTGCAGATGTGCACTTACAGTCGTGATCTGAAGTCATTATTCTTACCTTGTTTGGAAACATGTTTGCTCTGTAGTTTTTGGTTCATTCAACAGCAACAGACAATCTGACACCTGTTGTGCAAAAAGTTAATAAAAGGGAGTAGCAGTAAATCATTAACTCATTTTCATGCTACTACAGAATCTACACTTCATAAACACAGTTCACGGCCAGTAAGCAAAATCCTCGTACTTATAAGATAAGATATCTTTATTAGTCACATGTACATCAAAACACACAGTGAAATGCACCTTTTGCGTAGAGTGTTCTGGGGGCAGCCCGCAAGTGTCGCCACGCTTCCGGCGCCAACATACCATGCCCACAACTTCCTAACCTGTACGTCTTTGGAATGTGGGAGGAAACCGGAGCACCCAGAGGAAACCCACGCAGACACATGGGGAGAACGTACAAACTCTCACAGACGGTGGCCAGAATTGAACCCGGGTCGCTGGCGCTGTAATAGCGTAACGCTAACCGCTACACTACCGTGCCTGCTAAGTATTCTGAATTAGAAATTAGCAGGGCCATTGTGAGTCTCTGCTTTATAAATGGCTGCCGTGACATCTGAAGAATCATCACTAGATTTCACAAACAACTCCTTTCCTTGCTATTACCTGAAAATGTGAGTTTTAAGGTGGCAAAGAGCCCCTTTTCAATAGGGGGACAAGGAAATATCACCTGATACTGCCTATTTATACCTATCTTTGTCCCCTCCCCTTCCTGGTTTGCCCTGGATTGTGTCAAGCTTCTTGAATGTTGTAGGTGCTGTAGTATCCAGGTGTAGGGTATATTCCTTGTGCCTTGTAGATGATGGAAAGGCCTTTGGGGTGTCAAGAGGTGAGTCACTCACTGTAGGATACCCAGCATCTGACCTGCTCTTATAGCCATGGCTGGTCCACTTGAGTTTCTGGTCATGCCGACCTCCAAGATGTTGATGGTGGGGGACGTGGATGAGAAAGGTTTAGAGGGATATGGGCCAAATGCAGGCAAATGGGACCAGCTTAGATGGACATCTTGGTCAGTGTGGACCTGTTTGGCCAAAGGGCCTGTTTCCATGCTCTATGACTTACGACGATAGTGAGACTAAATGTCAAGAGTGGACGATTAGCCTCTCTTTTGTTGCAAATGGTCATAACCTGGAACTTTGATGGCATGAATGTTACATCGATTCTCGGCACACGTCCAGATACCCTGGAGGCAGTTTCAGACAAATGCCGCGTCAAAAGCCCTGGTTTGCACAACGGCGTACAAGAACTTTGGCTGCTGCTGGACATGTTTACACATTTAGTGCGACACACTGAGTTCTGTATTTTCTTCGTCCAACTCAGTTTTGCACTAACCCTGCACTAAATTTGTATTCTATATGTACCGTTTTCTGCACTATTTGTACTTGCACAATTCTTTTTGTCTGTGTTTATTGTATGTCTTCTGTTTTATGTATGTCCTCTGTTGTGAGAGTCTGGGGGAAAACGACGTTTCGTTCCTCCATGTGTTTTATAGCATAGGGTGAATAACAATAACGTAACTTGAACTTGAATATTGCTGCACCCACGAACAGTTCTGAACAAAGTTGAACTTTGTGCAGTCATCAGTGGACCTCCCTCCTGACTTGGTGATAGAAGGAAAGTCATTTAAAGCAGCTGACGATGGTTGGACCAGGACACTGCCGTGGAGTCATGCAGCATGGAAACAGGACCTTCAGCCCTGACTAGTTGCATCACGGTCTGGGACGGCAATTCAAATGCGCGGGAATGTAAAAAAAAGCTGCAGAGAGCAGTGGACTCAGCCCAATACATCACGGGCACATCCCTCCCCACCATCGGTAGTATCTACAGGAGGTGCTGCCTCATGAAGGCAACATCTATCATCAAAGATCCCCACCATCCGGGCCATGCCATCTTCTCGCAGCTACAGAAGCCTGAAGTCCCGCACCACCAGGTTCAGGAACAGCTATTTCCCTTCAACCATTCAGTTCTTGAACCAACCTGCGCAACCCTCAGTATAACAGCACTATGACCACTTTGCACTAAACTCTACATTTTTTTGTTCTAATTGTGTTCTTTCTTGTAAGAATTGTGTTTAATTTATGTTTTTCTTGTGAATGCTGCTTATCTGATGCTATGATGCTGCTGCAAGTAAGTTTTTCATTGCACCTGTGCACACATGGACTTGTGCAAGTAAACTCGACAATAGACAATACACAGAGTCTGCACCAACCAGCACACACCCATTTACACTAATCCTACGCTTATCCCATTTTATTCTCCCCATATTCCCATCACCTTCCCCCATTAAACACAAAGGGACAACTTACAGCGGTCAATTAACCTACCAATCAGTATGTCTTTGGAATGTGGGAGGAAACCGGAGCACCTGGAGGAAACGCACGCAGAACATGCAAAGTCCTTACAGACAGCACCCGAGGTCAGGATTGAAAACAGGTCTGTGAAGCTGTGTGGCAGTAGCTTTATCAGCTGCACCACCCAAACCACTGAAGTGTTGATGCTCAGTGATCACAGTCTAACCAAGGGTCCTTTGACGCCACACTCAGTCAAATGATGCCTTCATATCAAGGGAATCTTTCTTCTTGGCAGGACCAATGTTGTCATGCAATTGCAATCACAACAGATAGGTTTCTGGTCCAGAAGTCCTGCATCCATGCCCACACACACACGCCACAAACATTACCATAACCCCATTATCACATTCTGCAATGCTGGGCTCTGGGGATTCACTGAATACGGTGTTACTGGAGTGACTGAGGGACAGGACATTGAACTTAAACCACCAGCAGCACACTGCTACTTCGTAATGTGGCAAAGACATTTTAAGTTTATTACTTTCTTGTACATAGATCAAGTGGACACTCAGAATTTTTCCCAGGGCGAAAATGGCTAAAACAAGGGGGCATAATTTTAAGGTGATTGGAGGAAGGTATAAGGGGGATGGTCAGGGTAAAAGTTTTTTTTTTACCCAGAGAGTGGTGGGTGTGTGGAACACACTGCTGGCAAAGGTTGTGGGGGCAGGTACATTAGGGACATTCAAGAGACTCTTGGATAGACACATGAATGATAGAGAAATGGGGAGCTATGTGGGAAGGAAGGGTTAGATAGATATTAGAGCAGGATAAAATGTCGGCACAACATTGTGGGCCGAAGGGCCTGTACTGTGCTGTAATGTTCTATGTTCTACATAAAGGAGTTGGGGGGGGGAGATATTTAAGTAAAATGTAATCAGTCTCTTGAAGTTATACAGCACGGAAACTGGCCCAACTCATCCATGCCAAACAAAGTGTCATTCAAAGTAGTCCCATTTGTGTAATGGTTTGGAATTAGACCAAAAAAACAAACGTTGAGGGCAGCTGTGATCCTATATGTGTTGTAATTATGTCTTAATGCTTTTTCAATGCATGGAGTCCTGTCCTTTGCAAAAGTCAGGAGACCACTGAAGGGACTTCACAGGCAGAGAAATCCTGAAAACAGAGAGTTTGACCCCTTCCGTTAAAGCCTTTCCATTCAAAAGCTTTTCTTATTGGCCAGCAGAGCTTAGCAGGAAGAACAATAAATCATCCGCAGTAAATAAATCGTCGACGATAAAAGTTACAAAATCAGGGTGTACCTTGCACATGATAACAGAAGGTGGGACTTAAACAGGCACTAACCTCATGCTGCCCTTCCTGTATCCCAGCTGATGTAGGGAGATCATGGGACCGTTCATCTGGGATGGGTTTTCCTGGTTCCAATAATAACTTCATGTGATCTTGCTTACTCATCTGTTGTTGCCAAAGATCTAAATGTTCTTCATCCTTAGTAAGAGGGAAGCAAGAGGCTCTGATTAGCTCGGAGAACGTGGACCGGAAACATTTGGACATACGTATGAATTAAGAGCAGGAGAAGGCCATTCAGCACCTTGAACCAACTCCATCATTCAGTGACGTTGTGGGCGATCTCATTGGCACCTTATCTCTGCATTCTTACCTGCCCTGTTCTAAGTCCCGCCCACAAAATTCAAGATGTGACCATAGAGCCTTACAGCATGGAACCAGGCCCTTCAGCCCAACTCGTCCATGTGTTGCCCAGCGAGCTGGTCCCATCTGCCCTCATGTGGCCAGAGCCCTCTAAACTTCTCCTATCCATGGACTTATCTAGATGGCTTTTAAATGTTGCTAACATGCCCGCCTCAACCACTATTTCTGGAAGCTCGTTCCAAATACACATCACCCTTTGCATGAAGAAGCTGCCCCTGATGTCCCTTTTAAATCTCTCACCTCTGATCTTAAACCTCTGCCCTCTTGTTTTTAGCACCCCCTCCCTGGGAAAAAGACTGTGTGTTTTCACCCTGTCTGTGCCCCTCATGATCTTATACACCTCTATCAGGTCACCGCTCAATCTCCTACGTTCCAGGGAATAAAGCCCTAGTCTACACAACCTCTCCTTGTAATTCAGGCCCCCAAGTCCGGGCAACATCCTGGTAAATCTTTTCTGCACTCTTTCTAGTTTAATAACATCTTTCCTATAGCAGGGTGACCAAAATTATACACAATACTCCAACTTGACCAGTTGACCCTTTTGAATTACTCTGGTGGTGGTGAAGCCCCTCTCCAGCCTTCACAGGGGCATTGTACAATAGGGTTTAGGGCAGGGATTGGGGAGTCTCTGCATTAGAAATTCACTCATCCCTCACCTCCAACACAGATGCGAGTCCAACTGGATGGCTTGCATCATGGTCTGATATGGCATTTTGAATGCACAGGAACACAAGAAGCTGCAGAGAGCAGTGGACTCAGCCCAATACATCACGGGCACATCCCTCCCCACCATCGGGAGTATCTACAGGAGGCGCTGCCTCAGGAAGGCAACATCCATCGTCAATCCCCACCATCCGGGCCGTGCCATCTTCTCACAGCTCCCATCAGGCAGGAGGTACAGAAGCCTGAAGTCCCACACCACCAGGTTCAGGAACAGCTACTTTCCTACAACCTCTTGAACCAACCTATACAACTCTAATCACTACCTCAGTACAGCAACACTACGACCTTGCACTACAATGAACTTTGTTTTTTTTTGTTCTAATTGTGTTCTCTCTTGTATAATTTTGTATAATTTATGTTTACTCTGTTTTTCTTGTGAACGTCGTGTATCTGATGCTGTGTGCCTGTGATGCTGCTGCAGGTAAGTTTTTCATTGCACCTGTGCACAGATGTAAGATAAGATGTACATCGAAACACACAGTGAAATGCATCCTTTGCATAGAGTGTTCTGGGGGCAGCCCGCAAGTGTCGCCACGCTTCCGGCGCCAACATAGCATGCCCACAACTTCCTAACCCGTACGTCTTTGGAATGTGGGAGGATATCGGAGCACCCGGAAAAAAACCCACGCAGACACGGGGAGAAGGTACGAACTCCTTACAGACAGCGGCCGGAACTGAACCCGGGTCGCTGACTTGACGAATCTCCAAAGATTTTTAGATTTCAAGGGAATCAAGGGATATGAGGTTGGCAGAGAGAAGTGGTGCCAAGGTAAAAGAGTAGGGACAAAGGGTAAGAGGCAAAAATAAAACCCCCCTCCTCCTCAGAGATCCAAGAATAAAACAGCCGTCATTAAAATGAACTTTATTTAAGATAGAAGCCCAACTGAACACAGACCCAGAGGCTCCATCTGGACTGACAACAGAAGTTGGAGACTCTACTTACTGGACCACAAACCATAGCAGGGGGAGAACAATGTGTGAAGACAGCGAGTGACACGAGCACACACGGGTGCTGATGGATTCAACAACCTGCAAACAGTTCCCAAAAACTTGTTGTAAGGAGCAAAGGATGGATGGAGTGTGAAACAGATCCATATCCAAACAAGTGGAATCTTTACCCCTCCGATGCCGGCAACTCTGTGCAAGCATTTCCAGAAAGTTGCTGCTTTTTCCCTTTTCGTTTGTTGGTCAACTTTTGATGGAAGTTCAGAGGCAATGAGGTCTAAATATTTCAGTCTGAGTCGGTCGTAACGGGATGAACATGGGGGAGGAGTGAAGGATAGAGATTCGACGGGGGGGGGTGGGGGGAGGTAGAAGATGTCGAGGAATTTTGATCAGCGGAGACAGATGGGTTTGTGGCAATCAGCCATTCTGGGAGGGAATTGGAATTGGTTTATTATTGTCACATGTACCAAGATAGAGTGGAAAAACTTTTGTTCAGAGTCAAAGTCGAGTTTATCCTCATATGCACAAGTACAGGTGCAATGGAACAGGCCCTACGGCCCACCATGTCTGTGCTGAACAGATAAGATCTTTATTAGCCACATGTACATCAAAACACACAGTGAAATGCATCTTTTGCGTAGAGTGTTCTGGGGGCAGCCCGCAAGTGTCACCACACTTTCGGCGCCAACATAGCATGCCCACAACTTCCTAACCTCTACGTCTTTGGAATGTGGGAGGAAACCGGGGCACCCGGAGGAAACCCACACAGACATGGGGAGAACGTACAAACTTACAGACAGTGGCCGGATTTGAACCCAGGTCGCTGGCGCTGTAAAGCATTATGCTAACCACTATGCTACCGTGCCTGCCAAATTAAACTAAATCTCTTCTGCCTGCACATGATCTGTATCTCTCCATTCCCTGCGTATTCATGTGTCTATCTAACAATCACTAAAACACCTCTATCCTATCTGCCTCCACCACCACCCCTGGCAGCCCGTTCCAGGCGCCCACCACTCTCTGTGTAAAAAAGACTTGCCCCGCACATCTCCTTTAAACTTTTCCCTTCTTAAATACATGTCCTTATAGAAGAAATAGAATCAGAAGCAGGTCATTTGCATCAAGGCTTTTGGCATGCTGGACTTCATCGGTCAGGGCAGTGAGTATAGAATTTGGGACGTTATGTTGCTATTGTACAAGACGTTGGTGAGGCCGCACTTGGAATATCGTGTTCAGTTTTGGTCACCCTCCTATAGGAAAGATGCCATTAAAAGTGCAGAGGAAATTTATAAGGATATTGCCGGGACTCAAAGGACTGAGTTATAGAGAGAGATTGGGCTAGGACCTCTTTCCTTTGAGTGTAGAAGATTGAGGGGAGATCTTATAGAGGTGTATAAAATCATGAGGGACATAGCTAGGGTGAATGCACTCAGACTTTTTCACCAGGGTTGAGGAATCAAGAACTTTGGAGAGGAACTGCCAAATTTTAAATGGAAGTTCAATAACTGATTTTTTCCTGAAAGTTGATCACGTCACATTAAGTTTACGGTTCCTGGTATCCACCTCCTTGAGCCAACTCACAGTTTCCAAATGACGCAATGATATCATTTAAGGAAACAGTTCTCAAGTCCCTCTCCTTTAAAGAACTTTCCCACAATGAGACCTTCCATTTAAGAAAAGCAGAATTCCAGGTATTGAAATAAGAAACTCCTCCTCCTAAATAAACAGGATCTGTCCAACTAGATACATGTGCAAGCTAGTCACCTGAGCTCCCTGTCTAGAGTCACTCACCACCACTTCTGGGAGAAATTCTTGACCAGGACTATAAGGATCGTAGCCGTTTGCGTTTCTCACATCTTCAGCCTCTCTTATAGCAGTTGAGCTGGAAAAAACACAAATCAAATAGTTTGACAAGCAAACCTGGATTAAGTACGTTGCAAGAAAAATATTAGTTAGGGCTTTTTTTTTAATAAAAGTGTAGCGGTTAGCGTAACCCTAATACAGCGCCAGCGACCCGGGTTTAATTCCAGCCACTGTCTGTAAGGAGTTTGTACGTTTGCCCCGTGTGCCTGTGTGGGTTTCCTCCGGGTGCTCCAGTTTGGTATTGGTTTATTATTGTCAGTTGTACCGAGGTCCAGTGAAAAACTTGTCTTGCATATCGATCATACAGGTCAATTCATTACACAGTGCAGTTACATTGGGTTAGTACAGAGTGCATTGATGTAGTACAGACAAAAACAATAACAGTACAGAGTAAAGTCTCACAGCTACAGAGAAAGTGCAGTGCAATAAGGTGCAAGGTCACAACAAGGTAGATTGTGAGGTCATAGTCCATCTCATTGTATAAGGGAACCGTTCAATAGTCTTATCACAGTGGGGTAGAAGCTGTCCTTAAGCCTGGTGGTACGTGCCCTCAGGCTCCTGTATCTTCTACCTGTTTCCTCCCACATTCCAAAGACATATGGGTTAGGAAGTTGTGGGCATGCTGTGTTGCCGCCGGAAGCGTGGCGACACTTGCGGGCTGCCCCCAGAACATTCTCAATAATGCAAAAAGATGCATTTCGTTGTGCGTTTCGATGTACATGTGACTAATGAATAAATAGCTTAGATCTTAATATCTTTTCATCATTTGATCTAATTGTGCCTCTTTATGGTCACTGTCAATTTGTTTCCTAAAGAGCCCCAGCTTATTTTACTCGGTTAAAGGTTACGTAATAATTAGGAACAGGGTTATCGTTCCGGCCCTTCAAGCTTTCCATGCCATTCATCAAGATCACGGGTGATCTTCTCCCCATTCTCCCACACCGTCCCCATATCCCTCAATTCCCCTAATATCCAGAAATCGATCCAGCCCTTTTTTTTGAATGGACTCAGTGACTGAGTTCCACACCACTCCCCTTAATATCATCTACTGTATTCGGTGCTCCAAGTGTGGCCTCCTCTACACTGGTGAGACCAAACGCAGACTAGGTGACCATTTCGCAGAACACCTGCGCTCTGTCCCTAACCGCGATCTCCATCTCCCTGTTGCCAGTCACTTCAACTCCCCCTCCCACACTATCACTGATATGTCAGTCCTCGGCCTCCTCCACTGCCAGGAGAATTCCAAGTGCAAACTGGAGGAACAGCACCTCATTTTCCGTCTTGGAACCTTGCAGCCTAACGACATGAACATTGAATTCTCCCACTTTAGGTAACCACCCACCGTGCTTCTTCCCTTCCCTAGCCTCTTTTTTTTCAACTTTTTTCCTCTCTCTCCTTACCTTTGACCCATCCCCCAGTGGATCTGCTCTCCCCTCCTCCCCCACACCTGCCCATCACTATCTCTTACCTGCATCTACCTATCACCACCTCGTGCCCACCCCACCTCCCCTCTTCTGTCCACCTATCACGGCTCTGCTTTTCCCTCCTATATATTGGGCTCCCCCCTTTTCCCATCTTCAGTCCTGAAGAAGGGTCCTGACCCGAAACGTTGACCGCCTGCTTTTCTCCAGGGATGCTGCCTGGCCTGCTGAGTTCCTCCAGCATCATCATGCGTTTTATCCAGATTCCAGCATCTGCAGTACTTTGTTTCTCTAGAGAATTGGAAAGATTCACCCCCACTCTGAGTGAAGAAATTTCTCCTCATTTCAGTCCTAGATAGCCTACCCCTTATTCTGTGACCCCAAGTTCTAGATTTTTCAGCCAAGGGAAACGTCCTCCTTGATTGGATCCTTGAAAGAATTATGTAATTTCCAAGGAGATCACCTGTTATACTTGACAGAACATTGGCCTAGTCCACTCACCCTCTCCCAACACAGAAAAAAGGCGCATCTTCACTGCACTCCCTGTTGTTACAGACTCAGTGAATGTCCCTTTAAGATAGAGTGTGTGTGTGTGTGTGTGGGGCGTGCTTACGTCAATAGAAGATAAAGGACGTAATGACGTTGTTGAAGAAGCAGAAGAGAGGAAAGAGCGAGAGAGAGAGCGAGAGAGAGAGGGAGAGAGAGAGCGAGAGAGAGAGCGAAGAGAGAGGGAGAGAGAGCGAGAGAGAAGGAGAGAGAGGGAGAGAGAAGGGAGAGAGAAGGGAGAGAGAAGGGAGAGAGAAGGGAGAGAGAAGGGAGAGAGAAGGGAGAGAGAAGGAGAGAGAGAAGGGAGAGAGACACCAGCCTGCTAGTTTTCTCTATCGATGGATGAGAAACAATAACTGTGTTTGCACTGAAATCCATGTATGGAAGTTGGAAGTAATCCGGTGGAGTTCACTTTGTTGCTGACCTGTAGAAGGAAACAGGTATTTGTGTGGACGACCACGGTTCGGATGCTTTTCGGGGTGAGGAAGTCACTCCGAGTAAACACTGAAGTGTCGTTTGGGTTCCATTGTGGAACATTTGGATTTCGCATTTACTCTCTCTCTATTTCTCTACATCTACGTCTTATCTTCAGACAACGGTGGTTGTTGAAGAAGCCCTTGCTCATGTTTCACCTTATGGCTTGCGGAACTGAACTTTAAGAACCATTCCTGAACTGGAGTTTAGGACTTTGCCACACACACACGAAGAGTTTAGTTTTAGGGGTTAATGTTCAAGGTTTAACATGTTTGAATTTCTAACATACTAACATTTTTACTTTTATTTTAGGTATTATCATAAGCAGTGATTAATAAAATAGTTTTAAACACTGAAACATGCTCAGTGTTTCTTTTGTTGCTGGTTCGTGACACTATATAAGTAGGTGTATCCTTTTCCAGGGAAGGAGACCAAACTGAAACACAACACTCCAGGTGTGGGCTTAACGAGGTCGTGTATAACTGTTCCCATCTGCCTCCCCCGACCTCCCTCACTTGGTTCCATATTCCACCTTCCCTCTCCTATCAGATCCCACCATCTGTAGCCCTTTGTTGCTTGCACCTCTCCAGCGACCCAGGTTCAAATCCTGCCGCTGTCTGTAAGGAGTTTGTACGTTCTCCCCGTGTCTGCGTGGGTTTCCTCCGGGTGCTCCGGTTTCCTCCCACATTCCAAAGACGTACAGGTTAGGAAGTTGTGGGCGTGCTATGTTGCCGCCAGAAGCGTGGCGACACTTGCGGGCTGCCCCCCAAAATCACTACGCAAGAAGATGTATTTCACTGTGTGTTTCGATGTACCTGTGACTAATAAAGATCTTATCTTATTCCCACACTTCCCTCCTCCATCTACCTATCACCCTCCTCGCCTGGATCCTCCTACTGTTTGCCAGCCCCTGCCCCACCCCTTCCCTCCTCCTCTCTATACCGGCTCTCTCCCCTCCATCTTTCCGTCCAGATGAAGGGTCTCGACCCGAAACGTCGACTGTCCATTTCCCTCCACAGATGCTGCCCGACCCGCTGAGTCCCTCCAGCAACAAACAATGTGCCGGAGGAACTCAGTGGGTTGAGCAGCATCTATAGAGGGAAACAAATTGTCGACATTTCAGGTCAAAACCCTGCATCAGGACTGGGAGTTCCTCCAGCATCTTGCTTGTTGCTCCAGATTCCAACATCTGCAGTCTCTTGTGCCTCCTGCATAACTTTTATTGCCTTTGGTTCTGATTATCCAGTGGTATCAAAAAAAAACAGACAAGTCAGCTGCAGAGTGGGAAGAGGGGAGAAACAGAGAAAGGTGTACCACAAATGGATAAAAGAGGTGTGGATGCCCACCTTGAAATGACTGTGCTTTGTGGCATTGCACTCTGTTGTAAGCTGGCTTCTGCCACCAGCTCCGTATCACTGCCAGAGCTCTCGGCATCTTCTTCAATCTCTTCTGTCCTGCCTCTTGTATTTGTCTGCAGGTCCCACAGCTGGTTTCTTGCCTCCTAGAAGGTTCAGAAACAGAATCAGATTTATTATCACTGACTTACATGAAGTGAAATTTGTTGTTTTGCGGAAGCAAAGACATAAAATTACCATAAATTACAAAAATAAATACATAGATATTTTAGATATTTATTAGTCACATGTACATTGAAACTCACAGTAGAATGTGTCTTGTTGCGTTACTGAGAATGTGCTGGGGGCAGCCCCCGAGTGTCACCACGCTTCCGGCGCCAACATAGCATGCCCACAACTTCCTAACCTGTATGTCTTTGGAACGTGGGAGGAAACCAGAGCACCCGGAGAAAACCTACGCAGACACGTGGAGAAGGTACAAACTCCTTACAGACAGCGGCCAGAATTGAACCCAGGTCACTGGTGCTGTAAAAGCATTACACTAACCACTATACTACCATGCCACACTTAAGAGGGGAATAACGAGGTAGTGTTCATGGGCCTTTCAGAAATCTGATGGCGGAGGGGAAGAAGCTGTTCCTGAATCGTTGAGTGTGGGTCTTTAGGCTCCTGTACCTCGTCCCCGATGGTAGTAACGAGAAGAGGGCATGTCCCGGGTGGTGAGGGTCATTAGTGATGGATGCTGCCTTCTTGAGGCACCGCCTTTTGAAGATGTCCTCGATGGTGGGGAGGGTTGTGCCCGTGATGGAGCTGGCTGAGTCTACAGCCCTCTGCAGCCTCTTGCGATCCTGTGCATCGGAGCCTCCATACCAGGCGGTGATGCAACCAGTCAGAATGCTCTCCACTGTACATCTGTAGAAACTTGTAAGAGTTTTGGTGACGTACCGAATCTCCTCAAACTGCTCATGAAGTAGAGCTGCTGGCGTGCCTTCTTCGTGATTGCATCAATGTGTTGGGATACAAGCCAAGATAATATTCTACAATAATATTCAAAGATTCCACAAGCCTTTAGATAATTTTTAACTAAAATTGCAAAACAGAATTCTTATCTTTCAAATGCGTTCCTTGTTTTGGAAATTTCAAACTTGATTTCCATTTCTTAGAAAAGTATCGTTCATTTCAAGCCAACATTTATCATCAGTTTCTCTCCCAACAACACGGGTGGCACAGCGGGTAGAGCTGCTGCCTCACAGCTCCAGTGACCCGAGTTCGATCCTGACCTCTGGTGCTGTCTGTGTGTGGAGTTTGCACATTCTCCCTGTGGCCGTGTGGGTTTCCCCCGGGTGCTCCGGCTTCCTCCCACGTCCCAAAGACACGCGGATTGGTAGGTTAATTGGCCGCTGTAAATTGACCCTGGTATGCAGGTGAGCAGCAAATCTGGGAGAATAAAATGGGATTAGTGTAGGGTGGGTGTCAATGGGTGGTTGATGGTCAGCACAGACTCGGTGGGCCGAAGGGCCTGTTTATGTTCTGTGCTGTGTGTGTGTGTGTGTGTGTGTGTGTGTGTGTGTGTGTGTGTGTGTGTGTGTGTGGGGGGGGGGGGGGGGGGGGGGGGGGGGGGGGGGGGGGGGGGGGGGGGGGGGGGGGGGGGGGGGGGGGGGGGGGGGGGGGGGGGGGGGGGGGGGGGGGGGGGGGGGGGGGGGGGGGGGGGGGGGGGAGGGGGGGGGGGGGGGGGGGGGGGGGGGGGGGGGGGGGAGAGTGTGAGTGAGTGATATGGGTTTCAACTTCTTTACTCATGAACTAAAAGGAAAGGAGCACTGTGGAACATTTTAAAGCATCTCATTTTGGTCCCACATCAGCACTTGCTGTAAGTAGATTACATCCTCTGTCAAAGTCACCAAACGTCTGAATCTACAAAGCTAACTGGCTCTTCTTGGGATCACTGATCCAGATGGTGCTCCTGTGTTCTAAATAACATTAGATGGGCTGGTATGGTTAGGATGGGCTGAAGGTCCTGTTTCTGAGCTGTATCACTCTATGACACTAAATCATCCACCTGCAATCCTCAAACTACACCCACCCGATCCCCTCCCTCATCTGGTTCCACCTGCCATACACCTCTCCCCTAATGGTCCCCACTCTCACCTCCTTTACATCAGAGTCCAGCGCTGGGAGCCCTTTGTTGTCCTGCTTATCTCCCTCCAGCAGCCGTCTCTGACCTTCCCCTCCCCTCCCCTCCCCACACCTCGCTCCATCTGCCCATCACCCTTTACCCCTCCTCGGTCCACCTATCACCTACCAGCCCGTGTCTCCCCCTCCCTCCATTCCTCTCTATAGTCCCCACCTCCCCTCACAGTCCTGATGCAGGGTCTTGACCTAAATTGTTGACATTTCCTTTCCACCCACTGGAGAAGGTACAAAAAAGATCCATCATAACTGGAGGGCTGGAGATACAAGGAGAGTCAGGATAGACTCGAATGCTTTTCCCCAGAGTGTAGGAGGCTGAGGGGTGACCTTATAGTTTATAAAATCACGTGGGGCATAGATAAGATAAATGGTCACAGTCTGTTCCCAGGGTAGGGGAGTCCAAATCTAGAGGGCATAGGTTTAATGTAAGAGGGGAAAGATTTAAAAGGGACCTGAGGAACAACTTTTCCCACACAGAGGGTGGTGGGTATACAGAAGATAGAACAGTACAGCACAGGAACAGGCCCTTTGGCCCACAATGTTGTGCCAAGCTAATTAAACTAGTAATTAAATGCTCAACTAAACTAATCCCTTCTGCCTACACAATGTCCATATCCCTCCATTCTCTGCACATCCATGCGCCTATCTAAGATCCTCTTAAACACCTCTATCGTATCTGCCTCCACCACCACCTCTGGCAGCGCATTCCAGGCACCCACCACTCTCTGTGTAAAATAACTTGCTCCACACATCTCCTTTGAACTTACTCTCTCTCCCCCCCCCCCCCCCCTTACCTTAAATGCATGCCTGCTAGTATTGGACATTTCAACCCTGGGAAAAAGATACCGGCTGTGTGCTCTTGTATATGAACCAAGCTGCAAAGCCCTAACCCTACCTCAGAACACTATGGTCCAACCTCTTGCACTACTATGGACTTGTTTCTAACTGTGTTTTTGCACTAATGTCTTGCTTTTTCACAACTTTTTCTTGTATAATTCATGCATAATTTACGTTCGGTGTGTTGTCTGTACCTACATGCCTGTGATGCTGCTGCAAGTTCTTTGTTGTACCTGTACCTCAATGTACTTGTGCACATGACAATAAACTTGCCTTGACAATACATCACGGGCAAATCCCTCCCCACCATCGGGAGTATCTACAGGAGGCGCAGCCTCAAGAAGGCAACATCCATCATCAAAGATTCCCCACCATCCGGGCCATGCCATCTTCTCGCAGCTCCCATCGGGCAGGAGGTACAGAAGCCTGAAGTCCCACATCACCAGGTTCAGGAACAGCTACTTCCCTTCAACCATTCGGTTCTTGAACCAACCTGTACAACCCTAATCACTACCTCAGTATAGCAACACTATGACCACTTTGCACTAAAATTGACTTTTTTTTTGTTCTAATTGTCTTCTACAAAGTAAAAATCGTGTATAATTTATGTTTAATTTATGTTTTTCTTGTGAATGCTGCTTATCTGATGCTCTGTGCCTGTGATGCTGCTGCAAATAAGTTTTTCATTGTACCTGTGCACACATGTACTTGTGCATATGACAATAAACTTGGCTTTGACATGGTACACTTCTCACATATGAGCATTGTTGCAGACAGGACAATTCAGTGCGTCACAAAATGAAGAAGCATTACCTCTGGACCTTCACACCTTTCCTCTTCATCCTCTTGATCTTCTCCCTCAGACACTTGAAGATCTCCATCTTTTGGTATTGAAGACTTTTCTTCCCAACGTCCATTGACATCTTGCAGTACATGCTGTTCCGGCAGTTCATTGTGAGGCACTGCAGGGTGTTCACTGGGGATACAAGTCTTTGCTCCAGCCATAAACTTGGACATCTCAGTTTCTTGGAAGGAAGTCAATGGCTGAACGATCTCTCTAGCTTCTGAAAGACTGGAATTATTCAAGGAGTCTACTCGATCAGAGTCAGGGGTGCATAAAATGTATTCAGACAAGGTTGGACTAAGTTCTTGCAGTGAAAATGTACGACTGAGCTCAGAAGAAGACTGATACGCTTCATCAGTAAGTAGTGATAATTCTTTGTCGGACTGAATCCCAGGAATAAATTCTTTTTCAGAAGTACCGGTAACTGAGAAAGCTTCAAGTACCTCGGACACAGGTACATTGTAATGAGGGTAATAAACAAGATTAAGTGGAATCACGGACACTTTTTCTTCATCCAAGAGAGCTGAGCCAATCCCCAAAGAGAACAACTCATTCTGTTGAGATGACGGCTTCTCATCTGTCTGCGTACACGACTCTGAAACGGTCCTATTCCGAGCCTCAGTTTGAAGATCTACAGGATGTAGAGACTGACCTTGAGAGTTATTGGAATCATAAAAGTGTGTGGCTTCTTTTTCTGAGGAAGTCTCCAAGGGGGAGTCGCATGGCCCTTTAACAGAAGGTTGTTCTGTTTCAACACTCGGTACAACCGTGAAAACGTCATTTGCTAAGACTGGTGAACCGTAATCATGGGAGACTGGGGAGGACGGCTCCTCCCCCAACACCAGTATTTTCTCACCCGTTGAAGACTTTCTCCTCACTGGACGCAGAAGTACATATATCTCCTCCATAGTCTCAGCGGCATCAGGGTTAAGCTGCAAGGATCTGTTCAGCAGATCCGAAGATGATGATTTGCTATCTTGATATAATATCTTTGAGTTATTGGCATCAGGAATGGATGAAGGAATTGGTTCTCCCTCGGTAGAACCATCCCCGATAACAAGGGAGCGATCATCTTCCTCGTGAAACGGTTGGTCATCAACCAACTCCTCTCTCCGCGAGGTGTGGACAGGTCCGTCGGAGCTCTGTGAAGCAGATGAGTTACTGGACAGTTCTCTTTCTTGGGTCTTATAGGAATCTTGTACACCTAGATTTGAAGATGTAGCAACAGGGTTCAAGTAAGAGTTGTCCAATGGAAATTCAAGGGTATCTTCTGCCAAATCGTTCTGTCAGAAAAACAAATAAGATGTATTAATCAGACACACATCCCCTAATCTTGTAGAAGCTCACAGTGATGGGTTGTCAGAGTCATTGAGTCAGAGATGAGTACGGCCAGTTCAAGGGTAGTAATCTCTCGATTGCTGCCTGTGCCACGTGCCAGTGAGGCTAAGAATAGGTTGATTTGGCAGATGAATGTGTGGCTGAGAAATTGGCGCAGGGAGCAGGGTTTCAGATTGTGGAGCTTTGGGATCCCTTATGGGGAAGGTATGACTTGTACAAAAGGGATGGGTTACACCTGAACTTGAGGGGGACCAATATCCTTGAGGGCAGGTTTGCTAGAACCGTTGCGGAAGGTTTACACTAGTTTGGCAGGGGGATGGGAACCCGAGTGATAGGTCAGAGGATGGGGCAGTTGGCGTACAGGTTGATGCAGTGTGTAGGGAGACTATGGGGAAGGATAGGCAGTTGATAGGGCAAAATTGCAGTCAGTTGGATGGGCTGAAGTGTGTCTACTTTAATGCAAGAAGTAGCAGGAACAAGGGTGATAAACTTAGAGCGTGGGTCAGTACATGGAACTACGATGTTGTGGCCATTACAGAGACTTGGCTGTCACAAGGCAGGAACTGCTGCTGGATGTTCCAGGGTTCAGAAGTTTTAAAAGGGACAAGGACGGAGGTAAAAGAGGTGGGGGAGTGGCTTTGCTGATCAGGTCCAGTGTCACAGCCGTAGAAAGGGAGGATGTCCTGGAGGGATCGTCTACTGAGTCAGTGTGGGTGGAAGTCAGAAACAGGAAGGGAGCAATCACTCTATTGGGAGTATTCTACAGACCCCCCAATAGCAACAGAGACACTGAGGATCAGATCGGGAGGCAGATTTTGGAGGGGTGCAAAAATAACAGGGTTGTTGTCATGGGTGATTTCAACTTCCCGAACATTGATTAGTGCAAAAGGTTTGGATGGGGCGGAATTTGTTAGGTGTGTCCAGGGAAGGATTCCTGACACAATGTGTAGACAAGCCGACTAGAGGAGAGACCATTCTGGACCTGGTACTAGGCAATGAGCCTGGTCAGGTGTCAGATCTCTCGGTGGGTGAGCATTTCGGAGACAGTGACCACAACTCCCTGACCTTCACCCTTGCCTTGGAAAGGAATAGGAGCAGACGGTATGGGAAAGTATTTAAGTTGGTGAGGGGGAATTCTGATGCTATTAGGCAGGAACTTGGCCTTCATTAGTCAGGGGATTGAG
Organism: Pristis pectinata; assembly: GCF_009764475.1. NCBI lineage: Eukaryota > Metazoa > Chordata > Chondrichthyes > Rhinopristiformes > Pristidae > Pristis > Pristis pectinata. Next base: position 145,436,291 of record NC_067405.1, read on the forward strand.
TTCAAGAGCCCTGAGGTGATGTTGCAGCTCTATGGAACTCTGTTCAGTTCTGCTCGCCTCACTATAGGAAGGATGTGGAAGCTTTAGAAAGGGTGCAGAGGACATCTACCAGGATACTACTTGGATTGCAGAGTGTGTCTTATGAGGATAGGTTGAGTGAGCTCGGGCTTTTCTCTTTGGAGAGAAGGAGGATGAGAGGTGACTTGATAGAGGTGCACAAGATAAGAAGCATAGATCGAGTGGACAGTCAGAGACTTTTTCCCAGGGTGAAAATGGCTAACACGAGGGGGCATAATTTTAAGGTGATTGGAGGAAGGTATAAGGGGGATGTCAGGGGTAAGTTATTTTACACAGACAGTGGTGGGTGTGTGGAATGTACTGCCGGCAGAGGTTGTGGGGGCAGATACATTAGGGACATTTAACAGACTCTTAGATAGACACATGAATGATAGAGAAATGGAGGGCTATGTGGGAGGGAAGGGTTAGGTAGATCTTAGAGCAAGATAAAATGTTGGCACAACACTGTGGGCCAAAGGGCCTGTACTGTGCTGTGATGTTCTATGTTCTAAGAACAGGCCCTTCAGCCCAAATTCATCCATGCCAACCAAGTTGCCCACCTAAGTTAGTCCCATTTGCCCACATTTGGCCCATATCCCTCTAAACCTTTCCTATCCCTGTACTTATCCAAGTGCCTCTTAAATGTTGTTAATGTACCTGCCTCAACCACTTCCTCCGGCAGCTCGTTCCACAAACCCACCACCTTCTGTGTGAAGAAGTTACTCCTCAGGTCCCTCTTAAATCTTTCCCCTCTCACCTTAAACCCCTACCCTCTAGTTCTTGGTTCCCTTTCCCTGGGAAAAAGACTGCATGCATTCACACATCTGTGCCGCTCATGATTTTATACACCTTTATAAGGTCACCCCTCAGTGTTCTACGCTCCAAGGAATAAAGACCTAGCCTGTCCAACCTCTCCCTATAACTCAGGCCCTCGATTACTGGCAATGGTAGCGTAACGCTATTACAGCGCCAGCGACCCGCATTCAATTCCGGCCGCTGTCTGTAAGGAGTTTGTACGTTCTCCCCGTGACTGCATGGGTTTCCTCCGGGTGCTCCGGTTTCCTCCCACATTCCAAAGACGTAAGGGTTAGGAAGTTGTGGGCGTGCTATGTTGGCGCCGGAAGCGTGGCGACACTTGCGGGCTGCCCCCAGAACACTCTACACAAAAGGTGCGTTTCACTGTGTGCTTCAATGTACATGCGACTAATAAATAACTTATCCTTTTTGCTGGAAGATGGAAGTATAACTTATTTGTGAGTGATGGTAGGTCTCTCGATAACCTTAATAACACCAGGCAGAGTGGTCATTTATCTGATCGAGTGGATGGCTCAATGGCGCAGCTGGTAAAGCTGCTGCCCCACAGCACCACAGACCCAGGTTCAGTCCCAGCCTCCGGCGCTGTCTATGTGGAGTTTGCACGTCCTCCCCTGTGACCATGTGGGTTTCCTCAGGTCATCCCAAAGACATGCGGGTCGGTGGGATAATTTGCCGCTGTAAATTGCCCCTAGTGTGTGGGTAAGTTATGGAATCCGGGGAGAGTTGCTGAGAATGTATTGAGCTGTTATTGTCACATGTACAGTGATACAGTGAAAAGTCTTTGTTTTGCGTGCCATCCAGACAGATCATTCCGTACATAAGATAGGATAAAAGATCATTCCATACACAAGTACACTGGCCTAATAAAAAGAAAAACAGGGTGCAGATACGGTCAAAAGAGGGATGGTAACGAATAGCCCAAATACTTTAAATGGATATCTCTACTGATCCCAAATGATAATCCTCCAGAGGCTGACTTCTCACCAATTTATACAAAAAGTGAACCTAGTTAAATCAGTGAACAAGTAAATTATTTTTCCGTCAGCCAAGCTTGCTCAGGGACAGCTGTGACCGCCACTGTTAGGTAGCCTGCTACTGATCACTGTAAACCACCTGGAGGGTTTGCACCTTGGGTAGTGACCACATTTTCACCGGGAACAACAGGGAAGAAAACTGAAGAAGTAGTGCAGGAAATGCAATGTGGCAATGCCAAACCGAGCTGGGCTTGTGTTATGGCAAGTCCCAACCACAAAAAAATGGGGGAAACCACGTTCATGGCGTTTCTAAATCCTTAATTTGCTTCATTTTGTCTTTTATCATCCAGGTTCGATGGTTGTTGGTCAAAGTCATCCAACTCTCAGAAACTGGTGGACGGAAGAACAGCTGCCAGTTCACCAGCAAAAGATGCTGAAAGATGAACCTCGTACCTCATCGATGTCTGGGTAGTGCTCCAGAAACTGTGACACATAGGTAGCGATGGACTGTTCCTCAGGACGTTCAACATCCACATCTGAAGGGAAAGAAAATGGTCATTGTGCTATATTGGGGCGTTGATGTGTTCAGCGAAGGGCAGAACCGTAATGAGAAAGGATACACGGGATGGCATTGTGGTCTAGTTACTGGACCTGTAATCCAGAGACACAAGTTCAAATCCCACCATGGCAGCGAGAGAATTTAAATTCTAAGTAAATCAAGAATTAAATTAATAAATCAGTAATGATGACTAGGAAATTACCAAATTGGTAAAAACACAGGGAACAGGCACGGTAGTGTAGCGGTTAGCGTAACGCTATTACAGCGCCAGCGACCCGGGTTCAATTCTGGCTGCTGTCTGTAAGGAGTTTGTACGTTCTCCCCGTGCCTGCGTGGGTTTCCTCCGGGTGCTCCGGTTTCCTCCCACATTCCAAAGACGTACGGGTTAGGAAGTTGTGGGCGTGCTATGTTGGCGACGGAAGCGTGGCGACACTTGCGGGCTGCCCCCAGAACACTCTCCGCAAAAAGATGCATTTCACTGTGTGTTTCAATGTACATGTGACTAATAAAGATCTTATCTCATCTTAAGAGTAGAACATGAGTATACTCTACCATTCACTAAGACCATGGTGATCAGATGACTTCAATTCTATTCTCCTAGCTGATCCTGTATCCCCTAAAAATCCACCTACCTCAGCCAAGATAGTACTCAGTGATTTAGTTTCTACAACTTTCTGGAGCTAAAGGGTTCAAAAAAAAAACATCATCTCGGTCTTAAGTGGGCAACTCCTCATCTGACCCAATGCCCCTTAGTTCCAGGTTGTGCCAAAAGAGCAAACATCCTTTCAGCAGCTCCCCCGTCAAGCTTCCTGAATATCTTGCATTCCAGTAGGATCATTTCTCATTCTCCCTGAAACTCCGCAGAGTACAGGCCCCACCTGCACAACTTCTCCTCAAGAGATCGTCTTCATCCTTGGTGCTAATTTAGTGAACCTTCCTCACACTGCCTCCAAGTAAGTAAATCCTTCCTTAAAAACAAAACAAACATGGCCTTCATTAGTCGGGGCATTGTGTTCAAGAGCCGCAAGGTGACATTGCAGCTCTATAGAGCTCTGGTTAGACCACACTTGGAGTATTGTGTTCAGTTCTGGTCGCCTCATTATAGGAAGGATGTGGAAGCTTTAGAGAGGGTGCAGAGGAGATTTACCAGGATGCTGCCTGGATTGGAGAGCATATCTAATGAGGATAGGTTGAGTGAGCTGGGGCTTTTCTCTTTGGAGAGGAGGAGGGTGAGAGATGATTTGATAGAGGTGTACAAGGTGAGAAGAGTCATAGATCGAGTGGACAGTCAGAGACTTTTTTCCAGGGCAACAATGGCTAACACAAGGGGACATAATTTTAAGTTGATTGGAGGAAAGTATAAGGGGGATGTCAGGGGCACGTATTTTTACACAGAGAGTTTTACACACACACTGCCGGCAGAGGTTGTGGGGGCAGATACATTAGAGACATTTAAGAGACTCGTAGACACATGAATGAAAGAGATATGGAGGGCTACGTGGGAGGGAAGGGTTAGATAGATCTTAGGATAAAATGTCAGCACAACATTGTGGGCTGAAGGGCCTGTACTATGCTGTAATGTTCTGTTCTATGTAATGCTTACCATTTAAGAGTTAAATGATCACAGGATTTGAGCCACGGCCAAAGTTGACACAGAAATTCTAAGAGTGACTCAGGAACAGGAAGGGAATGAAATCAGCACTAAAAAGTAAAACTACAGATCCGGAGATTGTTCAATGCACTCAGGTCAGGCAGCGTCTGGGGAGAGGGAAACCATTTTTATTTGAGATCTCCAACACCCGCAGTTGTTCAGATCTCCGATGAATTTTCCATTCCCTTCCTGTTCCTGACGTTGCTGTAATAATGTGGTTTTGATACCGTGCCCACAGATCACATCGTGTGATCATTTTACTTTTAAATTGTAACCACAGAACTATGGAACCTAATTACCATAGAATCACCACGTGATCCAGCAGGGAGTTAACATTTCAGGTCAGTGGCTTCCATCAGAAACAGGAAAAGTGAGAAATCAAACTGTTTTTATTTTAAGTTGCAACAAGAGAGGTGTAAGGAAGCAAGGGAGTGTGTGTGACAGAGTGCACATTGCCAGAGACTGCTGATATAGGCAGTGGTTACGATAAGAAGGGTGGGTTAGGCTTGTTAATTGTAACTGGTCTTTCTGGAAGAACTGTAAATGGGAGGACAGGAAAAGGTACAAAGCTGGAACTGGGAGAGACAGAACACTGCAGAGCTGAGTCCAGATGAAGGGCCTCAACCTGAAACATCGACTGCCCGTTTCCCTCCACAGACACTGCCTGACCCGCTGAGTTCCTTCAGCAGAATTCTTTTGCTCCAGATTCCAGGATCTGCACACTCTTATGTCTCCAGTTGTTGGAAATCTCCACTTTCCTGGATGAGTGCAGCTTCAACCACACTCAAGAAGCTCGACACCATACAGGACATAGTAGCACACTATGCAAGTAGCAAGGTAGCCTAACGACAGCTTTTACCCCACTGTGATAAGACGATCGAACGGTTCCCTCATACGATGAGATGGACTCTGACCTCATGATCTACCTTGTTGTGACCCTGCACCTTATTGCACTGCACTTCCTCTGTAGCTGTGACACTTTACTCTGTAGTGTTATTATTTTCACCCATTCTACCTCAATGCACTCTGTACTAACCCAATGTCACTGCACTGTGTAATGAATTGACCTGTACAATTGATAGGCAAGACAAGTTTTTCACTGTACCTCGGTACAAGTGACAATAATAAACCAATACCGATACACTTGATAGGCACCCCATCAACATCCATTCACTCACTCCACCACCGACACACAGCAACAGCAGTTTGTACCGACTACGGGATGCACTGCAGCAACTCACCAAGACTCCTTAGACCTTCCAAACCCACCACCTTTACCAGCCAGAGGGACAAGGGAAGCAAAAGCACGGAGAACACCACCCCCTGGAAGTTGCCTCCGAGCCACACCCCGTCCTGACTTGGAAATATATCGCCGTCGCTGGGTCAAAGTCCTGGAACTCCCTCCCGAACAGCACTGTGGGTGTACCCAGACCTCAGGGACTGCAGCGGTTCAAGAAGGCAGCTCATCACCACTTTCTCAAGGGCAACTAGGGATGGGCAATTAAATGCTGGCTCAGCCTACATTCTTTGTGTCTAACCCCAGGAGTGTGTGATGGGACAGTGTAGAGGGAGCTTCACTCTGTGTCTGACCCCGGGAGTGTGTGGTGGGACAGTGTAGAGGGAGCTTCACTCTGTGTCTAACCCTGGGAGTGTGTTATGGGACAGTGAGAGGGAGCTTCACTCTGTGTCTAACTCTGGGTGTGTGTGACGGGACAGTGTAGAGGGAGCTTCACTCTGTGTCTGACCCCGGGAGTGTGTGATGGGACAGTGTAGAGGGAGCTTCACTCTGTGTCTGACCCCGGGAGTGTGTGATGGGACAGTGTAGAGGGAGCTTCACTCTGTGCTTCTGACCCCGGGAGTGTGTGTGATGGGACAGTGTAGAGGGAGCTTCACTCTGTGTCTGACCCTGGGAGTGTGTGATGGGGACGGTGCTAGAGGGAGCTTCACTCTGTGTCTGGACCTGGGAGTGGGTTATGGGGCAGTGAGAGGGAGCTTCACTCGTGTCTAACTCTGGGAGTGTGTTAGGGGCAGTGAGAGGGAGCTTCACTCTGTGTCTACTCTTGGAGTGTGTGACGGGACAGTGTAGAGGAGCTTCACTCTGTGTATGACCCTTGGCCTTGTGTGATGGGACAGTGTAGAGGGAGCTTCACCCTGAGTCTAACCCAACCTGTACTCGCTGTGGTGTGACCCTGACCTCCATTTTCAGCACCAACCCTGCAGACAAACCTTCCACCCAAACACACAAATTAATTTCACAGAACAAAAGCGTGAAGAGAAATCCTGACCTACCTTCTGGCTCAAGGAGTGGTGGGATCTCCAGGCTGTCCTCCGCTATCTTGAAAGCATCTTCAAGATTTACCCGGCTTGGTCTCTCCAGGGCTGTCTTCATGTCCACTAAGCTGGGCTTGATGGCCTTGATGAGAGCCAGAAAGGCAATTCCACTCCGCCAACTGCTTCCAAAGTCCTGCACAGCTACACCGTACCTGCATATCGCAAGACGTACAGCCGTTTACAAAGCGTATAGAGCACTACAGCACAGGAACAGGCCCTTCAGCCCACCACATCTGCGCCAAACACAATGCCAAATTAAACATTCCTTCTGCCTACACATGGACCATACCGCTCCATTCTCCGCATGCTCGTGTGTCTAGCAGCCTCTTAAACACTTATTGTATCTGCCTCCACCACCACCCCTGGCAGCCCGTTCCAGGCAGGCACAGTAGTGTAGCGGTTAGCGTAATGTTATTACGGCGCCGGCGACCCGGGTTCAATTCCGCTGCTGTCTGTAAGGAGTTTGTACGTTCTCCCCGTGTCTGCGTGGGTTTCCTCGGGGTGCTCTGGTTTTCTCCCACATTCCAAAGACATATGGGTTAGGAAGTTGTGGTCATGCTATGTTGGCGCCGGAAGCGTGGCGACACTTGCGGGCTGCCCCCAGAACACTCTACGTAAAAGGTGCATTTCACTGTGTGTTTCGATGTACATGTGACTAATAAAGATCTAATCTTATCTTATCTTACCCACAACTCTCTGTATAAGATTAACACTTGCCCCGCACATCTCCTTTAAACTTTCCCCCCCCTCAGCCTTAAATGCATGTCCTCTAGTATAAGACATTTCCACCCTGGGAAAAAGGTTCTGACTGTCTACCCTATCTCTGCCTCTCATGATCTTATAAACTTCTGTCAGGTCTCCCCTCAGCCTCCGATGCTCCAGAGAAAACAACCCAAGTTTGTTCAATCTCTCCTTAAGCATATAGAGTCATAGAGCAATACAGCACGGATACAGGCCCTTCAGCCCAACCAGTCCATGCTGACCACAGTGCCCATCCAGCCAGTCCCAATTTCCTGCGTTCAGCCCATATCCCTCCAAGCCCCGGCCCTCCATGTACCTATCCAAGTACTTCTTAAATGATACTGTTGTACCTGCCTCACCCACTTCCTCTGGCAGCTCGTTCCATACACTCAGCACCCTCTGCATGAGAAAGTTGCCCCTCAGGTCCCTTTTAAATCTTTCCCTCTCACCCTAAACCCATGCCCCCTAGTTTTGGACTCCTCTACCCTGGGGAAAAGACTGTTACCGTCCACCTTATCTATGCCTCTCATAATTTTAAACACTTCTATAAGGTCTCCCCTCATTCTCCTAATTTTCAAGGAATAAAAATCTAGCCTGGCCAACCTCTCCCTATAACTCAGGCCCTCGAGTCCTGGCAACATCCTCGTAAATGTCTTCTGCACTCTTCCTAGTTTAACCACATCTTTTCTATAACAGGGCGACCAAAACTGTTCACAGTACTCCAAGTGCGGCCTCACCAACGACTTATACAACTGCAACATAATGTCCCAACTCCTATACTCAGCGCCCTGACTGATGAAGGCCAATGTGCCAAACACCTTTCTCACAACAGTGTCTACGTGTGACGCCGCTTTCAATGAGGTATGTACCTGTACTCCAAGGTCCTTCTGTTCCATGACACTCCCTAGTGCCTTACCGTTCATAATATAAGCCCTCCGCTAGTTTGACTTTCATAGCCTCTAATCTAGGCAGCATCCTGGTAAACCTCCTGAAGGAATGGAAAAGCAGACGGAGACACATCTAGAGTGGCAGAGGACCAAGACAGAAGGTAGACGGCAGAGAACGGAGGTAAGGGTGGAAGGTAGGAGAAGCTTACTTTGCAGTTGTCCTCTGCACCCACTTCAGCAGTGCTTTAATAACCTTTCTCTGGTCCTTGTATGGACCCATGGGAACCGTCTCCTGAGGAGAAGCAGGGTGTTCTGTCAGGTCATTCTCACTCCCGTTGTGTAAGGAAGACAGGCTGGAGGTTGGGGAGAAGATCTTCAGGTGACCAGCTGCTTCCTTTATCTGCAGATGCAGAAAGAAGACCTGTTAGCTCCTGAGAAACATAACAGAAAGGAGGTGAAAAAAATCAGAAAAAACTGCAAATGCTGCAAATCTGAATCAAAAACAGAAAATTTTGGAAACACTCAGCAGGCCAGGCAGTGTCGAGGGAAAGAGGAACCATTAATGCTTCAGGACAACGCAGATCTGAGTCCTCAACCTGAAACGTGAACTGTTTCTCTCCCCACAGATGCTGCCTGACCTGCTGAGTGTTCCCAGCCTTTTATGCTTTTGCAACAGAAAAGGGGTGATAGTGGGGATGGTGGTGGGGGGGGGGGGGGGTGACTTAATCCCAGTTGGCCAGTTAGAAACAGGTTGATTGGAGAGTTGAAAAAAGTTCACGGGGCTTAACCATGGTTGTGTGAACAGCTGGAATTGCTGGATCCCATAGATCAGATCCCAGGGACTCCGAACTTAGGAAGATCACTAGAGGCTTTCCTTATCCAGATCTTTCATCGAAAGCCCTCCATGGACTCTGTCTACACTTCTCGCTGCCTCAGTAAAGCAGCCAGCATAATCAAAGACCCCACCCACCCCAGACATTCTCTCTTCTCTCCTCTCCCATCGGGCAGAAGATACAAAAGCCTGAAAGCACGTACCACCAGGCTCAAGGACAGCTTCTATCTCGCTGTTATAAAACTATTGAACGGTCCCCAAGTACGATAAAATGGACTCTTGACCTCACAATCTACCTCGTTATGGCCTTGCATTTTATTGTCTGCCTGCACTGCACTTTCTTTGTAACTGTAACACTTTATTCTGCATTCTGTTATTGTTTTCCCTTGTACTACCTCAATGCACTGTGTAATGAATTGATCAGTACAAACGGTACACAAGACAAGTTTTTCACTGTATCTCGGTACATGTGGCAATAATAAACCAATTTCAATTCCAATTATGTTACTGAAACTGTATGTCGGCACACAGTCAGGCAACTACTGCCTTGTCAGGGGCCTCACAATAGGGAGGGGAAGAGTTGGGCTGAATGGCCTGTTTCCCTGCTGTATGGTTTTTATGACAACCAGATTTTCCATGCCAGGTTTCATCAGAGGCCGTGTGTGACAGTGGGAGACTTTCGTCCAGTCATATAATCCTGACTGCAGAACACAGAACAGCTGCTGTAAGGAGAATTAGCAGTGTAGAGCAAAATTCCAGCCTTTGAAACTTACAGAAAGGTGTGAAAACTGGTGAGAGAAGAAACACGCTAATCTTGGGCTGACACAGACTGGTGGGAAGGAAGGAGATAGTCATCGCTTGGATGAGTGCAGCTTCAACCACACTCAAGAAGCCCGACGCCATAAAGAACATAGCAGCCCACTTGACAGGCACCCCATCCACACCCACTCACTCACTCCACCACCGACACACAGCAGCAGCAGTTTGTACCATCTACAGGAGGCACTGCAGCAACTCACCAAGACTCCTCAGACAGCACCTTCCAAACCCACCACCTCTACCAGCTAGAAGTTCAAGGTCAGCAAAAGCACGGGGAACACCACCCCCTGGGAGTTGCCCTCCGAGACACACCCCATCCTGACTTGGAAATATATCGCCGTTCCTTCACCGTCGCTGGGTCAAAATCCTGGAACCCTCCTGGAACCCTCCTGAACAGCACTGTGGGTGTACCCCCACCTCAGGGACTGGAGTGGTTCAAGAAGGCAGCTCACCACCTGCTTCTCATGGGCGACTAGGGACGGATAATTCAATGCTGGCTCAGCCTGTGAAACCCACATTGGACTTTTTTTTGTTCTAATTGTGTTCTTTCTTGTAAAAAAAATTTGTGTGTAGTTTACGTTTGTGTTTTTCTTGTGAATGCTGCCTATCTGATGCTCTGTGCCTGTGATGCTGCTGTAAGTAAGTTTTTCATTGCACCTGTGCACACATGGGCTTGTGCGTGTGACAGTAAACTCCACTTTGACATCCCTCGGATGAATTAAAAAAAAAATGAAGCTGAAACCAGATGATCTACCACCACGGCCACGCTAGGTGTGTGAACACGACAACGTCGGGTAATAAATGGGAGCCAGGTGTAATCTGACAGAGGTGGAGCACGAGCCGGCAGGTGATGGATGGATCCAGGTGAGGAGGGGTGATAGGCAGACGGAGGAGGGGAGGGTGGGAGTAGCGACAGAGGCTGGGAGGTGAGAGGTGGAGGTGACACAGGGCTGCAGATGGTGGGATCTGATAGGAGAGGAAGGTGGGGCACGGAACCAGTTAAGGGAGGTGGGGAGGGCAGGTGGGAACAGTGGGGGGGAGGGGACCCAGGGGGAGGGGTGTGTGGGTGCTGGGCAGGTGGAGTGGGTGGGGGAGAGGATTTAAGGTGATTGCCCAGAGAACTTGACCTGACAGAGGTGCACAAGATGATGAGAGGCACAGATCGAGTGGACAGTCAGAGACTTTGTCCCAGGGTGACAACGGCTCACACGAGGGGGCATAATTTTAAGGTGATTAGAGGAAGGTATAAGGGGGATGTCAGGGGTAAGTTTTTTTTACACAGAGAGTGGTGGGTGTGTGGAACGCACTGCCGGCAGAGGTTGTGGGGGCAGATACATTAGGGACATTTAAGAGGCTCTTAGATAGACACCCGAATGATAGAGAAATGGAGGGCTATGTGGGAGGGAAGGGTCAGATAGATCTTGGAGCAGGATAAAATGTCGGCACAACTTTATGGACCGAAGGGGCTGTACTTTGCTGTAATGTTCTATGTTATATGTAACCACAGGCAATGAGGGGAGATGTTTAAATAATTTAAAACCATTTAAATAATAATTTGATCTTCTATTTTCCCTTCCAAAGTGGATGACCTCGCATTTACCAACATTGTACTCTATCTGCCACAACCTTGCCTACGCACTTAACCTATCTATATCTCTCTGTAGACTCTCCGCATCCTCTGCTACATCTATTTCTTGGTTTATTGCCTGTGCCACTGTAATGTTATAATTTGGTGGCCTATAGACAACCCCCGCCAGTTATTTCTCCCTTTACTATTCCTCAGGGCAGGCACGATAGTGTAGCGGATAGCGTAACGCTATTACAGCGCCAGAGACCCGGGTTCAATTCCGGCCGCTGTCTGTAAGGAGGTTGTACATTCTCCCCGTGTCTGCCTGGGTTTCCTCCGGTTGCTCCGGTCTCCTCCCACATTCCAAAGACGTACGGGTTAGGAAGTTGTGGGCATGTTATGTTGGCGCCGGAAGCGTGGCGACACTTGCGGGCTGCCCCCAGAACACTCTACGCAAAAGATGCATTTCACTGTGTGTTTCGATGTACATGTGACTAGTAAAGAAACATTATCTTGTTTCACTGAGAAGTAGTGAGTTGACATGATCCAAACAGCCTGGCCTGGAGAGGCAATGGAACCAAATTCAAGGGGGAATAAAGTTAACGGGGGAAAAAAATGTAGAGGTTTCTAGGGAGCGAGCAAGAGATTGGAGAGCTCTAGCAATGAGCTGACACGGGCGCATTGGGCCGAAGAGCCTCCTTCTGTGCTGTATCACTCCATGATAGGCAGCTCCAGCTTCATTGATTGGGGGAAGGAGCAACAGAAGTCGGTTCTCCAATTAATGAGCCATCATCAGCTGGTAATCGGTTTATTATTGTCACGTGTACCGAGATACAGTGAAAAACTTTGTTTTGCATGCCATCCATACAGATCATTTCATCACATCAGTGCATTGAGGTAGTACAAGGGAAAACAATAACAGAATGCAGAATAAAGTGTTACAGTTACAGAGAAAGTGCAGTGCAGGCAGACAATAAGGTGCAAGGCCATAACGAGGTAGATTGTGAGGTCAAGAGTTCATTTTATCATACAAGAGGTCTGCTTAATAGTCTTATAACAGCGGGATAGAAGTTTGAGCCTGGTGGTATGTGTTTTCTAGGGGAGATCTGATAGAAGTTTATAAAATTATTAGGGGCATAGATAGGGTAGACAGTCAGTGTTTCTCCCAGGGTAGAAATGTCTAATACTAAAGGGCATAGCTTTCAGGTGAGAGGGGGAAAGTTTAAAGGAGATGCGCGGGTAAATTTTTACACAGAGAGTGGTGGGTGCCTGGAACGGTCTGCCGGGGTGGTGGTGGAAACAGGTACGACAGTGGTGTTTAAGAGGCTTTTAGGCAGACACGTGAATATGCCGGGAATGGAGGGATGTGGATCATGTGCAGGCAGAAGGGATTTAGATTAGTTCGGCATCGTGTTCGGCACATACACGGTGGGCCGAAGGGCCTATTCCTGTGCAGTACTGTTCTATGAGGGAAGAGAGCATCACCAGCCTTACCTGGAAATGAAGGATGATGTTCCAGATTAAGCCAAGGATCATGGAAGGGTTGCCGTCTGCAATCTCGGGGGCATCAATGCTGACCAGCTTCACCTACCATCAGAAGACCGGTTAATGGGCAAAACATTCACAATTATTGGTCCAATTGCAACTCTCCCTTCATGCTGTGCTCCAGGAATGAACAGGCACCATAAAATGCCCAGTAACCTTAGGAACGAGCTACTCTGGACATAGGACAGGAACTGTGACATGAGAAGTACCAAGGGAAATCACCCATAGAGGGGACACAAACCGTGCAGCAGAATCCACCAGTAAATTCGACAGACCAAGCTGGAGTCAGTGTGAGGTGGTCGTAGCTTTAAACGGTATGCAGAGATGACACAGAGGGTGCAAAGGTACCAATACTCACATAGCCATCCTCCAGAAATTGCAGGGCTCTGGCGATGTTGTTCAGTCGGAAAATCCGATGCATTGACTGCTTGTATTGGTGCATCTGGTCAAAGGCAAAGAGCACTGGTCAGCTGATTCATTTAGTGATAGCCAGCTAGCAATCTAGAGTTACACCCGTGGCTTGCTGGTCAATGCTTGGCACCAGGGGCAGCACAATGGCACAGCTGGTGGAGCTGCTGCCTCACAGCTCCAGAGATCCAAGTTCAATCCTGACCTTCGCTGCTGTCTGTGTGGAGTTTGCATGTTCTACCTGTGATCTCGTGGACTTCTGTCAGGCAAGATCAAGGAATTGATTGTGGATGTCAGGAAGGGGAAGTCAGGAGAACACACACCAGTCCTCATTGAGGGGTCAGCGGTGGAAAGGGTGAGCAGCTTCAAGTTCCTGGGTGTCAACATCTCAGAGGATCTATCCTGGGCCCAACACATTGATCCAATCATGAAGGCACACCAGTGGCTCTACTTTGTTGGGAGTTTGAGGAGATTTGGTACGTCACCAAAGACTCTTGCAAATTTCTACAGATGTACGGTGGAGAGCATTCTGACTGGTTGCATCACCACCTGGTATGGAGGCTCCAATGCACAGGATCGCCAGAGGCTGCAGAGGGTTGTAGACTCAGCCACCTCCATCACGGACACAACCCTCCCCACCATCGAGGACATCTTCAAGAGGCGGTGCCTCAAGAAGGCAGCATCCATCACTAAGGACCCTCACCACCCGGGACATGCCCTCTTCTCGTTACTACCATCAGGGAGGAGGTACAGGAGCCTGAAGATCCACACTCAACGATGCAGGAACAGCTTCTTCCCCTCTGCCATCAGATTTCTGAACGGTCCATGAACCCATGAACACTACCTCGTTATTCCTTTTTTGTTTGCAATATTTATGTTTGTAATCCATAGATTTTTGTGTCTTTGCACTGTACTGCTGCCGCAAAACAACACATTTCACGTTGTAAGTCAGTGATGATAAATCTGATTCTGATTTCCCCTGGGTGCTCCGGTTTCCTCCCACATCCCAAAGACAAAGATGTTGGTGGGCTAATCGGCCGCTGTAAACTGTCCCCAGTGTGTAGGTGAGGGGTAGAATCTGGGGGAGTTGATGGGCATGTGGAGAGGATAAGATGGGATCAGTGTAAATTGGGGGCTTGAGGGTGGGTGTGGACTCAGTAGGCTGAGGGGTTGTTTGCATCACTCTGTGTCTCTAACTCTGGATCAAGGGCCAGACACACCTCTCAAGCTCAGAGCCCCAGTGAGGTGCCATCTCTAGGCCACGTGTCAGATAACTGACCAGTGGGGCATCCAGGTGGCCTTCTCGGTACGACGGCACTGTCCAAGCTGCCTGTGTCAGTGTCCTGGTGGTAGGGAGCTGAGGCTGGGTGGAGAGGTGTCCCTCCCTGTGGAGGAGGGAGATTGTAGGCTTTAATGGCAACCTCTACAGCCTGGAACAGTGAACAGTCCCTGGTTCCCCAACTCCTTCTCCACTGGGTAACAGATCCACTGGAGAGATTGCATCTACCCCATCACAGAGTCATACGGCATGGAAACAGGCCCTTCGGCCCAACTCGTCCATGCCGACCAAGGTGCCCACCTAAGCTGGTCCCATTTGCCCATGTTTGGCCCATATCCCTCTAAACCATCCCTTTCCTAAAAAGACTTTAGGATAGATGCATGGAGGGGTGGGGCTTGGAGGGATATGGGCCAAACGCAGGAAATTGGGACTAGCTGGGTGGCCACCGTGGTCGGCATGGACTGGTTGGGCCGAAGGGCCTGTATCCGGGCTGTATTGCTCTATGACTATATTCTGCTATTGTTTTTTCCTTTTGTACTACCCTGATGTACTTTTGTCTGGATGGCATGCAAAACAAAAGCTCTTCGCTGCATCTTGGACAATAATAAACCAATTAATCAGAATAACATTCATCAAGGTGTAAAGAAACAAAGCAATGAACAATAAGATCCAGCAATAACCTTACCAGCCTGTGTCCGGACAACACCTCCAGAAGAGCCATCAGCACCTTCCCATCTTGCATGTCATTGAATAAATCATTCACCTCCAGTGGTGGCTTGCACTGAGAGAGGTCAAACAGAGAGCGGTGAGCAAATAGTGCAGAACCGCGCGTACACACACACACACAAAAAAAATGGGCAAGGGAGAGAGGAGGGGACAGTATAAGTGGCCAACATCCACATTAAGTTCAGAACAGGATATGCTGGAAACACTCAGAAGGTCAGGCAGCGTCTGTGGGAAGAGAAACAGGGCCAATGTTTCAGGTCAGGTTCTTCAACCTATGTCATTAACTCAGTTTCTCTTCGCAGATGCTGCCTGACCTGCTGAGTGTTTCCTGCACTTGCTGTTATAATTTCCCATCTCCAGCGCCTGCGGTTTTCTGACTTTCAAATTAAATTGAGGGTTTGCGAAAACACGACACAGCAGGACTCCAATCACGCAGATACAGTAAAACTCTAGAGGAACAATAGCTCATATTCCGTCTCAGTAGTCTCCAACCTGACGGCGTCAACATCGATTTCTCTATCTTCCGGTGACCCCTCCCCTCTGTTCCCCCCCCCCCCCACTTTGGTTTTCCCTTATTCCTCTGGCTCCTTTCCCCCACCTCCCGACCCCCTGATCACCCACACCTTCCTCCCTGTGGTTCCCCACTTCCTTCCCTTTATTCCACGGTCCACTGCCCTCTCCCATCAGATCAGATTCCATCATTTTCAGCCCTTTGCCTCTTCACCCGGTCACCTCCTAGCTTCTCACATCATTCCCACTTGCACCCCCCCCCCCCCACCCACCTCCCCTGGATCCACCCATCTCCCGCCAGCTCCTCCCCCTTTCCCCCACCCTTTTTATTCTGCCTTCTGCCCTCTTTCTCTCCAGTCCTGATGAAGGGTCTCGACCCGAAACGTCGACTGTCCATTTCCCTCCACAGATGCTGCCCGACCCGCTGAGTCCCTCCGGCACAATGTGTGTGTGTGTTGCTACAGTAAAACTCCAATAGTCTGGTCCCCTTCGGTGTTGCTGGGCCGGAGGTCTGTCTGCACTGTTGAATGTGACTCCAGTAATACCCAAACAAATGAACATTGAATTCTCCCACTTTAGGTAATCCCCACCCCCCTTCCCCACAACTCCCCACCCCCACCCCCACCACGCTTCTTCTGCTTTTCCCTTTCCCGGCCTCTTTTTCCCTCCCTCTCCTTACCTCTGACCCATCCCCCGGTGGATCTGCTCTCCCCTCCTCCCCCACACCTGCCCATCACCGTCTCTTACCTGCGTCTACCTATCACCACCCTGTGCCCACCCCGCCTCCCCTCTTTTGTCCACCTATCACTGCTCTGCTTTTCCCTCCTATATATTGGGCTTCCCCTTTTCCTATCTCCAGTCCTGAAGAAGGGTCCTGACCCGAAACGTTGACCGCCTGCTTTTCTCCACGGATGCTGCCTGGCCTGCTGAGTTCCTCCAGCATCATCATAGTGTTTTCCATCTAGATTCCAGTACCTGCAGTCCTTTCTCTATTTTACTTTTCTTTTACAGGTGGTCAGTACACGGAACGAGCTGCCAGAGGAAGTGGTTGAGGCCGGTTCAATAACAACAGTTAAAAGACACTTGGACAGGTACACGGATAGGAATGGACATGGGCCAAACGCTGGCAAATGGGACCAGGTCAGGTGGGCAACGTACGAGTTGGGCCAAAGTGTCCGTGCTGTACAGCTCTATGACTCGATCATGCAGTTAATGGGATATGTAAATATTTATTATGCAGTAAAAAAAATAACCAGGAACCAAAGATAATGTTCTTCCTCACCCTTTCCAGGTGGAAGTTGATCCATCGGGTAAATGTCCTCTTTTGTGTCTTCACTCGCTCAACTGAAGGAACACAGGGAACAAACGGTCAGTCATCACCACAGATACACACACCGACTGAACACAGCACCCCTCACGGCCCTACCCTCACCCAGCGGAACTGTGACCCGTCAGGACTGAGAAGGATGATTGGTATTGGTTTATTATTGTCACTTGTACCGAGGAACAGTGAAAAACTTGTCTTGCAAACGAATCGTACAGGTCAATCCATTACACAGTGCAGTTACATTGAGTCAGTACAGAGTGCATTGATGTAGTACAGGTAAAAACAGTAACAGTACAGAGTAAAGTGTCACAGCTACAGAGAAAGTGCAGTGCAATAAGGTGCAAGGTCACAACAAGGTAGATCGTGAGGTCAGAGTCCATCTCATCGTATAAGGGAACCGTTCAATAGTCTTATCACAGTGGGATAGAAGCTGTCCTTGAGTCTGGTGGTACGTGCCCTCAGGCTCCTGTATCTTCTGCCCGATGTTTCACTCATCCTGACGTGTCACATTACCATTTAACCTGACGCTGGTTTATCAAGACATGAGGGGCATAGATAAGGTGTCTTTTCTCCAGGGTAGGGGAGTCTAAAAACAGAGGACACGGTGAAAGATTTAAAGGGGACCTGAGGGGCAAGTTTTTCCACACAGGGGGGTGGAGGTGGGTATATGGAATGAGCTGCCAGAGGAAGTGGTAGAGGCAGGTACAATTACAGCATTTAAAAGACACTTGGATAAGTACATGGAAAGGAAAGGTTTAAAGGGATATGGGCCAAACGCGGGCAAATGGGACTAGCTCAGGTAGGCATCCTGGATGGCATGGACGGGTTGGGCTGAAGGGCCTGTATAACTCTATGACATGTTGGGTACCCATTCACTTGGACTATGATATGCAGCCCAAGAGAGTTCTAAAAGTTTAGATGACCTAAAATGGGACGTTCCTTATCTAAGGAGGAAATACTTTTTAAAAAAACAGAAATTGCAGGGAGTTGTGGACACAGCCCAGCACATCACAGAAACCAGCCTCCCCTCCATGGACTCTGTCTACACTTCCCGCTGCCTCGGTAAAGCAGCCAACATAATCAAAGACCCCACCCACCCCGGACATTCTCTCTTCTCCCCCCTCCCATCAGGCAGAAGATACAAAAGCCTGAAAGCACGTACCACCAGGCTCAACGACAGCTTCTATCCCACTGTTATAAGACTACTGAACGGTTCCCTAGTACGATAAGATGGACTCTTGGCCTCACAATCTACCTCGTCATGGCCCTTGCACCTTATTGTCTGCCTGCACTGCACTTTCTCTGTAACTGTAACACTTTATTCTGCATTCTGTTATTGTTTTCCCTTGTGCTATCTCAATGCACTGATGTGTTGAAATGATTTGTATAGACGACATGCAAAACAAAGTTTTTCACTGTACCTCGGTACACGTGACAATAATAAACCAATTTACCAGTAATAAATTTACCAAATACTTGCCATTGAGGGAGGCAGATAAATGGAAGCAGACTGGTTCTGGGGATGGTGGGTTTACCGTACGAGGGGAGGTTGAGAGACCGAGACCGTACATACTGGTTTAGAAGAACGAGAGGAGATCTCATTGGAACTTACAAATTCTCTGCAGGGCTCAACGGACTGGACATAGGGAGGATGTTTTTCCCTGGATGAGGTGTCTAGGACCAGGAGTCACTAAATAAGGAACTGAGAAGAGGAGAAATGTCTTCACCTAGAGGAGAGGTGAAACTTTGGGGAGTCTCTGTCCTGGAGGGCTGTGGAGGGTCAGTCACTGGGTTCATTCCGAGCTGGAATAACCAAAGATATCAGACTTATGGGGACTGTACGTGAAAATAACACATAGGTGGATCCGCCATGATCTCGCTGGGTGGTGGAGCAGACTCCAAGGGTCACACGCGGTCTGCTCCTAACTCCAACGTTCTTACGGCAGGATCCAAACATTGCAACAAAGGTTGCTGGGTAACTTCAGCCAACAGCAGACAACATCCCACCGCAGTGTGGGGTCTGACGTAGCCAACCAGCTCTCTGCAGCCAGGTCCTGACACATCACCGTCACAAGTAAAATATTAATAGGTCGGGTTCAAAGTACCGGGGGAATGTTTCCAAAGTAAATGTTATCATAGAATCACACCGCTCACTACCTGTACCAAATCCAACTGGTCCAACTCCTCTAGTTTCTATAAGATTTTTTTTCCATGTAGAAACTGTTTGAATCTGCTTCCACTGTTATTTCAAGTTGTGCACTCAAGGAATGTCAGGGGTATAGACAGGGTGAATGCATGCAGGCTTTTCCCCTCAGGTTGGGTGAGACCAGAACTATAGGTTTAGGGTGAAAGGTGAAATATTTGAGGGGAATCTGAGGGGAAACTTCTCCACTCAGAGAGTGGTGTGAGTGTGGAACGAGCTGCCAGCGGAAGTGGTGGATGCGGGTTCAATTATATGGTGGGGTAGCGGTTAGCGTCACGCTATTACAGCACCAGCGACCCGGGTTCAATTCCCGCCGCTGTCTGTGAGGAGTTTGTATGTTCTCCCCGTGTCTGCGTGGGTTTCCTCCGGGTGCTCCGGTTTCCTCCCACATTCCAAAAACGTACGGGTTAGGAAGTTGTGGGCATGCTACGTTGGCGCCGGAAGCGTGGCGACACTTGAGGGCTGCCCCCAGAACACTCTACGCAAAAGATGCATTTCACTGTGTGTTTTGATGTACGTGTGACAAATAAAGAAATCTTATCTTATTTAAGAGAAGTTTGGATAGGTCGAGGGATGTGATACAGGTGCAGGTAGATGGGATGAGGTTGGCATGGACTAGATGGGCCAAAGGGCCTGTTTCTGCGCTGTGGTGCTCTATGACTCTCTGAAAGAATTCCCTTGTTCCTCTGGAATGATTTTGAAGCAAAAACGCGAGTCTCCAGCAGAAGGCAGAGTGAGTCCAATGACAGCAGCCACGCACAACTGATCACCCTTCCCCTCCTTCCCATCAAAACATGTTTACCAGTGTGCTGGCCCCAGGGACAGGCACAGAGCACAGCCCTGCGCTCAGGGCAACCTGGCTGCACCACTAATTATCCTACATGGGCAACGTTGGCATGGAAACAGGATTTCAAATGAGATTACAGATGTTTCACTACTGCTGCTCTCAGTACTGAGGGAACCTGTCAGGTTTCAGGTACACACAGTCCTCCTGTCATTAATTAACACCTCCTCCAGCAGGCGTGTATGTGTTTACAGAGGGTTTCCTACAGTGCCCAGACCACTGGGCTTCCTTACGCACCGGGCAGTTCTACCTCGCTGACATTTGCTGGTTATCTCAGCTCCCCAAACCTGTCCTCATCACGCATCATGTGGTTTTGGAGATCACTCTCTCTCCCCCTCCCTCCCATGTCCCACTCCTCCTCCCTCTCCCATCTCTCTCTCTCCCCCCCTCCCCTCCCTCTCTCCCCACTCCTCCCCCCTCGCCCTCCTCCTCCCTCTCCCCTCCTCCCCCTGCCCCTCCCTCCTCTCTCCCCTCTCACTCCCCCTCCCCTCTCACTCCCCCCTCATGTCTCCTCCCCTCGCCCCCTCATGTCTCCTCCCTCCCTCTCTCCCCTCTCCTCCTCCCTGCCCCTGCCCCCTCCCCCCTTGCTGTGTAAATGGAAACATATACAAAAGACCACAGACACAGGAAACCTGACATGAAACAGAAACAGTCGGTTGGGCAGCTTCAGCCTTCGCGTTAATGTTTCGAGTTGGAGACACAGACCAGGCCGAAATGTCTGACAGAGGCTCTCGGACTCTGTTTCTCCTTCCACAGGGGCTGACCGGCGAGCGGTGTGTTTTTACGTCTGTGGGTGACTTGAGGGCAGCCTGCCATCATCCATCTGCCCACCCCCACAGTGTGTCCAGGGGAAGGCCTCACTCTGGGCAAGGTGATGAGCTCTGCTGTCCCTGGCTCCAATGCAGTCACTGCAACCAAACGCAATTCACCCTGTTGGAGCGAGCGAGGGGGGGGTACAGAGGGAGAGAGAGAGGGTAGAGAGATGTAGAGAGAGAGAGGTAAAGAGAGGTAAAGAGGGAGAGAGGTGTAAAGAGAGAGGGCTAGAGGGACAGAGAATGAGAGGGGTTAGAGGGAGGTGTAGGGAGAGAGAGGGAGGTGTAGGGAGAGAGAGGGTGTAGGGAGAGAGAGGGAGGTGTAGGGAGAGAGGGGGCTAGAAAGGGAGAGGGGCTAGAAAGGGAGAGAGGGGGCTAGAAAGGGAAAGAGGGGGCTAGAAAGGGAGAGAGGGCGAGTGTGTCTGGCAGTATGAGGGTGGACCATGGGGCGTTGCGGCATAGAGCCCTGACTCAGGGGCTCAGTTACCATCACTCTCCTCGTCTCCCTCATTCCCAAGATCCCCTCACTTTCCCCACTCCCCCCCACTCCCCCTCACTCCCCCAGCCCCGCTGAGGAACTACAACAGGGGAAGAACAGCAGTCGGTCACCACAGGAGCCTCCAGAAGGAACAGGAATAAACTGATCCTAAAATGTAGAGGAAGCATTTACGTGGTTAAACTGTTCCCACCTGCCTGTCACTCCAGAGCCAGACTACGACTTTTGGAAGTCACCACCAGCAATGAGAAGTACCCCCCCCCCCCCCCCCCCCCCCCCATCGCCTGCTTGTTTGCGTTCACACATAGCTTTTCAGTGTTGACATGAAAATTAGGTTGAGCCTTTCCCACTGAGTTGGGGAAACTTGCTCTCTGTTGATTAGCTGTGGCCATGGAAGAGGGAGAGGATTCAGGGATCATGTCTCCGAGGGAATTGCACCTTTGCACATTACTCACGGAGCAAGAACTTATTCCTCGTTCAGTACGTGTTGGAGGCGCAAAATGATGCAATGTTTTAGCTTTAGATGGGTTCTGCAGCTCAGAGGAGTGGACCAAACACACAGGAGAGCTGTACAGAATCAACCATCTTTCCCACCAGACCACCTCTGCCCATTCACCATACTTGCTCATCGGCACACCTCAGTCAGTGAGGATTGGTGGCAACATCTCCTCCTCACTGACCATCAGCACGTGCACCTCAAGGCTGTGTGCTTAGCCCCCTGCTCTACTCTCCGTGCACATGACTGTGTGGCTAAGCACAGCTCCAAGGCCATCTTCAAATTCACCGATGACACCGCTGTCGTTGGACAAATCGCAAGTGGAGATGAGTCAGCAAGAGAGGACGCCTGGGTGAGTAGTGCCAAAACAACAACCTCTCGCTCAACGTCAGCAGAACTAAAGAGCTGATTGTTGACTTCAGGAAGGGGAAAGAGGGTGAACATGTGCCAGTCTACATTGGGGGGGGAAATCGGCAGTGGAGAGAGTCAGCAGCTTTAAATTCCTGGGCGTTAACATATCGGATGACCTGTCCTGGCCCAGAACATAGATGCAATCACAAGGAAAGTATGCCAGTGTCTTTACTTTTTTTTAAGCAGGTTAAGGAGGTCCGGCTTGTCACCGAACACTCTAACAAACCTACAGATGTGCTGTTGAAAGTATCCTGACTGGTTGCATCACGGTCTGGTACGGCAATTCGAATGTGCAGGAATGTAAGAAGCTGCAGAGTGTAGTGGACTCTGCCCAATACATCACGGGCACATCCCTCCCCACCTTTGAGGACATCTTCAAGAGGCGGTGCCTCAAGAAGGCAGCATCCATCAGTAAGGATCCTCACCATCCAGGACATGCCCTCCTCTCGTTACTACCACCAGGGAGGAGGTACAGGAGCCTGAAGACCCACACTCGACGATTCAGGAACGGCTTCTTCCCCTCCGCCTTCAGATTTCTGAACGGTCCATGAACACTACCTCGTTATTTCTCTTCTGCAATATTCATTTATTTTTGTAACTTACAGTAATTTTTATGTCTTTGCACTGTACTGCTGCTGCAAAACAAGTCTCATGTCATGATAAGTGATAATAAACCTGATCTCTGATTCTCCCCACATTCCCAACAACTCCCTCCGGATTCCATCACTCAGCCACACACTAGGAGCAACTTACAGCAGGCAATTGACCTACCAGCTCACACGGTCACAGGGAGAATGTACAAACTCCACACAGACAGTACCGGAGGCTGGAATTGAACTGGGTAGAGGATGGGGCGCCATTCAAGCTTCTTGAGTTCTGATGGAGCTACACACGTCCAGGCAAGTGGAGGGTGTTCCATCAAACACTCCTGACCTGTGCCTTGTAGATGGTGGACCGCCCTTGGGGTGTCAGGAGGTGAGTCACTCACTGCAGGACCCCCAACCTCTGGCCTGTGGTTGTAGCATTGGTTGTGATATGGCTGGACCATTTTAGTTTCTACTCAATGGTGACACCCAAGACGTTGATTTCTGGGGACTCACTGACCGTAATGGCATTGAACGCCAAGAGCAGGCGATTAGCTCTCTAGTGTAGCGGTTGGCGTAACGCTATTACAGCGCCAGCGACCCGGTTTCAATTCCGGCTGCTGTCTGTAGGGAGTTTGTACGTTCTCCCTGCGACTGCGTGGGTTTCCTCCAGGTGCTCCGGTTTCCTCCCACATTCCAAAGACGTACGGGTTAGGAAGTTGTGGGCATGCTATGTTGGTGCCGGAAGCGTGGCGACACTTGCGGGCTGCCCCCAGAACACTCTACGCAAAAGATGCATTTCACTGTGTGTTTCGATGTACATGAGACGAACAAAGAAATCTTATCTTAAATCTTCTTTCTTTCAGGGTGGCACAGTTAGCCACTAACACAGCGCCAGAGACCCGGGTTCAATCCTGACCTCCGGTGCTGTCTGTGTGGAGTTTGCACGTTCTCCCTGAGACCGTGTGGATTTCCACCCACATCCCAAAGACACGCAGGCTGGCAGGTTAACTGGTTGCTGTAAATTGCCCCTGACGTGTAGGTGAGGGGTGGAATCTGGGGAGCAGTTGATGGGAATGTTAAGAGGATAAAAAAATGGGATTAATGTCGGATCAGTGTAAACGGGTAGTTGGTGGTCGGCACAGACTCGGTGGGCCGAAGGGCCTGTTTCCATGCTGCATCCCTCTATGGTTCTATGACTCACTAGCGATGGTCATTGATGCTGCACGAGTACCAGGCTGTGTTACCTGCCACTCTTATCAGCCCACATCTTGCTGCATGAACGGCTTCACTTTGCTGAGAGGTTGCAAATGGAAATGAACATTACATAATCTTCAGTGAACGACACCTCTTCTGCCCATATGTAGAACATAGAACAGTACAGCTCAATATGGGTCCTTCAGCCCACGATGTTGTGCTGACCTATTTAAACACCTCCTCCACGATCAATCTAGTCCTTCCCTCCTGCACAGCCCATAACCCTCCATTTTTCTTACATCCATGTGCCTATCTAAGTGTTTCTTAAATGTCCCTGTTGTATCAGCCTCTACCACCACCCCCAGCAGTGCGTTCCAGGCACCCACCACTCTGTGTGTTTAAAAACCTACCTCTGACGTCCCCCCTAAACTTTCCTCCACTCACCTTAAACTGATATCCTCTGGTATTGGCCATTGCCGCCCTGGGGAAAAGATACTGGCTGTCCACTCTATCTATGCCTCTAATAATCTTATACACCTCTTATCAATTCACCTCTCATCCTGCATCACTCCAAAGAGAAAAGCCCTAGCTCATTCAACCTTTCCTCATAGGACATGTTCTCTAATCCAGGCAGCATCCTGGTAAATCTCCTCTGCACCCTCTCTAAAGCTTCCACATCCTTCCTATAATCAGGCAACCAGAACTGCTTTAAGGAATAATGGAAGGAAGTTTGCATTTGGGGAAGTCAATCCAGGGTAGAACTTTCATAGTGGATGGTAGGGCCCTGGAGAGTGTTGTAGAACAGAGTTCAAGTACACAGTCCCCTGAAAATGGTGCCACAGGTAGACAGAGTGGTGAAGAAGGCTTTCGGCACACTGGCCTTCATCAGTCAGGGCTCTGAGTTTAGAAGTTGGAAAGTTATGTTGCATTTGTACAAGACATTGTTGAGACCGCTCTTGGAGAACTGTGCTGGTCACCCAGCTATAAGGAAGCTGCCATTAAGCTGGAAAGAGTGCAGAAAAGATTCCCGAGGATGTTACCAGGACTGGAGGGCTTGAGTTGTAAGGAGAGACTGGACAGGCTGGGGCTTCCTTCCCTGGAACGAAGGAGGCTGAGGGGTAATCTTATCAAAGTTTATGAAATTATGAAGGGTATAGATAGTGTAGAAGTGCAGTCTTTTTCCCAAAGTAGGGAAGTCTATAACAAGAGGCAGAAGTTTAAGTTGAGAGGGGAAAGACTTAAAAGCAGACCTGAGGGGCAACTTTTCACGCAGAGGGTGGTGGGTACATGGAACGAGCTGCCAGAGGAAGTGGTAGAGGCGGGTACAATTACAAGGTTTAAGAGACACTTGGATAGGTACGTGGGTAGGAAAGGTTTAGAGGGATGTGGGCAAAACCCGGGGAAATGGGACTAGCTTGGATAGACATCTCGGTCGACATGGATAAGTTGGGCCGAAGGGCCTGTTTCTGTGCTGTATAGCTCCGTGACTCTATGTACCACGTCCCACTGCCTTACACAGGTTCTCTCCCTATCCCCCCACCTTTCCTCCTTTCACTACCATCCTCCACTCTACAATTTTAACAACCGTTTCTTAAGACTGTTCTCGTCACCTGTGGCCGTCTGCACACGGAGCTTTTGTTTTTGATATCAGGAGGCAGTGGTCCTCGAATTTCTGAGCATTGTTTGTGGCATGCAAGGCACACGTAGCTAAAAATTATCTTGATTTGTGATGTGAAAGCTGGGGTTGCAGATTCTTCCATTGCGTGGTAAAGAACTGAATTATAGGATGATAATGTGTGGCATACAAGTTCGAGCATGCTTCTCCATCTTAGTGCAGTTGAACAGCTCATGGAGATCCACCCAGCAAAATACAACATTAATTTTTGCATACACTGATCGAACTGGTGGTAGAAGCATTGCCATCAATAATGGTCACAATTACTGACGCACACACTTAGAGGTACTGCACACGGGACTTCTTCCTGAGACATCCCACCACTGCAGAAGAGGGAACTTGCTGATCCGGGTATGGCGAACTGCCGAAACCGTCAGTTGTTTATGTTACAGCTGACCTATCAGCAGAGGGTGTCCCCATGGGTTTCCGCCGGGTGCTCCGGTTTCCTCCCACATTCCAAAGACGTACAGGTTAGGAAGTTGTGGGCATGCTATGTTGGCGCCAGAAGCATGGCGACACTTGCGGGCTGCCCCCAGAACACTCTACGCAAAAGATGCATTTCACTGTGTGTTTCGATGTACATGTGACTAATAAAGAAATCTTATCTGTAATGGTGCGACAACCAGTCAGCCTAACCCAATGGGTCTGTCACTACAAACAGGCTCAGAGCACTGGGATGGGCTGAAACCATTGCACATTACGAATGGGAGCGGGTGCTGGTAACTCCACCCAACCTCAACCGGCAAGGTGACTCGCTGGTGAATGGGGTTTTCTCGTGGTGGTTTGTGCTGATTTCAAAAACAAAAGCTCCGTGTGCAGACGGCCACAGGTGACGAGAACAGTCTTAAGAAACGGTTGTTAAAATTGTAGAGTGGAGGACGGTAGTGAAAGGAGAAAGGGTGGGGGGATAGGGAGAGAACCTGTGTAAGGCAGTGGGAGAAATACAGAACACAGAACAATCTAGCACAATACAGGCCCTTCGGCCCGCAATGTTGTGCCAACCTTTAAACCTCGCCGAAGACTATCTAACCCCTTCCTCCCACATATCCCTCTATTTTAAATTCCTCCGTATGCTTATCTAGTAATCTCTTGAATTTGACCAGTGTACCTGCCTCTACCACCGCCCCAGGCAGCGCATTCCACGCCCCAACCACTCTCTGGGTAAAACACCTTCCTCTGATATCTCCCTTGAACTTCCCACCCATTACTTTAAAGCCATGCCCTCTTGTATTGAGCATTGGTGCCCTGGGAACGAGGCGCTGGCTGTCCACTCTATCTATTCCTCTTAATATTTTGTACACCTCGATCATGTCTCCTCTCATCCTCCTTCTCGCCAAAGAGTAAAGCCCTAGCTCCCTTAGTCTCTCCTCATAAGGGTCTCTTGATAAGCTGAGAGCCTTGCCAGGAACCTGACCGCGTCCCACCCAAACTGTTAAACCAGCCCGTCCGCTTCCAGGCAGTGTTTTCAGATCTCCTAACGTCACCGTCAAGGGAGCCTGCAGCTTGGGAACAGGCCATTCAGCCCAACTTGTCCCTTCTGGGATTGACGCTCCCATCAGCTCTCTCTGCAGTGATCCCTGGAATCGTGACTGTGAGCTCCTCCCACCCTCATGAACTTCCCTGTACCTTCTAGTCAGACTCAGACTAACCCAATGGGTCTGCACTATCTACTGTCTGTGCAGTGGAGTCACGGGCCCTTTGGCCCACAGTGCTCATGCAACCCATCTACACTTCATCCCATTACAACTTGCATTTGGTCTTTCACTCAGAGAACATAGAATGGCACAGGCCCTTCAGCCCACCATGTCTGTTCTAACCATGATGACAAATTAAACTAAACCCATCTGCCTGCACGTGGTCCATACCCCTCCATTCCCTGCCCGTTCATGTGTCTGTCTAAATGCCTCTTAAATGTTGCTTTCACATCTGCCTCCACCACCACCCTTGGCAACCTGTTCCAGGCACCCACCACTCTCTGTGTAAAAAAACTTGCCCCGCACATCTCCCTTAAACTTTCTGCCTCTCACCTTAAAGCTATGGCCTCTAGTCCTTAACATTTCCACCTTGGGAAAAAGATTCTGACCATCTACCCTGTCTCTGCCTCTCATAATTTTATAAAGTCAGGTCACCCCTCAGCCTCCAATGCTCAAGAGAAAACAACCCAAGTTTGTCCAACCTCTCCTCATAGCTCATACCCTCTAAGGTGAGTCCAGGACAAGAGGGCACAGTCTTAGAATTAGAGGGTACCCATTTAGAACAGAAATGAAGAGAAATTTCTTTAGCCAGAGGGTCGTGGATTTATGGAATTTGTTGCCACATACAACTGTGGGGGCCCGATCATTGGGGGTGTTTAAGGAGGAGGTTGATAAGTATTTATTTAGTCAGGGTATCAAGGGATATGGGGAAAAGACTGGGAATTGGGGCTAGATGGGAGAATAGTTTAGCTCATGGTGAAGTGGCGGAGCAGACTCGATGGGCCGAATGGCCTACTTCTGCTCCTTTGTCTTGTGATCTTGTGAATCCAGGCAGCATCCTGGTGAACCTCTTCTGCACCCTCTCCAAAGCCTCCACATCCTTCCTGTAATGGGGCGACCAGAATAGGTTGAGTGAACTGGGGCTTTTCTCTTTGGAGAGAAGGAGGAATGAGAGGTGACTTGATAGAGGTGCACAAGATGATAAGAGGCATAGATCGAGTGGACAGTCAGAGACTTTTTCCCAGGGCGACAATGGCTAACGTGAGGGGACATAATTTGAAGGTGATTGGAGGAAGGTATAAGGGGGATGTCAGGGGTAAGTTTTTTTTTCCACACAGAGAGTGGTGGGTGCGTGGAACGCACTGCCGGCAGAGGTTGTGGGGGCAGATATATTAGGGACATTTAAGAAACTCTTAGATAGCCACATGAATGATAGAGAAATGGAGGGCTATGTTGGAGGGAAGGGTTAGGTAGATCTTAGAGCAGGTTAAGATGTCGGCACAACATTGTAGGCCGAAGGGCCTGTACTGTGCTGTGATGTTCTATGTTCACAAGTGCAGCCTATCCAAAGTTTCATACAGCTGCGACATGTCTTCCGGACACTTATACTCAACACCCTGACTGATGAAGGCAAGCATGCTCTCTTTGCTACACAATTCAACAGCTTAAAGGTTGTCAGAGCATTCATGTGACCACTCCCTGGAGGAAAAAGGTTTCTCCAGAGCTCCATGCAAACTATTTTCTGCTTCTCCCCCCCCCCCCCCCCCCCCCCGCTACGGTTTACAGGAATCGACTGTGTTATTTTGGTTGCGATGGGTGCCGTAAGAATGCAGCTCCTATTGTTTCTGGTATTTTGAAGCAACTCTTTTCTGGGAGTTACCAAGGCCGTAACAATAATGATCTGCTCACATTCATGCTGCCTTCAGCTCACTGATAAAAGATTCTTGGGTGCACGTCACTGGAGAAACCTCCAGGAACAGATCCAGCTGTTGGCAACCCCTTCCACAGCCTTGTTCTGACATCCCCTGGCACAGAGCCCATCTCTTCCTAACAATGTCACCTCTTTGCCAACTACACACCCTGCTACTAAAGGAAGAAAGGCTCATGACACCGGACTTGAGGTGGCACATTCTCTGGGTCAGATGGTTGGGGTTTCTGCTACAATAGCCACAAAAGCTGAAGGAACTGAACAAGGAATAGTACAGCACAGGAACAGGCCCTTCGCTCAACAGGTCTGTGCCGAACATAATGCTAACTTAAGCTACACATCTGCCTGCACGTGGTCCATACCCCTCCATTCCCTGCCCGTTCATGTGCCTGTCTAAATGCCACTAAAACACTGCTGTTTTATCTGCCTCCAACCGCACCCCTGGCAGCCCGTTCCAGGCACCCACCACTCTCTGTGTGGGAAAAAAACTTGCCCCGCACATCTCCTTTGAACTTTCCCCCTCTCAAAGCTATGCCCTCTTGTATATTTCCACCCTGGGGAAAAAGATTCTGGCTGTCTACCCTATCTATGCCTCTCATAATTTTATAAACCTCTATCAGGTCTCCCCTCAGCCTTCGACGCTCCAGAGAAAACAACCCAAGTTTGTCCAACCTCTCCTTTAATCCAGGCAGCATCCTGGTGAAGCTCTTCTGCACCCTCTCCAAAGCCTCCACATCCTTCCTGTAATGGGGTGACCAGAACTGCACACAATACTCCAAGTGCGGCCTAACCAAAGTTTTATACATCTGCAACGTGACTCCCATACTCAACATCCAGACAAATGAAGGCAAGCATACCAAACCCCTTCTTTACCACCCTTTCAGAGAGCAATGGATTTTGACCCCAAGAGCCTTCTGTACAATAATGCTATTAAGGGTCCTGCCATTAACTGTATACTTTGATGAGATCACAAGATCACAAGACAAAGGAGCAGAAGCAGGCCATTCGGCCCATTGAGTCTGCTCCAAGGAAAAGGGAAGAAATGAGAAATGGGGGGAGGAAGAAGAAAAAAAAATTCTAATCCCAATTTCCGGCCTTATCTCCATATCCCTTGATACCCCAACTATTTAGATATCTATCTATCTCTTCCTTGAACGCCCCCAATGATCTGGCCTCCACTGCTGTACCTGGCAAGGAATTCCACAATTTAACCACCTCTGGCTAAAGAAATTTCTCCTCATCTCTGTTTTGAAACTGTACCCTCTAATTATAAGATTGTGCCCTCTGGTCCTGGACTCACCCACCAAGGGAAACAGCCTAGCCACATCTACTCTGTCCATTCCTTTCAGCATTTTAAATGTTTCTATGAGGTCCCCTCTCATTCTTCTGTACTCCAGTGAGTACAGTCCAAGAGCCGACAAATGCTCATCATACGTAAGCCCTTTCATTCCCGGAATCATCCTTGTAAATCTCCTCTGAACCCTCTCCAACGTCAGCACATCCTTCCTACGATATGGGGCCCAAAACTGCGTACAGTATTCCAAATGAGGCCTCACTAGTGCCCCGTAGAGCCTCATCAACACTTCCTTACTTTTATACACTATACCTCGCAAAATGAATGCCAACATAGCATTCACTTTCTTTACCACCGATCCGACCTGGTGGTTAACCTTTAAGGTATCCTGCACGAGTACCCCCAAGTCCCTTTGTACTTCTGT
Organism: Pristis pectinata; assembly: GCF_009764475.1. Lineage (NCBI taxonomy): Eukaryota > Metazoa > Chordata > Chondrichthyes > Rhinopristiformes > Pristidae > Pristis > Pristis pectinata. The sequence continues at coordinate 145,467,158 of NC_067405.1, forward strand.
ACTTTGAATTTTCTCTCCTTCTAGATTATAATCTGCCCGTTTATTTCTGTTTCCAAAGTGTACAACGGCACATTTCTCAACATTGAATCTCATCTGCCATTTCCTTGCCCATTCTCCTAAACTATCTAGGTCTCTCTGCAAACTTCCTGTCTCCTCAATTCTCCCTACTCCTCCACCTATCTTGGTGTCATCCGCAAACTTAGCCACAAAACCATTTACTCCATCATCCAAATCGTTAATGTACAAGGTAAAAAGGAGCGGCCCCAACACCGACCCCTGCAGAAAACCACTAGTAACTGGTAGCCAACCAGAACAAGATCCTTTTATTTCCACCCTTTGCTTCCTGCCAACCAGCCAATGCTCCATCCATTCTGCTATCCTACCCGTAATTCCATGACCTCTCGTCTTATTAATCAGTCTCTTATGAGGCACCTTGTCGAAGGCCTTTTGAAAGTCTAAATACACAACATCTACCGCCTCTCCCTTATCCACCCTACCTGTGATTTCTTCAAAAAACTCCAATAGGTTGGTCAGGCAGGATCTTCCCTTCACAAAACCATGTTGGCTAGGACCTATCTTGCCTTGCACCTCTAGGTATTCCGTAACCCCATCCTTGAGGATAGATTCCAATAATTTTCCCACCACTGATGTCAGACTAATAGGTCTGTAATTTCCTTTATGCTGCCTCCCTCCTTTCTTATACAACGGAACTACATTTGCGACCCTCCAGTCCTCCGGAACCATGCCGGAATCTATTGATTCCTGGAAAATTATCACCAATGCCTCTGCTATCTCTAAAGCCACCTCCTTCAGAACCCGGGGATGCACCTCATCCGGTCCGGAAGACTTATCAGTCTTTAGCCCATTTAGTTTTCCTAGCACCTTCTCCCTAGTAATCTTAACTGAACTCAGTTCCATTTCGTGAGACCCCTGTCTAACCAGCACATTGCTGATGTCCTCCACAGTGAAGACCGATGCAAAACATTCATTCAATTCCTCTGCCATCTCTCTATCGTCCATTATAATATCTCCTGCACTGTTATCAATTGGTCCTATATCAACCCGTGTCTGTCTTTTACTCCTTATATATTTTAAAAAAATCTTCGTATCCTTTCGAATGTTATCTGTCAACTTCCTTTCATAATTCATCTTTTCTTTCCTAATGACCTTCTTAGTTTCTCTCTGCAGGTTTTTAAAAGTTTCCCAGTCTTCTGTTTTCCCATCAATTTTTGCTTCTTTGTACAGCATCCCTTTTGCTTTTATTTTAGCCTTCACCTCTCTCGTTATCCACATTTGTGCCTTTTTTCCATTCAAAACCTTTTTTCTTGGAATATATCTATCCTGCATTTTCCTTATTTCCTGTAGAAATTCCTTCCATTTCTCCTCTGCCGTCCCTCCAACCAGCTTACTCTTCCAATCAATTTGGGCCAACTCCTCTCTCATACCATTGTAATTTCCTTAGTTCCACTGAAATATCGATACACCAGTTATCAGTTTCTCCTTCTCAAACTTGAAACTGAACTCAATCATATTGTGATCACTGGTTCCCAGTGGTTCCTTTACCTTTAGTTCCCTAATCACCTCCGGTTCATTACACAGCACCCAATCCAAAACAGCCGATCCCCTGGTGGGCTCTTCAACAAGTTGCTCCAAAAAACCGTCCCGTAGACATTCCACAAACTCACTCTCCTGAGATCTACCTCCTTGCTGGATTTCCCAGTCCACCTTCATGTTAAAATCCCCCATAATTATCTTCACATTGTCCCTCTGGCATGCTTTTTCTACCTCAAACTGCAACTTATCGTCCACTTCCTGACTGCTATTTGGGGGCCTGTATATAACTGCTACTATTGTCCTTTTACCCTTGCTACTTCTTAGCTCCACCCATAAGGATTCCACCTCCTCTGACCCAATGTCCTTCCTTTCTATTGATTTTATATCACTACTAACCATCATGGCCACACCTCCCCCTCTGCCTACCCGCCTATCCTTCCTATACACTGTGTACCCCTGGACATTCAGTTCCCAATCACATCCATCATAAAGCCACGACTCAGTGATTGCCACAATGTCGTATTTATTAATCTGTAGTTGTGCCACTAGGTCATCTACTTTATTCCTAATGCTACGTGCATTTAAATACAGTACGTTTAGTCCGGTATCTGCTATTGATTTTGTTATACTTCTATTGTTCAGCAGATTATCCTGACTTTTCACCTGTCTATCCTTCTTACCATCTTCACTACACACTATCTTAGACATGTTCCTATATACCTCATCCTGTATCCTAACATCCTGATTTGTTGTACTTCTATTATTCACCAAATTATCCTGACAAGATGAGGAGAGAGGGGGGAGGGGGGAGGGGATATGAGGGGGGATGTGAGAGGGGATGTGAGAGGGGATGTGAGAGGGGATGTGAGAGGGGATGTGAGAGGGGATGTGAGAGGGGATGTGAGAGGGGATGTGAGAGGGGATGTGAGAGGGGATGTGAGAGGGGATGTGAGAGGGGATGTGAGAGGGGATGTGAGAGGGGATGTGAGAGGGGATGAGGTTTCTTTATTAGTCGCATGTACATCGAAACACACAGTGAAATGCACCTTTTGCGTAGAGTGTTCTGGGGGCAGCCCACAAGTGTCACCACGCTTCCGGCACCAACATAGCATGCCCACAACTTCCTAACCCATACGTCTTTGGAATGTGGGAGGAAACCGGAGCACCCGGAGGAAAACCACGCAGACACGGGGAGAACGTACAAACTCCTTACAGACAGCGGCCGGAATTGAACTCGGGTCACTGGTGCTGTAATAGCATTACGCTAACCGCTAGACTACCATGCCTGCCCTACCTTTTTTCATAGATTTATACAGCACGGAAACAGGCCCTTTGGCCCAACTGGTCCATGCCAACCAAGATGCCCCATCCAAGCTAATCCAATTTGCCAGAATTTATAAGATACCTGTATTAGTCACATGTACATCGAAACACATAGTGAAATGCATCTTTTCCATAGGGTGTTCTGGGGGCAGCCCGCAAGTGTCGCCACACTTCTGGCGCCAACATCACATGCCCACAACTTCCTAACCCGTACGTCTTTGGAATGTGGGAGGAAACCGGAGCGCCCGGAGGAAACCCACGCAGACACGGGGAGAACGTACAAACTCCTTACAGACAGCGGCGGGAATTGAACCTGGGTCTCTGGCACTGTAATAGTGTTACACTCTTTGCCATTTGCCAGCATCTGGCCCATAACCTTCGAAACCTTTCCAATCAATGCGCCTGTCCAACTCTCCTTTAAAAGTTGTTACTGTACCTGCTTCAAGCACTTCCTCTGGCAGCTCCTTCCACATACACACCACCCTTTTTGTAAAAACGTTGCCTCTCAAGTTCCTATTAAATATGCGAATTTCTTCATGTGGTAGTGAGCTCCACACTCCAGCCACACCCCAAGTAAAAATGCTTCTCCTTGAATTTATTAGTGACTATCTGTGGCCAGTTTTAAGTCTCCCCAAATGGAACATCCTTTCTATTCCTTCTCCACTACACTGGACCTCAGACCTGGCACAAAACTCACGGTCTACTGGGCAGCAGCGATCCTGCCCCTATACTTCTGCTTTTGACCTACCAAAATGCAAGGCTGGTAAATGACGCAGTGTTGCAGCATACTGCTTCTTCCACCCCTCAGCAGAGTACATAAACACACTTTTACATAAGGCAAGACACTCTCAGAGGAGAGGGAAGGTGGGCTCAGACTGCAGGTACTGTAGTCAGGAGCATCTAAGCCCTATTCCAAGATCCTAGTTACCACCCAGCACACTAGAGGAAGAAAATGGACAGTGGGCAATAAAATCAAATGGGCAGGAAAGGTTAGGCGAGGGGAAGAAACTCAAAGCTCTTCCTAAGTAATGTTTTAAAAAAAAGTTTTTCTTGGAACGTGTGGGTCACGTCCTGCAGAGGTGGCACGAGAGCCCTGGGCAATCTTGCAGAGGTCAGGCCACAACTGCACCTCACACAGATGCTCCTCGTATAAACCCGGGCCTCATCGTGGGTGGCTATTTGCCTGTAAAAGGCATCACAGCTAGTTTACTCCTGCTCCTATGTGTGTATGGCCCACAGAAGCACGAGTTGAGTGCTCTGCAGATCGGCACTGAGGTCGTTTGCTTTGGTAACTGAAGTGGAATGAGTCACAACCGGGTGATGTTTTGCAGCTGAAGTCTTTAACTGTATTAATCCAGTTAGTGAAATCCCCAGTCCAAAACCTTCCTTATCTCTGTGTTAATTGCCAGTCCCACTCAAGATGTCATATGGTGGTTGTGAAAAGGGCAGGCACAGTAGCGTAACACTATTACAGCGCCAGCGACCCGGGTTCAATTCCGGCCGCTGTCTGTGAGTTTGTACGTTGTCCCCGTGACTGCCTGTGTTTCCTCCGGGTGCTCCAGTTTCCTCCCACCTTCCAAAGACGTACGGGTTAGGAAGTTGTGGGCATGCTATGTTGGCGCCAGAAGCGTGGCGACACTTGCGGGCTGCCCCAGAACACTCTACGCAAAAGATGTATTTCACTGTGTGTTTCGATGTACATGTGACTAATAAATAAATCTTAAAACAAAATTAGAATTGTACAACAAATGGATAACTAGTTCAGCTGCCTTGTCTCGATGGACAGGGCAGAATTCTTGGCACAGCTAAGCACAAGCCATTGTAATCCCAAAGATCACTCTGCACACGAGTATTCTCTACCTGCTCACGAACTGCTTGATGCCAACTATTTGTGTGGAAGAGCAGTCTTCAGACAAAGTCCAGAAGGAGTGGGAGCCAATCAGCTCTCCGTTCTCCACCCAAACTGTCTTGAATGGAAATAGAGTTGCTTTGCAAAAGGCAAATTTCACTGAAGCTCACTAATTATATTTCAATGAGAACAAAAACAGAGCCCGGCAGTTGTTCATTTATCAGATATGTGATGTCACGAACAATGTATATAAATTTACATAAAACACAATGAACAAGCAATGCTTGGAGACATAAGATGCAGCAGATGCTGGATTCTGGAGCAACACACTGCTGGAGGAACTCAGCGGGTCGAGCAGCTTCTATGGAGGGAAATGCTTCAGGTCAAGACCCTTCATCTGGACTGAAGGAGTAGAGGGGAGATGGCCAGTGAGGGGAAGGAGTAGAACAAGAACATCAAACAGTACAGCACAGGAACAGGCCCTTCAGCCCACGATGTTGTACTGAACTAATTAAGCCAATGACATCTAATCCCTTCTGCCTGCACATGGTCCATCTCCCTCCATTCTCTGCACATTCATGTGCCTATCTAAGAGCCCCTTAAACGCCTCTATTGTATCTGCCTCTCTGGCAGCACATTCCAGGCACCCACCACTCTCTGTGTAAGAAAAAACTTGCCCCGCACATCTCCTTTGAACTTTCCCCCTCTCACCTTAAATGCATACCCTCTGGTATTAGACATTTCGACCCTGGGAAAAAGATACCGGCTCTCTACCCTGTCTATGCCTCTCAGCATCTTATAAACCTCTATCAGGTCTCCCCTCAGCCTCCGCCTCTCCAGAGAAAACAACCCAAGTTTGTCCAACCTCTCCTTATAGCTCATGCCTTCTAATCCAGGCAGCATCCTGGTGAACCTCTTCTGCACCCTCTCCAAAGCCTCCACATCCTTCCGTAATGGGGCAACCAGAACTGAAGGCAAAAGAGCTGGCAAGCGAAATAAATGCTTGGCATTGTTAATCCCAGTTCTCCAGACTATTAGTATTACTGACAGCAATGCAGGCATTTACAAACTATCACAGCAATGGGCTGTTCAGTTTCATGAGAAGAAAAGGATTGGGCTTGCTTGTTAATGAACAGTTTAGCAAAAGGCTGTTGTCCTACAAGAAACGGCTGATGTAAATAGAGCAACACACAAAACGCTGGAGGAACTCAGCGGGTCAGGCAGCGTCCATGGAGGGAGATGGACAGTTGATGTTTCGGAAATGTCAACTCTGCATCTCCCTTCATAGGTGCTGCCTGACCTGCTGAGTTTCTCCAGCCTTCTGTGTGTGTTGCTCCAGATTCCAGCATCTACAGAATCTCTTGTGTCTCAATAATCATAAAAAAAAATACCCTGCTGTAGTGGTGCATCAAAAGAGGAACAAAATGCAAGAACAACAACATGGGAATGGAAGAAATAGCAGCCGCAGGCCATTCAGCCCACGGTGCTGGTCCCACCAGTCAATGGCTGAGCTTTTAACTCCTGATAAGATATTGGAACACACGGTGAAGTGCATCTTTTGCGTAGAGTGTTCTGGGGCAGCCCACAAGTGTCGCCATGCTTCCAGCACCAACATAGCATGCCGACAACTTCCTAACCTGTAGGACCTTGGAACGTGGGAGGAAACCGGAGCACCCGGAAGAAACCCACGCAGACACAGGGAGAACGTACAAACTCCTTACAGACAGCGGCCAGAATTGAACCCAGGTCACTGGCGCTGTAAAGCGTTATGTTAACCTCTACACTACCATGTCTGCACTGACCTCATTTCCGACTCCCACGATATATAAAAATCTATTGCTTTCCTTCTTGAACATATCCAACTCACCCCCACTGGGTAGTTGAGGCAGCGAATTCCAAAGATTCATTATCCTCTGGGTGAAGGCAGTTCTGTTCATGGCTGACCCCTTATCTCGAGACCCTGACCCCTGGTTCGGGACACCCCAGGCAGGACAAACATCAACTCCGCATCTACCTTTCATGCCTCTGTAAGCAATCTGGGTGCTTCAATGAGATGATCTCTCATTCTTCTAAACTCTGGAGAGTGTAGGCCCAGTCTGCCTAATCTCTCCTTATAGTGGAACTCAGCCACTTTAGGAATTATTCTGGTTAACCTACACTCCACTCCCTCGATCACAGCTTAACCCTTTCGTAGGTTGGGAGAATAGACCGTTCCCGGGATTTCAGAAGCAGTCTCACCAGGGCCTTATGTAATGGTGCAGAGAAGTGCAGGGAAAGATTTCACCAGCTCAGTCCCCAAGACACAAGGGTTGATGCAGGAAGAAAGGTTGAACCTGTTGGGGCCATGCTGATCGAGGTTTAGTAGAAATGAGAGGTGATTTTATTCAAATGTTAGAGGCACACAGCACGGAAACAGGCCCTTCAGCCCAAATCGTTCATGCCTCGTTCTACCTTGTTATGACCTGGCACCTTATTGTCTGCCTACACTGCACTTTCTCTGTAACTGTGACAATTTATTCTGCATTCTGTTATTGTTTTCCCTTGTACTACCTCGATGTACTGGTGTGATGAATTCATCTGTATGGATGTGACCCATCAATGTGTTTCACACCAACCTACCCTCAGTTATCGATGGACAATGCATACCAGCAACACACAGGTCCTGAATATCAAACTCCCTGATTTCTCCAGGTCATTAAAACTATTTGTATTAAACAAAAATGCTTCCTCATATTGGCTCCAGTTCCAGTTTAAACCTGCATCCTCTGGCTATTCTGCCTTCTCTGTTCTATATTCAACACAGAACAGTACAGCACAGGAACAGGCCCTTCGGCCCACCATGTCTGTGCCGACCATGATGCCGATCTAAATTAATCCCATCTACGTGCACATGATCCATATCCCTCTATTCCCTGCCTGTTCATGTATCTGTCTAAATGCCTCTTAAATGTTGCTGTCGTACCTGCTTCCACCACTTCCCCTGACAACACGTTCCAGGCACCCACCACTCTGTGTAAAGAAAAAAAATTGGCTCATAATTCTCCTTTAAACTTTCTCCTTCTCACCTTAACCAATGTCTTCTAGTAGCTGACACTTCCACTCTGGCAAAAAATAGTCTTCATCTACCCTAGCCATGCCTCTCATAATTATACACACTTCAATCAGGTCTCCCCTCAGCCTCTGCCACTCCAGAGAAAACAATCCAAGTTTGTCCAACTTCTCCTTGTAGTGAATACACTCCAATCCAAGCCAACATCCTGGTGAACCTCTTCTGCACCCTCTCCAACGCCTCCACACCCTTCCAGAGATGGGGTGACCAGAACTGCACACAATACTCCAAGTGTGACCTTACTAAAGTTTTATACAGCTGCAACATGACTTGCAAACATAGAGTATATCAATGACTTTGAATGCCTCAGATAAGTTTTCTATTTTCTATATTTATTCTCAAGGAAATCAACTCTGGACTCTCTGGTTCTCTCTTTAACTGATGTGACTCACCCATCCTCACACACACACCAGTCCTAATTGAGGGGTCAGCGGTGGGAAGGGTGAGCAGCTTCAAGTTCTTGGGCGTCAACATCTCAGAGGATCTATCCTGGGCCCAACACATTGATCACGTAGAAGGCATGCCCGCTGCTCTACTTCATTAGGAGTTTGAGGAGATTTGGTATGTCACTGAACACTCATACAAATTTCTATAGATGTACGGTGGAGATCATTGTGACTGGTTGTATCACCGCCTGGTATGGAGGCTCCAATGCACAGGATCACAAGAGACTGCAGAGGGTTATAGACTCAGCCAGCTCCATCACGAGCACAACCCTCCCCACCATCGAGGAGATCTTCAAGAGGCGGTACCTCAAGAAGGCGGCATCCATCACTAAGGGCCCTCACCACCCGGGACATGCCCTCTTCTCGTTACTACCATCGGTGAGGAGGTACAGGAGCCTGAAGACCCACACTCAAAGATTCAGGAACAGCTTCTTCGCCTCTGCCATCAGATTTCTGAACGGTCCGTGAACGCTACCTCGTTATTCCTCTTTTGTACTATTTATTTATTTTCTAATTTATAGTAATTTTTATATCTTTGTGCTGTACTGCGACCACAAAACAACAAATTTCACATCATACGTCAGTGATAATAAACCTGATTCTGATTCTCTCTTGAACTGACATGACTCATCCATCCTTTATACCATCGTATCAAAGTGCAATGAAAAGCAGATTAGACACGGCCCAACAATGCCTTGAGCAGAGGCAGGGTTGTGACAAAGTCATACCAAACCCAGACCGCCCTACACAGCTCTCACTATCATGAAAGTACTTGCAACAAAAACAGGACATGTTGGAAACACTCAGCAGGTCAGGCAGCTTCTGGGGAGGGAGAAACAGTGTTAACCCTTCAGGTTGAAGACACTTCAGCAGAGTTCCATACTGATGCCCAAGGTGGGAGAGTTGCTTCACTGACACGTTACATGAAACTTAAATGCAGAGGTTCAAACTTATTGGGCAATTTCCCAGAATCTTTGACCACAATCTCTCATGCACTT